>NC_143053.1:84700606-85003636 GCF_052426305.1 Pelodiscus sinensis
AGACTATATCCAGTAGTGTTTGCAAGATCTGATCAAGAGAGCAAAACAGAGTGTCTACGTCTAGACTGGCATGATTTTCCGCAAATGCTTTTAATGGAAAAGTTTGCGGAAAAGAGCGTCTAGATTGGCATGGATGCTTTTCCGCAAAAGCACTTTTTGCGGAAAAGCGTCCGTGCCAATCTAGATGCGCTTTTGCGCAAAAAAAGCCCCGATCGCCATTTTCGCATTTTCTGAGTTGTCTACACTGGCCCTTTTGCGCAAAAGCTTTTGCTCAAAAGGACTTTTGCCCGAACGGGAGCAGCATAGTATTTCCGCAAGAAGCATTGATTTCTTACATGAGATTGTCAGTGTTCTTGCGGAAATTCAAGTGGCCAGTGTAGACAGCTGGCAGGTTTTTCAGCAAAAGCAGTTGCTTTTGCAGAAAAACTTGCAGTCTAGACACAGCCAATGGGAACTGCTTTGTAATGAGAGCTTGTATATAAATTGATAGAGATGCAGCTGTGTTAGTCTGGTGTAGCTGAAACAAAAGACAGAACTATGTAGCACTTTAAAGACTAACAAGATGGTTTATTAGGTGATGAGCTTTCATGGGCCAGACCCACTTCCTCAGATCAATATGTAGAAGAAAATCAGCACAACCATATATACCAAAGTGATACAATCAAAAAAAAGGTGAACGCATGTGAAATTGACAAATCAAATTTTAGAACAGAGTGGGGGTGAGAGAGGAAGGTAAGTTTCTGTGAGGTAGTGACATAGGGGTGATAATAGAACAGAGTGGGGGTGAGAGAGGAAAGTAAGTTTCTGTGAGGTAGTGACATAGGGGTGATAATAGGGGAAGTTTCTGTGAGGTAATGACATTAGGGGTGATAACATTAGGGGTGATAATTGGGGATAACTTCCCCAATTATCACCCCTAATGTCATTACCTCACAGAAACTTACCTTCCCCCCTCACCCCTACTCTGTTCTAAAATTTGATTTGTCAATTTCACATGCGTTCACTTTTTTTTGATTGTATCACTTTGGTATATATGGTTGTACCGATTTTCTTCCACATATTGATCTGAGGAAGTGGGTCTGGCCCACGAAAGCTCATCACCTAATAAACCATTTTGTTAGTCTTTAAAGTGCTACATAGTTCTGTCTTTTGTATATAAATTGGTGCAGGGCGTTCTGAATGCTATAGCCTTCAGAGTGATCCAGATGTGTCAATCAGTAATTTGTGCTCTCCCTCAGTATCCAAATAGAGGATAGCCTGCTCAGTTCTAGAATCTTTCCCTGACTGAGTGGTTCATTCCTTACAGGTGCAGATAGGTTATGATTACTGAAGGATGAGATCATCTGTGGGAATGTGCTTGGTATAAAATTTACCTCCTGGCACCCACTCTTCCTGTTTGTGACTGTAAGAGTCATCTGCCAACTTGAGGCAATGTTTGTGTGCCCTGCTGGGGTGATTGACAGAAATGTTCACATCAGTGCAAAGACTTCCTGCAGTGAAAACATAACACCACTACTAGCAGGTAGGTAGTTAAGCAAACACTTAGCTAGCTTTATAATCTCTGTGTTATGCCCTTATCCCTAGAGAATTGCTGTGTGGTTTTACAAACATACTGTAGAAAAAAACCTGTAACTTGCAACATGAGTTACTTTTTTCATTATTTGGGAAAGGGTCAAGATTGCTACCATTTCATTGAAAAAATGGTGTGGTCTAATAATTGACATGCTATCTAGAAGCGAGTGGACCTTTTATACCTGAAAGCTCTTATAATTTGGTCAGTGGTTGGTTTTGAGTTCAGCAGTGTGAGCTATGCTAAATGATGTGGTGTGCTTCTCCAGATCCCCTGAGAGCTGAAATACATAGTAATGCTGGCCTTTAGTGTTAAACTAGATTGGAATAATCAGTGTTTGTATTACCAATGTAGATTTTTATAGAGCTTAATTCTGCTGAGGTTAAGCACTCCATTCAACTGGAATACACAGAGCTAAGGCAGTGCCTCTTTTTGAAGAGGGCTGCAATGTAGAAATAGGTGTTTTAGTTAAACAGTAATTGTTCCTCAGCAAATAGGAAAGCAGATATTATAGGAGTTGTGCAAGTAGCTTGGAAAAGTGGCTATAAAGGGGTCTAGAACCTTGATTTATACTTGCAAACAGAGATTGGTCAATGCTCTTAAACTTTGAAATGCTCACTGAAAAATAAGTCATCATTTTTTGCCATCACTTCTTTTACCAGCTCTAATAACAAATCTTGTACTCAGTGTATCAAAACATACTGCAAGTGAGTTGTTTGAAAAGATACTTTGTGCTGAGCTCCTGATAATGTAGATGAAAGTGCTCTTTATTTTGGGACACTTCATGTGATAAATCTACCTTTGGTCAAATCATGGTCTGCTATACACATGCAAGCCCTGCACTAAATTGGATCACCATTCCTGCTAAGACCATCACAGGAGAAAGCAAGGGTGATCAGACAATTACCAGCACTTTATTTAGTCTTGAATAATTTCTCGTAAACTGTCAACTGTAGCCCCTGCAATAGAGTGTCAATGAAGTTGGCATTAAGCAGATTCCAAACCAAGATATAAAATCTATCACTGATAACAATGAATGGGGAAATCTCAGGAAGGACTCTACCTTCAAAAAGCAATGATTTAACTGAAGCCTCTGATATAAAGTATACTTATAGTTTCTAGAACAATTTTAATGAAATTAATATTTTAAGTAACCTTTAATGTCATACAAACTGGGAAAAGAAAGAGTATCTCTACAGTACAATATTAACAGAATAGCAATATAAGAACATAAGAACAGCCGTACTGGGTCAGACCAAAGGTCCATCTAGCCCAGTAGCTTGTCTGCTGACAGTGGCCAGCAACAGGTGCCCCAGAGAGGGTGGACCGAAGACAATGATCAAGCAATTTGTCTCCTGCCATCCTTCTCCAGCCTCTGACAAACTGAGACCAGAGACACCATTTCTATCCCCTTGCTAATAGCCTTTTATGGAACTAACTTCCATGAAATTATCTAGCTTCTCTTTAAACTTTGTTATAGTCCTAGCCTTCACAGGCTTCTCTGGCAAGGAGTTCCACAGGTTGACTACACGCTGTGTGAAGAAGTTTATTTTATTCGTTTTAAACCTGCTACCCATTAATATAGCAAACTACAGCCCAGATCTATGGTTGGAAATGTGCAAAGATTGTTTTAGGCTACTTCTGCCTTACACTGTCCTGCCCCTGGGGTAAAGTGGATACCAAAATATATCCTGTGTTGAATGTTCAAAGACCATTCCATTAATGATGATATATTTTTCTTAAGGGTAACTTTCTGGTTATCACCACATGGTAAAAGGTGAGTTCAGGATATATGTTGAAGTCATTCAATTAAATATATTATAGCAGTCTTCATTCACAGAGGAAGAGCAGCAGCAGCATGAACCTCCCCATATTGTCCTTAATATTTTTGCTAGATTGAAAATACATTTTAGGGAAAACTAGCAGGCTGTGCCTTGGGCTCGCTACACTTGCCAACTCCCCTCTCTGGCCACTTTCACAGCCAGAGAGCTGAGAGTATGATGATGATATTCTGTCGCCTGTCAGGAAAAACTTTTTTTATTTATAGAGGGAGATAAGAGACATAGCAAAACAGAAGAAGACAGTAAATAGAGTTACTTAAATCCATCTGCAAAAATTAAGCAGAGGTTACTGCTTATGCTGAGTTGTCCCAAAACTCTCCAATAGTTTTGTGGTCTGCACATACAATTGTGTTCTCATCTGATCTTGCTTCATATAAGGTTTACTCAGGAAAGCTCATCTCAAATAACTAAATGTGTGAATTTAAAGTGGATTAGTTGAACAGCATTACATCGCTGAGTGGATGTTCTGCTCCAGAATTCAAGTGGCTAGTTCTAAAATGTCACTGAAGTAAGGCAACTTCAATTTTGAATGACTTCTCACAAACAGATTTATTGTGGTTTAACGAATCCACTTTGAATTCACTCCTTGTTTTCACTCATTTATTTTCTTGAGTTTCTCGATGTAGACGTGCCCGTAGTTTTATAGAGTTGAAGGACTAATGCACTAAATCCCTTTGTTTTCTTGGCTGTTCTTCAAATGTTTAGGAGTATAGTGGTTGTGCGATGTATGCCAGTGTATTGTTTCTGAAAGTTTTGACTGTTAAAAAGTTGCTATCCTAATGATAGTAGAAAGCTTTAAATTGGTCTGTCTCACTCCCATGCCCTTTGCTAGATTTAATTTGAGTGTTCTGCTCTTTGGTTATTGCAAATGAAACCTCTACTCTCACCTTAGCTTTTCACCATCTCAGTGACTATTCGTCATATGATCTTTTTGGGGTTCATATTCAATCAGTTCTAGAACACAGTCCTAGTCAATGCCAATGTCTTTTCTTCAGTCTCTTCCAACAGCAGTAGCAGAAGCTGTTTATAATTTAATTATGATTGGGTGCTTCATTTTTCTTACAACTGCCAGCTGCTCTTCCCTTGTACTATATCATTCTGATTAGAGAGATTTCAGAAGATCTTATGTGTGGAAAAATGTATTAATCTTTGTATATGGCTTTAAAACTTTTGCCTTGTTGGTAGTCTTTGTGCATTTTCTACTAAAATTCATGTAAGAGATAATGTGTGAGGAATTCTCTGACCATTATCAGAACCAGTGAATTTAGTGTACTATGGAAAAGTTTGGCTCACATCAGCTGATGGATGTAAATAATATTTACTATGAATCTCTTTTGAGGCCTGCACTTATAATTTTTGAACCATACTCTTATTACGAGTCAAGTTGTCTTTATTTCAACATATCTGTTGTTCAAGTGTTAGTTGAAATGCAGTTTTTACTTTTCTTCCACGAATTACTTAAGGTTTCCTTATTAAATGTTAGGTTAATTAAAACATTATGATCCCTTTGCATTGGACTGGTTGGTTGTATACACAGAGGTATCAAAACATTGCCTTGAAATGTTGAATACAGAACACATGCCACACATGACTCACCCAGTTTTTTCAATGTAACAAATTCGTATTCTTGTATTTTTAGTTTTCCATGTCTCCCAGTCCTATCACACACGTTAAAAATTCAGCTCAAGGTGATGAATGCCTCTGTCGTAGATCTCTTGTGGGGGCTACTGAAACTGCTGATCCTTTGTAGTTCTGCCCTTCATCTGGGTTTGCGTGATTATTCCATGCCCATAATCTGTTGAATTCATGCTTCAGTTGCATCAAAAATCAATGGAGGTTTCTTTAGAGCTCAGATCTAATCCAGGGTAGGCTGTTGATGGAAAGGTTTAATTTTCCGATCTCAATAAATTTACACAAATTAATAATTGTCACAACGGAGACAGGATGGGTTATTCCTTTTAATCCCATATTCTTCAATTAATAACACAAATAGCCTTATGTGACCATGCTATTGTGTCCCAGATAAATTCTCTCAGAAAGCTGAATTCTACCTACCATATCCTAAAGCATGCACTGCCTTTAAAAAAAAATCTTCTAATAAGGCCATATAAATTTTTGTAAGTAACTGTTTTTGTCATGCATTTGAGTGACTTGTTGAGAGCATTCTATTCAAAACTTCACTTCAATTGGACACTTCGGAAGTATTGCTAGAATTTTTATTAAAAAAACCCTGGCTTTCTATTTCAAAGATCTAGGCCATTGTCAGGCACACGTCCAAAGGGAGAGGTCAAAATACCCAAAATAGATGACTCTCATAGCCCACTGGTTATCCCTACACTGCAATCACTTCTGCAAGTAGGGTGGAGCTTCCCATATTTTCCTTTTGATAGCATTCTCATTTGTGTACCCAACAGTGTATGTGGATGGAAGTTCATATCAGATGGGGAGGAGCTGGCTGAGGTGCAAATGGATTTTTCTTATGCGGCTCTCTGATCTGCCTCTTCAACTGCATTAGGAGGATTTTAGGCATAGTAAACGGAAAAAGAACTCTATGATGTCTTTCTTTTATTATCTAAGCTTATCCAGGCCAATGCCTCTGAGCATTCTAGAAGTACATTGTAAGCCAAAACATGTATGAATTGCTTGTATAAACAGACACAAAAGAACTTTTTCCATAGCTGAAATTGACCTGAACTTACCTTTGAACTGCACTCAACTAACTTTGTCAACGTCACAGTTATCCTGAGTGGAAAATATTTCCCATACTATGACTGTTACCAATGGTGGAGAAAAAATATATAAATATTGTCCTTTGGCCAAGTGCTGTACCTCCTCCTCCCCCCCCGAGCATCTTCTCTGATTCTGGTTGTGGTGAAGTCCTTTTGACAACTTTTCAGAAAGAGACCTGCTTTCGTCTAATGGTGAACAAATAATAATAAATGAACAAAGACATCAGCCAGATGCCCGTCAGCCTAAATCCACTTGGCATCCTTTTCATTGCTGAGCTCCTGTACAGATCTTTCGTGGCCTTCCTCTCATAGATTTAAAGAAAGTGCACACGTGTTATACTTAAATGAAGCACATGAGATCTTTTATAGGGGAAAAGACAGTATGCCGCATTTATTGAGAATACAACAGTTGTATATGCTTTACACACACACACCCCCACACACCCTCTCCAGACGATGTTATAGTTACCAGTCCAGCATCTGAATCAATTTAGTGGCCAGCTAGATCGAATACAGGGGGAGGGCAGGGCCTTTTGTCGGCTGCAATCCGATGCTCTCCTGGAGTTGGTGGCAGGACGAATCCAAAGTTCCATAGCAAGGCACCCTGCTGTAATAATCCTCTCTTCTATGGATTTCACTGTGTCAGTCTGTGACCGGTTACTGTTATCTTGTTGATGTCCCAAAACATCTCCAAGAGGCTCATCCTGTCCTGGATTGTTAATCAGTTGTTTTTAGGGATGCCTTCATCTTTAGAGTTGTCAATCTGCCAATCTGCTCAATTCTTGACTGTGGGTACACGCTGATGGTTTCTCTGATGCCGATATGTTTCTTCACAGTCTGTCTTTTACAGTTTGTCTTCTGCCACATTCTCCCCCTTTTCTCTTGACCATCTGGCTCTAACAATGACCTTCACGCTGTATCTCATTCATACAAAGTCTTTCACAGAGTTACAAACAGCAAAGTTTTATATTGAACACAAGAAAACCCATTGTAAATTGCCTTACTAAATTTTGTAATTGAAAAAATTCACATTGAAGGCTCGGGCTTTCAACACTCCTCTAATCTCATTGACATAGTCACAATATGAGATCCTGTCTCTCTACTTACTACATTTTAAATATCTTTATATATCTTACTAAAGGGATTAGTTTAATAAAATATTAAATGTGATGTTACCTTACATTGCTATAGTATTAATCCTAAAATATGAATATAAAAATAAAACTTTCAATTCCAACACACATCCATAATGATTATAAAGGAAATAAGCTTCACCGAAGGCAGAATTTGTATGGACTATAGCTTAATATGGCTAATGAGGACAACAATGAGCAATACTGTGGGGCCATATTTTAAAATGATCTCATCACTAGGGCTGTTTGCCATCAGAAATTTTTCAGTCACATCTAACAAGGGCAATTAGTTGAATCAAAAGTTTCTCCTGAAAGTGAGTTGGTTTGATGAACTTTTACCCAATCAAAGGCAGGATTCCACCTGCCAGAGTTCTGTGGGAACCCTGCCAGTTCAGCTGGCAAGCTGCTGGTGAGTGTGTTGTGGTCTTTGCCTGGCCAAGGACTTAACTGCTAGAGCCCGTGACTTGGGGCATTCCTGCCATGGAGCTAGGAGACCAACAATCCAGGTTAGAGGTGGAGTTCACAAGGCTTCCAGCTCCTCAGCATGGAACCTGGGAGCCCTGACTCTGAGGTTCAGCTCCTGAGGTTATAGCAGGTAGCCCAGTTCCCCCTGGCTTCTTGGTACACTGCTGCAGACCTGGAATACTGGAAGTCTTAGGCTGGTTTCCAGGACCGGGTGCTCTGGGGCAGCCCCACCATGTGAATTGTGGCAGGGCAGCCAGTTGGCCCATGAGTCTGGAAGCCTGGAGGTCCTGAGTCTTGGAGCAGACATCATGGCAGGACCCCCAGAAACTGCTGGCTGACTCCACATTCTTTCAAAGACAAGATGGGTGAAGTAATATCTTTTTTTGGACCATCTTCTATTATAATTGGGAGTGGTGTTGTGAAAGAATTCTTTGCAATGACATTAGTGGAAGAATTCATCTAACTCTTGGAATACTAGGGTATCAGGTTCTATGGTGGACCAGAAGTTCAGTCATTTAGGGAGTACAGGTAATCCAACTCTAGTTATGAGTAGTCTTGAGACATGGATGATGATAGATTCTCATGTAGTAATCATGTGGTGGATACAGGTGCCAAGGGTTTCTCCCAGAGATGGTATTCCATGGGTTGTGGAGTAGTTGTAGCTGGATAGATGTCATGAGATTTGGTTTTTTTGTTCTTTGGATTTCTTGCATGTTTTCCAGACAGCTTTCCACATTTTTTCCCTTCTAGTATGTGGGAGCACATAATGATGGTCCCTTCTGGAATTTGAGGAGCAGTAAGTAATTCTTCATTTTTTTCCTGAAGCCTGGCTGCAGAGCTTTTCAGCATATTTAGGGTTGTATGTAGTGGTCAGAGGGTTATGGGTGTGAGACCTCTGAAGATTTGTTTCTTGCATTTGTTCAGGGAGTCGCTGCTGCTGCTAAATTTTGCTTCTCTTTTCTTCATTTTGTGGAGTTTCCATTTCAGATGGCAAAATTCAGTATCTCATATGGTTGTATTTAATATGGTTACAGCTGTGTTGATCCTAGGATATTAGACACACAAAGTAGGTGAGGTACTGTCTCTTATTGGATGGACTTCTGGTGTGTTTCTAGTGTTCTGGGACCAACATAGCTAGACCACCACCTTGGACATTAGTGACTGTATCATAGATGCAATGAGACTGCCAATTACTGTCAGCTGGAGCACATTTTGTTTAGGAAATGCCATGCAAATTTCTGAAACTATTTTTTTTTGGTAGAGAGGTGGGGCGGGGAGAAGAGAAGTTCTGGTTGTAAGAAACTGGTTACATTTTCAAAATAGCTCAGTGCCCAATGTGTGTTGATTCTCCTGGAAAAAAATCTAACAATTTAGGTGTCTCAGTAAGAGCTGAGCTCTTCCTGAAAACCTGGCCCAGTGTTCAGAGCACTCATGTACATATACACACATACCAGTCTCCCTATGTCCATATTTTGGTTATGTAGTAAAACTATTTGTATCTGAATAAAAAAATTATATGCAACAAATTCTAAATAAGATATGGATCATTTCCCATTATGTAAACACATGCAATTCTGCACTGCTGTCATTTTGAACAGTTCAATATCTTCTGTGTAGATTGTGGGGGCTACTACTTTTCAATAGATAAGCCCACACTCACTCTTCTTTTCCCCCAAGCTAATGCTGCTCATATGAGAAATATTGATACAAAGTTTTCAGATGGATTATTGAAGTGTAACTGCTTCTGTTTTGATAAAGAGGGGTAGATAGTTTTTTGTGTCTTTTATCTTGCTTTTTCCAAAGTAATAGTCTTGCTTTTTCCAAATAAAAGCAGATAAAACCCCCATAACAGACAGTGTAATGGAAACATGATGTGCACAGAATCAGTGGGGAAATAAGAACAATGAATCTTAACCTTTTCAGCCATAGTTACTGGCAAACTTCATGTGTAAATACATACTCTCCAAATCTCTTGCAGGAAACCACACAGGAAGGTCTGACAAATGTTCTAAGCAGCTTTCCACAGTTAAGCAAAGAGAAAGTAGCTTTAGGGATAATGCTGTTTTCCTTATTTCTGCTAACATTACTTGTTTGGTGTCAGAAGAAACTCACTTTATTTTTTGTATCCATTGTCAAAAAACACTTTTATTTGCTCACTTCCCCATTTATATGATCATGGGGCACAAAGACTACATTGAAATTGAACATCAAAGCTTCTAATTTACACTTATGGTGTTCTACAATTGTAGTACATAATCATGTACTTTCATTGCAGTCTGGAGTCTTTTGTCACTTGTTTTGGCTTTGCACCAAAAATGGAAAGGTTTATTTTTAGTTTACTATAGAAAACCGTTCATTGTGTTGCACAGTCTTTAAAAGATACTACTATAATAACATCACATTGTAGAGGAGAATAAAACAGTAGCTTTTGGTGTTTAATTTTAGTTGTATTCTTTGTACCCTGATAGATACAAATGTGAAATTGAACAAAGCAAAGTTTCCCAGTTGCTTTTGCTGATGGTTAGAGACCAATTGTTTTTTTTTGCCTCACCTGCATTTGTCTTTCGCATGATATATCCATCACTCTCTGCTCATAGTGCAGATATTTTTATTTGGAAAAAGAGCTCTGTTCCTTTAATAATAACACAACCCATGAATACTGAGCCGTGTCTACAGTATTCCTGTTTCTCAAACCAGAAGCAATTACTTGAATCATAAATTTGAAATAAGAAATCTTTGCATTAATTTCTCTAGTCTCTATTAGCAGCACAGGGCATGGGTGATGGCATATGAAGGTTGGGGAGATTGTCAGTTTCTGTAGGAAAGCAGTAACTTACATAATTGCCACTGGAGAGACATTGGCCTGGTCAGGATGAGTTGCAGCAGAAGTGTGGCACTGTGGAAGCTTTTGTTTACATGGTGTGGAAAAAATGTCCAAGTAGTGACTTAAATTTGTGTCTATGTTCTACACTGCTACAAACTAATATCTCTCTATACACGTCTAAAACATTCACAAGGAAGTGTGTGTGTGTGTGTGTGTGTGTGTGTGTGTGTGTGTGTGTGTGTGTGTAATGCATACACAGTGCTGATGAAACATGTCTTTATGAATGTTTGCTTTAGTTGATGCATATTCTGCCCTGTTTAGATTACTGACTGTGGAATGCAAAGTTTCTAAAGGGTTGCATCCATTGATGTATATTTAATCTTCCTTTTGTGCTCTCTGCAAAAAAAAAAAAAAAAAAAATCTGAGGTACAGACTTTTTTTTTTTTTTTTTTTTTTTTTTTTAATAAACATTATCCCTTGGCTACCTTGATATCTCATGTCTAATCTAACTTCTTAAATTCAGCATGATTAATTTTTATCTGGGATTATTTTTATTTTTGGTTAGGCAAATAGTTAACATGTCTTTGATTATCTGATGAGAAAATGCCTAATACCTCAAACAAACAATTCTTACTTTGTAGGATTTATTTAAGAAACATACAGGTTTCAAAATTGGACTTGAGTTGGCCGAAGGGATAATTCTTTTTTAGGTATGCGTAAGATAGTGAGGTAATTCTGCAGAAATAAAATTGCAGTTACCAGCATAAATAAAGACAAACAAGCTGATCAAGAAATTGGCCCATCCTGAGACTCATTTGGCACCTGGCTAGGGAGCACAGCTGTCTACCACATCAGGAGTTTTCCCTTTTCTGTGTGTCGATCTGCCTTCATCACAACTCTTCCCTTGAGTACATGTACAAAGGGAGATGAAAGTGAAGCTTCAGTGAACCCCTAGGGCCCTAAGGATCAGCTACACTCCATGCAGTTTCACTGTTATCTGTAAAGCTCTCGGGATTGGCTGAAGAGAGATGCTTTAAAAAGAAAATCCTTTTAGTCACCATGTGTAAATTTAAACATGTATATAAAGCTTTGCAAGATTAGAACCTAAGACTGTGAACTTTTTTTTAGAGTGAGGATTGACTTCTATTGTGTTTGTACAACACTCAGCATGTTGAGGTCCCGATGCAACATAGTTTATGTGCTACTTTAATACAAAGTAATAAAATAAGTAAAAAAAATCTTGTCTCTACGAAAATAATGTATGCTAATCATTGGGCAAGAGTCCCCCTTCTGTTTACTTCTCACTTGTTTTAATTGTGCCCATAGATCACAAGTTGTAAGTTATTTTCTTTGCTTGCAAGTTCCTCCCTTTGCCAGATACGACCCAAGAATAAGATTTGAAATGTTCACTTGCATTTTGTTAGAAGTGGCAGATATTAATCTAGAGAAATGTTGCACATTTTAGCTCTCTCCCCAAAACAAGATTAAATACTGTATCCAAATTGGGAAATTCATTTTATCTGGTGCATCAACCAGAGGACACTGAGGGCAGGAGGCAGTTCTGCAAGCCCCTGGAATAAGGACAGGAGAGAGAAATTCTGTCAGTGCAGAAGATGTAAGGGCAAGAGGTGACAGCTTCCTGTCAATTTGCTCTGTGATGGCCCTGGTGGACAACGCCCATGATCTACCAAGGGGGGAATGTGATGCCAGCAGCGGAGACCAGGGCAGGAGTGGTATCCAGGCGTGCAGACTCACTTGCTTCCTGGAGACTAGGCAGATGAACCTAGTGAGCAAGTATATGTGACATGGTGTGGCTTGGTGATACTGGTGTGGATCTCGCTGCTCTGGTGTATGCTCTTTTAATGGCAGCCGGGCAAGCTGCTCCAGGATAGCCAGGGCCACTTCTTCCTCAATCACAACAGCTCGCCAAAGGGTTTTAGTGGATTGTTTCGTCCTCTGCTGCCTGTGAGTTGCCCATCTCTGCAGTAGGTTAATGGACTAGATGTATCAGCTGGATTGACTGTAAGCAATGCATGCTTTTTGAGGCACAGATAATTGCAGACACACATGCTAGAAATCAGAATTCTACCTGTTGGTTCTTGTAAGTCAAAAGTTAAACTAATACATTTTAATATTTATACCTACCTGAATCGGAGGCCAGTTTGAGGGCCTCTTAGGAAATTTTGCCTAATAAATCTTTTCTATCTTTGTAGCCTTTTTGTTGACTTTTGAGTATGTACATATCGAGGAAAATTATCCAAGGAAAACTTCATCAGCCTTTTTTCTGTTGGCAGCTGATAATGATATCCTTTAACCAGTTAAGTACACATTTAGGGAAATATTTTCAAAAGTGTCCATGTCCTGTTTCAAAAGTAACTAGCACTTTGGCCCCTGAATTTCTTTATGCTTAATTCCAAATCCTTCAATGAGATTAGTGTGGGTGGACCCTGAATGAAATTAATGAGTTTCCAGGCAGGTACAGTCTGTGAAGCAGTTTGCAATACATGGACCTTTGTATTTATGCTAGTTTTGGAAATACCTATTTATTAAATCATAGTGATTCCTTAGCTGTTACATGTTTAAATATACTGTGCATTCTAACATATGGCGATATGCACCCAGAGTAAATGGGGGATTCTTAGACATTTTTATAACATATGAAGAATTAAATATATAAAATGAACAAGTAATCCTTTGCAGAGAGGATATTTGGTACTTATGAGGAACCATTAGAGTAAATCCTTTAGATTGCAGATTACTGTTGCAGCCAGTTAAAAAAATAGACCATAAATGTGTCACTTCAATTACTACTCAAGCTTTATTTCTGCTTTAAGGTCATGTCTTTAAAAGACAGCATGAAATGAAGCACCTATAGCAGTAATAATATTGGTTTGAAAAACTACAAACATAATGGAATCCTTAAAATTGTAAGAGTATGTGTCTGAAATAGAGCATCTAGCAGATGTTGTCTGGATTATACCATTGCCTGCTTAAAAAAGACAGGCTTTCTATGGTGTGGAACTATGTGCTGGGCTCGCTTTTATCTTCAAGTATAAAATAAAGGCAGAAATCTCTGAAGAATGTATCCTCTGTACAGTGGATCACATTTCCATTTTCTGGCAATTTCTGAATTTTGAATTTGTTTTCATTTAGCATTGGAACAAAATCCAAGTCTTTCACATCTCGTGAAAATGGGGATTTTTCAAGTGAGAGGTGTGTGTCAGTCAGTTATGTTTTATAGCCTGGGATTAAAATACTGACCTGGGATGTAGCACACTCAGTTTCAAGTCTCTGCTCTGCCCTATTCAGAACAGTTTTTCATCTCTGATGACACCAAATCAGACAGGGCAGGACTGTTCATCTGTGTTTTCCACTTCTCAGGCAAGTACCCTAACCAAACAGCTATCTTGTGTGTGTGTCTTTTTCCCCTGGGCCCAGAAATGTTCTTGATAAAAGTTTTCTGGAAACCAGTACAATGCTGTAAAGCTTTTTGACTCTGAGGAAAGAGCATTCTGTTCTGTTGACTTCTAATCATATGAGCTCGGTAGCTGATTTTTAAATCTCCAGAATGTAGTTATTGTTTTAATTCCTTAAAATATCAGAAGTGTTCAAATCTCAATGTGTCTTTCTCGGAATAATGCTGAGTTACATAATTGTCTTTAAATATAGAATATTAGTGTCATCTCAAGTGTGCATAAGCTGACTTATGCAAATAGTCCTAAATATCTCTTGGGCTAAGACTGTCCTCTTAGAGCATGTCTAAAGATATTTCTAAAACTCAGATGAACAATAGTATATCAGTTATAACTGTAACCAAGGAGTGCCATTTTATTTTTAAAATGCAATAACAAAGGAATAGATGGTTCATAGGATCAGTGATGAAATATAGAGTCTTTGCCTTAGTCATGCCTTAAAGTCCAGCCTAGTTCCAAAGATAATTGCTGTGTAATAGCTGTTCAGTGGCCTGTATGAAGGGAGCTAGTGCCTACACTGCACTATGCTTTTCAGTGGAAAGGGGTACCACTTTTACTAAAAGAGAAACACAATAGGCATTGGGTTATATGATTTAATTTGTAGAAAGAAACTCTGACAAAAACCATATAATTAAACTACATAGTTGTACTGTAAGTCAAAAAGGAGTATGAACAGGCTGAGTCAAGACAAGTGTTCTGGTATAGCCAACAACTCTTTGTGTTGAAAAAATCGTTGACAAACTAAGTTGCCATCTCTTAAAAGCTAATAATTGAATTGCTCATCCAGCTTCAAGAGGATATGGATTTTCTTCACATCATGTCATAAAATGTTCTGCTTTATTATAATAATGACAACAGGTTTTTTATGTTCACTGTATCAACATAAAACTGCTAAAATTCTGCCCACCTAATATGTTACATGGTCCATTATTGAATACAAGTCAAGCTTTGTATATCTTTAAAATGCACTCAGTGATCAGCTCATTCAGTGTGGTCTAATAATGCATTGCATTATAGCATGTCACTGAGGAAAAAATGGCTTTGTAAAGTACTTGTTGCCCTTGCAGTGGGCCATGTATTTGATTTTAATACTTTTTGACCAAGCATAATTAATTACTGTACAGAATCTTCATTCTGTATCACTTCTATTTCTTTATATTAAAAAACACATTTTCATTTGGGCTCCTATTAAACAGGAGACAACAAACTTTATAAATTGGCTGTCATTGTAATGAATTGGTGGCCTTACATTAAATAGACACCTAGAACACATTACGCATTTATGAGTCCAAGTAACAATCTGGCAAATATAGATGTTCTCCAGTACAATATAGATTTGAGAATAAGAGTAAGTCAGTATGTGTTACTATTCCTCTTACAGTGAGATGAAACTAAACTTAAAATGAAAATGTCAAGAACCTCTTTGCAGTATCTCCTGATTATCACATAACTGTACATAGAGAAGACATTGGATGGAATGTCTTTGTACTGAAATGGTTTGGCTTAGACCTTGAATACATCTCTTTATTAGATACAAATTTGGGAGCTTGAGTTTTACATAGATTGAGCTGGATTCTTTCATTGTGGTTATTTGTCAGGGACAAAGGACTAGAAAGCATTAGGAGTGGCAAAACAAATTTTAAATTTCCATTATGTATAAATGACTTGCTAGCTTATTTTGGTAAACTTAATTCCCTAGTTCCTCTCTCCTATACCATCTCTTATTTATCAGTGACATATTCTCACTCTTTGCAGGATGCAATAAACTAGTAAATATTAACAGCTGTCACAAATGTTCTACATTCACATCTGCTGATGGACCTTCTATTTAGTTTTAAATAGAAACCAAATGGAAGATATTTTGTACCTACTGTGGTGATTTAGAGAAGACTACAGAACTCTATCCTGAATACATGCAATTTAAAAAACCTTTAACAATTGGTTCTGTTAACCTTTCCCCTCCCCCACCTCACCTTTTTAGTACAGGAGGATATGATCATCAAAATTGTAATATTATGTGGGTGCTACTAGACTCCCAATCTAATGTAAAACTGTACAATTCTTTGAAAAACTACAGCCTATCTATACAAATACAGAAAAAAGTATTTTAAATTAATTGGTGTTAATGTCCCTAACATCTGTAAGTACCATATGATTCATACCAACGCTACATGATTTGGACCATCCACAAGGGACACAGTGTAGCAAAGATGGCTTATTTTCCTGCATTCCATGATTTCATTATCTCCTGTCCTGGGCTTTGCTAAGAGTCCTCAAATTGTTTTCACTATTTCAGCTCCACTAGTGGTGGCTATTACTACTTGGCTACGTCTAGACTGGCATGATTTTCTGGAAATGCTTTTAACGGAAAAGTTTTCCATTAAAAGCATTTTCGGAAAAGAGCATCTAGATTGGCAGGACGCTTTTCCACAAAAGCACTTTTTGCGGAAAAGCGTCTGTGGCCAATCTAGACGCGCTTTTCCGCAAAAAAGCCCCGATCGCCGTTTTCGCGATCGGGGCTTTTTTGCGGAAAACAAATCTCTGTTGTCTACACTGGCCCATTTGTGCAAAAGTTTTTCGGAAAAAGACTTTTGCCTGAACGGGAGCAGTATAGTATTTCCGCAAAAGCACTGACAATCTTACATGAGATCGTCAGTGCTTTTGCGGAAATTCAAGCGGCCAGTGTAGACAGCTGGCAAGTTTTTTCCGGAAAAGCGGCCAGTCTAGACACAGCCGCTAGCATGTTTAGTATAGCAGTGCTTAAGGACAAACCAAAAATGAGGCCCTATTGTGTTAGGCGCTGTATAAACACAGACTAGCAGACAGTCCCTGCCTTTCTTACATTCTAAATGGACAATACAAATGCAGAAAGGAGCGTAATAAGCAAACAGAGAACAATGCAATGGTGGCAGATATCATGTTGATGCTGTAACTTTTTTGACGGGGGGAAGGGTCTTAGTTGACCACTGGCTGAACCCCTCAGGAGGGTGTCAGTGTGCACATTGCCTTCTTTCTTGGAGATGACTTCCCTCCTACATGTCGTCATTACTGGCACAGTGGATGTAGTTAATCAGCCAAAAGTATGGGGATGAATTTAGCACTAAACAAACTTAAGCTCAGAGTGGCAAAGTTTAATAGTCTATGTATTTAACCTACATGATTTATACTGAAGCACTGGATTATTTTCAAGCCCAAAGAAATGGGGAGCAACAGTAGGGAGGAGAGAGACTTTTTTTAGTTAATAGTCAGTGTCTGTGCACACAAACATGGTGGCTTGGCTGGAAGGGCCCAGAAGCAGAAGTAGAATGTGTAGCAGTTTCTGAAGTTAAGCAAGGGATTACATTGAGGGCAAGCAGTCCCACTCATGCACCCCCTGAGAGAAGAACCTATCAAAATGAAGTGTGGGGGAGGTTTAAGAATTAAAGGCAGCCTTAGGGACTGAGCAGCTGGATTGTTGTGAAGGCTGGGTAGCAGTACCTACAGCCTGTTGGATACAAGTGAGTGCTATTCCAGCTTTACTTACTGGGGAAGCTCTCCATTGGTCTGTTTGATCCACTGTGGTGAATTTGATGGAACTAGAGGAAGATCCAAGACATAAACATGTGTTTTCACTAAAGGCTGCTGAGCCTATAGAACTTGAAGAGCTGACAGGGAACAGGAAGTGTTCAGAAAAGAATTGAGGTGCTGTCTTTCTTCTGAAGCTCTAGCGAGTCCAGATGATGCACGCAACAAATTATGGTCACTCTACAGAGACTGAGAAATGATCTCTGAAGGAAGGTTCCAGGGAAATGCTTTTTATACATATGCTAACATACAGAATTGTAAATTTTATATTGGAACTACAGTGGCAGCTTTGTTATACAGCACTCGAGGGGAGTGGGGCTTATTGATTAATTGAATGTGCTGGATAGCAAAGCTCATTGCTCTGCTCCTGCCACCCCTAACAGAAGATCAGGTTCCCAGCAGCCCAAGGCAGGCTGAGGGGAAAGGAAGTGCCTGTTGATGATATCAGCTGGCAGTGTTAGCTGTCAGAAGCCCAGCAATAGCTGGCCTGACAGGTGAGAGTCAGGCATGCACACCTGAAGACATCGCGATATTGTGGCTGGGGGCAATGCTGGTTAACAAAATTTTCTAATTAACAGAGTGCCAGATAACAAAGTTTTCACTGTACATATAAAATATATGTATGTAAAACAACAACAAAGTGGGAAAATTTGTATAAGAAGATGTTTCTACTGGCGTGGTAAATCTGTTACCTAATAGCTTTATTTAGTTTTATTTAAGAAGTTATTCATAAAAGAATTTGGAATGTTTACAAAATATTTGTATGTACATCATGTGTATTTATTCTCCCTGAAACTGACTTACACAAAAACTCAGGGCTGAACTCTGTTTTTTTAAGATAGAACTGTGGCTTGTTGAGCAGAGGTACAGGAAGAAAAGGGGTGTAATAGTTTGACATAGTTCACCATTTCCTTGCCCTGTTACATGGCTGCATATGTGTATTATACAGCAGTTGCATGCACATAACTGGCAGGTTTCTGGCTTTGTAGGCTGTAATATTGTTTTGTGTCTCTTCCAGTTAATCACATAAATGAGGAGTGTATTCTAATGGCAGAGCTTCCCTTTTCTAAAGTTGACATCAGAGAAATATTTGAAAGTAAGTAAACAGGTTTCTTTAGCTCTGAGATACCATGCTAGTTCTTTGCCTTTTCATTATAAGCAATCTACTATCCAGCTTAGCACATCTTTGATTTAATACTCTTTTAGAAAGCCTTACTGTTTGATAAAGACCGGACACAAATGTCATTGGTAAAACCTGACTTGAAATGAGTTTATGGTCACAATATGTCCTCTCTCTGAAAGCACCATTATTCTTTTATTCCTGGAAGAATGTGTTGTCTTGCATTTTTAAATATCTGCTAGAAGGGTTAAGGAATACATTTTTCTCAGGCTGCTAGTTTTAACATTTAAACTATATAAACACACTTCTGGAAAGTATAGTTATCTGTATGAGCTTTTGCTCTTTTATCCATCTTCATTCAAAGTGAAAAGGAATTATGTTCCTCTTGCAAATAAATCAGAATAGTTGATGTCTGTGACCTCTCAATTCGCTTCCATTAAGGAATGAAGCCATTCTATGGAACAACTCCTCCACTTCTTGAACTCTTGGAAATTAGGACAATATTTTCATATCCAACCAGGGCAAATTTAATGTGTCTCACTTGTGGAACAGTGTAACACATAGATACTAGTAAATGCTGTTTTTTTTTCTTATTTATAGCAAGAGTTGGCCAGAATGTCATACAATTCAGGCATATCTTTGCCAAACTTTTACCATTCAGGTTGAAATATTCTATTCTAGGTGTCTTTCTCAGGCTGATTTGTTTTAAACATCTCTTCCCTCCTCAGGAAAAAAAAAACATCCATTTTGGAGAAAGAGGTTGGAAGAAAAAATACATTGTTCTGCTAAGGTTAATTTTTTGAATATTCTATTGAGAAGCTCCAGCATCTTAATGTACTGAAGCAAATGCTTGAAATTGGGATAGGGAAAATGCCAGAGTGACAGAGGCCACAGGGACAGAGAGCAGTTTTTTTTTTTTTTTTTACTGTCCCCATGAAAGTACAACCAAATGCAGCCAAGATATAAGCCTCTGGAAATTTCTATTTAATGAGAAGCAGATTTAGAAACTGGTAGCTAACTCTTAGAATCATAGAATCCTAGGGCTGGAAGAGACCTCAGGAGGTCATCGAGTCTAGCCCCCTACCCAAAACAGAACCAACCCTAATTAAATCATCACAGCCAGGGCTTTGTCAAGTGGGGATTAAAAAAACCTCTAGGGATGAAGATTCCTCCATCTCCCTAGGTAACCCATTCCAGTACTTGGCCACCTCCTAGTGAAATAGTTTTCCCTAATATCCAACCTAGACCTACCCCACAGTAACTTGAGACCATTGCTCCTCGTTCTGCCATCCATCACTACTGAGAACCATCTCGCTCCATTCTCTTTGGAACCTTCAGGAAGTTGAAGGCTGCTATCAAATTCCTCCTCACTCTTGTCTTCTGCAGATTAAATAAGCCCAGATCCTCAGCCTTTCCTCATAGGTCCTGTGCTTTAGCCCCCTAATCATTTTAGTTGCCTTCCACTGGACCCTCTCTAATGTGTTCACATCCTTTCTATAGTGGGGAGTGGCAGAGGCAGAACTGTATGCAGTATCCTAGATGTGGCCTCACCAGTGCCAAATAAAAGGGAATAATCACTTCTCTAGATCTGCTGGAAATGCTCCTCCTAATGCACCTTAATATTCCATTAGCCTTCTTGGCTACAAGGGCACGCTGTTGACTCGTATCAGTTTCTCATCCCTTGTAATCCCCAGAACATTCCTTCTGCATTGAGTATGATACATTTTGAAGATCCCATTACTGAACGGGACTTTTCCTAAAATTGCTCTTAATGACTGCTGTGGTTGTCACTTGAACGTAAAGCAGAGAGACGATCTCTCTTGTGCTGTCAATTCTGAGCCTTCTGGTGTCCAGGCGCAGGAGAGAGGAAAGAATGCAGAGGGATGGGTGAAAGAGGGGTAGGTAAGATGAGGAAGGGATAAAAGACAGGAGATGGTACTAGTGAGGGGAATGATAAAGGAGGGCTACGTAGAAAAGAGAGTTATGATCAAGTCGCTAAAGGCGATCATAATGCACACAAGGGGCAGAATTAAGGCTGCACAGACAACCGTAATTCTGGTATTTCCCTGTTTGAGTATTTTACAACCAAAACCTTCTTTTAAGGTTCCCCCCCCATATAGTCATTTATACTACTGTGTTTACAGGCCTCAAATTAAATTTGGCTGCCATCACATTGCGTACACGTGCTGTAGGAGACCATCCCTGTCCTGCAGAAATTGTAGTCTAAGTAGACAAAACAGGCAAAATATGGGAGGAGAAACTGGCAGAAAACAAATGACTTGCCCAAGGCTACACAGCAGATCGGTGGCAGAGCTGGATGTAGAATTTGTCTCCTGCCTCCTAGCCCAGTACCCTACCCACCAGAGCTGGATTAACTCTTCTCAGGGCCCAGGGCTATTAGATTTCATGGGGGCTTCCTACTTTCCAGGGTGGTGCCAAAATGAGGGGTTCTGTGTGTGGGAGGGGGCTGCAGGTTGAGGCAGGAGAGTGGGTGTGGAAGGGGGAGAGGGCTCCAACTGGGTGTGTGGGCTCTGGGGAGAGGCTGAGGAAGAGACATGGGAGTTCCGGAAGCATCTCCAGGTTGGGGACAGGAGGTTTGGAGTGCAGGATGGAGCTGGAGAGGAGGTTGGGTGGTGGTGCAGGGACTGGAGGGAGTTATGGTGCTGAAACAGGCTCAGTAGTGGGGTGTGGGGTCTGGAAGGCAGGTGAGGGATATAGGGTATAGGAGAGGGCTCAGGGCTGGGGACTGGGCTGTGGAGTCTGTGAGGGTCTCAGGGCAGGGGATTGGAATCTGGGGAGCTTACCTGATCAGCTCCCATATGATTGGGGGAAGGGAGGGGGGAAAACAGGTGGCTCCATGTGGCCCAGGCAGCCTTGCACTCACCAGCAATCACTGGCCCCTGCAGCTCCCATTGGCTACAATTTCCAGCCAGTAGGAGCTGTGGGTTTGGAGCCTTCAGGCCAGGGCAGCACGGGGACAGGACTACCTGGAACTCATTTTTTCATCAAACACAGAAAAAAATCCCCTTTGCCACATTGCTCTGAGTTGAGGACAATGTGAGACAATTGTGCTGTAGTTGTCAGTCTACAGACCCCAACTGAGGGGTGACAGAGGAACGGCAATGCGCAGACTGGAAGAGACACCCACCAGGGAGGGCTGGCCAGGAAGACAAGGGCTTTTTTGGCTGCAGCCAAGTGCTCTGGGCTAAGGGGCCCTGGACTGCAGCTCCAAAAACTCCTTTCTAAATCCAGCCCTGCTACTCATACTAAACCAAGCTGCTTCTTGTATATGTGACATCAAATATTACATCTCTGGGTAAAAAAGATAAAATTCATGCTTGGTGTCTCTCCATTGGCAGAAGCGGTAATACACCATTGGTGAAACAGGCCTTTTGTTTCTCTCCTCTCCCATGACAACTTCATCCATGGCACGGGGGTGGCATGGGAGTCATCCCATTAACACCATGGAGTTCTGCTCAGTGGGAGTCAGGTTTATAGAACTCGGCCCATAGCGCACGACTGGCACGTAACTATCTCTGTGTCTTGCAGCTGATGGACGTGTTCTGCATTCTCTTTCAGTTCCTTTAAAAAATGATTTCAAGCCCCGGAAGAGGAGGCAGCAATTTTGGAGGAGGAGCCAACTTGGGAGAAGAAAACTCTGGTGCCGTAGGCCGAAGGTGATGGAGCAGCAGCAGGGCAGAGAGGAGAATCAAGAAGTGGTGCAGGAGCAGACCCCTGCTGATAAAGGTCAAAAGGTGACTGTGCGGGTGCAGCCGCAGCAGCAGAACCAAGCACAGATGGCCCCACAGGTGACTGTGCAGGTTCAGCAGCAGGACCAAGGAGGGGTGGTCCCCCAGGTGACTGTGCAAGTGCAGCCACAGGGCCCAGGAGGCACATCCCTACAGGTAACTGTGCAGGTGCAGCAACAGGATCCAGGACAGATGGCCCCACAGGTGACTGTGCTTGTGCAGCCGCAGCAGCAGAGCCAAGGAGGAACAGCCTTGCAGGTGACTGTGGAGGTGCAGCCACAGAGGGGCCATGACTGGCAAGAGTCGCAGGTAACACAAACCCATCACCAGGGCCAAGATGAGGAAGGGTCAAAGGCCATGCAACAGCAGCTGAACCAAGATGAGAGTGAGCCACAAGTAGTGGCCAAAGATGAGAGAGAGCCAAAGGAGCTGGAGCTGGAAGGGAAACATGGCCAAGACAAGGAAGGGGCAGAAGCAGTGGAGCAGCAGTGGGACCAGAGGCAACTTGTGGAAGGGCCAAAGGTGGAACAGCAGCTGAACCAAGATGAGAGCGAGCCACAGGTGATGACCAAAGATGAGAGAGAACCAATGGAGCTGGAGCTGGAAGGGAAGCAAGGCCAAGATAAGAAAGGGACAGAAGTGATAGAGCAGCCACAGAATCAGAGCCAAGATGAGGAAGGGTCAAAGGCAGTAAGTCTGCAAAAGCTAAGCCAAGAAGAAGAAGAACTCAAGATTGTGGAGACGGAGCAGCAGGAGGGCCAGAGGCAAGATAAACAAGCCATGTGTAAGAAACAACTGAGAGAGATGCCAAATTATTTTGTCTCTATCCCAATAACAAATGACCAGGTATTTTCAACTTGCTGATTCAGTTAAGTAGAAGTGTTATATACGCATAACTGACAATTCTAAAATTTCAGTAAAGGCATGCCTGTTGGCATCACAGGATTTTTTTTAAAGTCTACTACTGCCCTGATTTTGTTTTTTTTGTATTGGTAAATGTGGAGGGTTTTTAAAAATCTGTTGTTCCCTTTTGATCAGGTATGATGCCAGCAAGTATCTGCAATTCTTATGACAGAATTTGCTATTTATAGCCTGTGAAGAGGTAGAGGTAGTTTGCTCAGCCTGTGTATATGTGTTTGTACTAAAAAGTGGTTTGGAAAACACCGTATGCACCACAGTGCTTTTATTTTTTGAGGGGGATATCCTAGATAACTTTGTAATAATTTTGGGTTTGGTCAAGAGTTGGATTTGAACCTTTTGTAAGTTTAAGAAAACACTATTGCCTGAACTTCCTTTCTGTTTTAAGGAAACTGGTAGGATTTTTTTTACTATCAATCCTCTTTAGATGATGCGTCAAGGACAGGATTTATTTCAACTGCCAGTGGTGGAGGAATTATTTGCACATCATTATCAATTGAACAGGATTAGTAAAAGCATGCGCTGTTCCCAATTCCTGTATTTTTCCTCAGAGATAGTTGGTGCAGTTCTGCTTTTTTTTTTTTTTAAATTAACATTAGTTCGTATGTTCTGTGCTCAATGGTGGGTAAAAAAACACTAAGACACAGACATTATATTATGATTCAATGTGGAAGACACAACTTCATTAAAACTTATGAAAGTTATAATTTTATAAGTTAAAACTTATTACAATTTAGAAGTTATTACATGACTGGGTGTGATGGGGACAGATCCCTCCCCCCAGCAGGAGCTAGTGCCACTTGGCTATATCTGCAGCCATGCCTGTAGAGGGAATAAAGGAGAGAATCTGGCTTAGTTCTTGGCTGACTGGCCAGGGCGGAGCTCTGTTTCTTTGCCTAAAGGGACTTTTGCCTTCAGAGTTAAGGAAAGATAGGCCTGATATTCGGAGAAGACAATTGGAAGAAAGTTAGATGCCCAGCAGCAAGTGATACCTGAGTAAAGACTGCTTGGGAACCAAGCCTGCAGCTAAAGGCAGGGACATCCTATGCAAAGACAGGTGGGCACCCCAGCATTACATTGATTTTTAATTTTGCTAAACTCCTTTAGTCACCCAGAAAGGGATAGGACCAAAGGGGCAGTTTGCCAGTAGTCCACAGTCTACCTCAATGGACCCTGGAGACTGAGACTTCTTCCCATTGGGAGACCTGTGGTTGAGCTGAGGCACCAGGAAGATGCACAGGGAGGAGCTGCTCTAGCCACACCATTGCACTAGTGTAAACCATTCCAAAATACCTTGCAGGGTAATTCCGAATATGGAGCGTCACTGGCCTCGGTATACTCTGAAATTGAGGGTGAATGTGAAGATGGTGTCCCCTGTCCAATCTCAGGCCTGCCACTGGATCCTGACCTACTTCCTTCCTCAAAACCAGAGATAGTAAAAATGAGGGGGAGCCACAAGCTGGCAGAGCCACTGTGCTCAGAAACACTTTCCAAGCAGCCTGCTACGTTACAAGTACTCGCTAGACCATGTACACCTCAAACCACAGTGGAAACAGTGGCAATCAATTTAGAGGTCCTCCTCTATCCTGCTGGCCACCTGGAAAGGAATCCACTTAGCAATGAGCTCCTCCCACAAATTGTCTGACCCGAATAAAAATGTTCCATCCTCTCAAAACAGTGCTGGAGAGGCATACTTAATTCCCACATAGAAATCATCTCTCTCCCTGTTATTTTAAAGTCCATAGGAATTTTCCAATGAATTATTTTTCTGGCCTGATTGATTATTTTTGGCAAGTCTGGTGGCCCTCATAACACCTAATGTAGGAAGAATCTCTGACCAGATCAAGGGAAATGATATTTCAATAGAACTAGAATTTCTCTTCATTTCGATCATCAAAATAACCCCTTTTGCTAGGCTTAAATCATTCTGCTTCTGGGTGACTATTGTTCACTTGCAGGGAATAAAAACAGTCTGCCATAGAATGGCAGAAGGGCACTATCTGGTTCTCCTCACGCACAGGTCCCTCCTTCCCTGCTACCTCAGAAAATGGGGAAACCTAGCTGACAGGCTCCAGGCTAGACAGATGCCTTTTTGCTGAACCAGTGCCCTCTACTACATCCACAGTTTAAATCCTGTAATATAAAGCAGTAACTGGTTTTCTGCAGTCAGCCCAGTGGCCATTTTAAACTTGGTTGTTTTGGAAACTGAAATCCCAAATAGTGATGGCCAGTAGGGCAAAAGGCAGAGGGGGGGCAGAGGGAATATAATGTGCTTCAGGATTTGAACACTCCTTAAGTAGGTTAGCCCTGATTTAAAAAAACAACAACAGCCTCTTATCTAACCTTAGTGATGCTGTCAGTACTGCTCAGACTTGTAAAGAACCTAAATTATGGTAGTATGTTTTTGTTTTTTGTTGAAGATAATGATATTGATAGGAATGATTTCAGTTCTGAGTCTGGGTTATCTGATGTCCTATCAGTCAATCTGTTTATTAATCAAAGATAAATCAGCGCAATACAGAGGGTAGTATGTTACCAATCTCTGTGAAACAGTCCAGCAGCATCCAGTCTGTCCTACAATGATTAAAGAAACTGCCTGTTTTATACTCTGCTTGTTTAGGAAAAGATGGACTATCCCCAAATTTCACTATATTACCACACAGCTCTTTCATCCTCTCTCTTATCTGGTTGGATACATGTAGTACAAGACCCAGGTGTCTGTACCCACCTAAACCAACACAGATAATTTTCCATTCCTGGCAGATGACGCATATCTCACAAGCCTCACCAAAACCTATATCTTGGTTTCTGACAGACTGTACACATGCAAAGAACAGAGCTACTTCTACAAAGACAGAGATTGCAACAGCTTCGTTACTGGCATTTTCCCACAATAAACTTAACCTGAGAGCAATTCTTAGTTCGACAATTCAGCAAAAATACAAAGCATTTTAATAATATATGACATACTTTACTTGTCTACTAATAGTTTCTTATTTTAGTTGCATGATAAAGCCTCATCCAGTCACCCTCTTGAAGCTACAGCAATAAAGCAAATTACATATTTTAGTTAGCTTTCACAGTCCTGAGTATAATTCCATATCTTATGGTCAAACTTCCACTTCAGTATCAACACTATAATTTGTTAGGCTGTAGCTTTCCACTTCACCTTGGGTTCAATTGAGCCACCAATGATATGACGTGTCTTTTGTGGTGATAAATCAGCTTTAAAGTTTTCTATTATCATCTTAAATTCTTTTATCTCCATGTAATTTTTGGAAGGGTGGTAAGACCTCAGTTTCTGATATTGCACTGGGATCCTGAAAACCTCTGTGGTCCAGAGGGAAAGAGATAAAAATTAATCTCCACCTATTAAAGACAGAGTGGCTGTTTGTTGAGAGGTGTGTGCAAGATTATGGAAAATTGCCTTAACTGTTACTAGTTGAGATGTCTCAGCTTACAGGGTTATCATTTTTAAAGCCACAGGCCAAAGCTGTGTATATTTCTTGTGCATTAACACATATAATTGTGTATTAACATCTAAAAAGCAGCATGTACATTTAGGTTTGATGCAACACATCCTCTTACCTCTGTCTGTACTTTTTTAGGTGTGTATATGAAAATGCATCCCCCTCTTTGCACTTAATTTTCATGGTTGCTCGTGATGTTTTTTATGACTCATTTAGATCACTGCTTATTTGAAATGTATCCTCTTATTGGATTACTGTTTTTAACCGAGATTGATTAGAAAAATCTTTGGAGGTGATCAAGAGAGCTGGTAGAAGGTCTCCATATAAGTTTGTGGCTGCTGAAAACTGATTGATTGTGTGTGGCCCTTGAATGGGTGAATACAAGTGCAGAAGGAACACAAAGAACTTCCTTTTCCCCATCCATCTGTATACTTGCACAATTATTTCCTGAACAGAAGTTCTCCTTACTAATATCCTTAGTGAGATATTCAGTCTGGGGCTAGCCAAACATCCTTCCTCTCTCTGGACAGATAAAACATAGAAGGTATTGCATATTGTAGTATGGTGGAGCAGGCATACATCTCTGTATGAAGGAAAGATCCAGAAACCATTGTATCTATGGGAGGCAATTACGCAGTTACAAACCCAGACTTGACTTGAGCCTTGCAGTATGTTGTCATTACTTTCAATTTCAAAACCAAGAATAGGTTCATAAAAATTAGCTTTCACTCTCAGCTTGCTTTGGAAAGATTGCTGATGATGTTGGAAAGATACTGATATTGAGTAAGACTGGACACACTCTCTTTGAGGAAGAAAGCTCCAAAGTTTGTTTTTTGTTTTTATTTCTGTTTTGGGTTGTTGTTTTTTTTAAATGGAGCTTCTTCCCATCATTCTGGCAATGGGCAGAGATTTGAAGTCCATTTCATAAAGGAGAAGGGGCCTGCACCAGAAAATGGCATCATAACTAGCCTCCTTGACAGTCTCACAGAGACTGGAATAGCATGGATGGAATGATTTGTCTACTCTCTCATCTCAAGAATATTCTTGAAACACATTGTTTGGACTGTGTAAAGGAGTCTTATACAACCGCTATCTACATGTACCCTTTTATATGGAATTCACTCAGTGTGGTTTGACATTCTTCATACCACTGAAGTTCTCTTTGAAGGAAAACCATTCCCTTGTAAATATTTGATTTTTATTGGTATTTTTGAAAATATGCTACAAGTAATGGGCCACTTTAAGGTATCTGCAGGAATGATTCCAGAGGTGTCATTGAAAGGGTGGCAGAAGGTGGCCATAAAATTGTGATTCAAGTGATTCAATATTTTGTTCATAGTTATAAAGTATGTTGTCTTTAGTTATATGTGGGTTTTTCTCAGGATGTTCTGTAAATATCCATTAGACCAGGAATGGGCAATAAAATGGCAGTGGATCACCAAGATTAGCCCCCATATTTATCTGTGCTTCTGCACATAGGGGTCAGTATTCCCACTAAGCTGATGGGCAGCACCGCTTCACAGGTAATTAATCAGCCCTACCCAGTCAGAGGCTCTGTGCAGGGAACTGACTTGGTGGGGCTAATAATCACCTGTGAAGCTGTGCTGCCAGGCACCTTAGAGGGAACCCTAGTAGGGGTTTTTGCAGCTCCCATTGGCCACAGATCCCTGTTCCTGACCAATCAGAGCTGCGGGAAGTGGCGCAAACTGGGACATCACTTCCCACAGCTTCTATTGGCTGGGAACGGTGATCTGCTGCAAATGAGAGCTACAAGTGTCAGTACTTGTGAAGGCATAGGTAGATACAGAGGTGGCAGCCTGCCAGGGTCTAACCCTGGTGAACCAGGTCTGGCATACAGGCTAATATTTGCCTACTGCTACATAGCACCCAGATTTCAAAATTAACATGGCTGGTAACTAAATTGTACAATAAGCAAAGCTGCTCCACCATCCAAGATTAAAGTGGAGTCCTTACAAGTGTTCTTTCTTTCTCTTTCTGACGGACCCATTTGGAAATTTAAAAATTTACCAAGATTTTCTTTATAATATGGCTCCATTATGTGCTATATTTTCTATGTACTAGAATCCCCCTTTCTTTTTTTTCTCATTCATCTTGCTTATTCCTAACCCTTTACCAAAATTGTTTCAAAAGAACTCCAACTTTTCATTAATACAAATAGACCCAAAAGAGCTAGACATTGGCCATGCATCTCTACCAAATGCTATCTCAAAGAAGAACACATTTAGTCAGATGCACTATTTTGTTTGCTGTTAGTTTCCTTTTGGTAAGAGACATCAATTTCATCTGTGATAAAACTTGCAATCAGAAAGTAGCATAAGATTAATTATGGAAATGCTATTCAATTTCCACAGTCTATTAAAACTGACAACTGCATGATGATCACATTAATATTTGCACTGTGCTGTGACTTTATTCCAGAGCACATAAGGTCAAATTCAGAGGTGTTATAAAGCCCATGAAATTGGCTCCTGCTTACACCGGTACTGAATTTAGCCCACATGACTGTAAAGAAAAGTAGTTTGACCTTTGAATTGATTTTGATATTAAAATCTTTGGTACAAATTCTACTATTACATCTGCAATTTCATGAAGTTAATGGCCCGCACAAATATATTGGAAGACAGAATTTTGCCCTTTGAGTGATATCATGCATTTACTTGGGCTTTTGAACTGTAAGTTAATATTTTCTAAAACTGGAGAAAACTGGCCCTTGCCAAGTTCAGCATTAATCTGAATTAAACCGCCAACTACAGTTTTATGGAAATTCTTACAGTAAGCTGTAAGCCTTTTTTAAATGTAAAATGTTTTATCCTTTTTATTTATTGCATTGCAGATTTTGGACAAAATTGAAGATGTCCAAGAACTAATATTCACTAAAGAACCTGACTTGTTGAGAGCTCTAATTCCTGTCCAAACAATGCATCTCACCATTATTGTAGCCCATCTGAGAACAGAAGAGGAAGTGAAAAAGTAAGAATTCTTGTAAAATAAGTGATTGTAAGGCTGACTTTTAAGATGATACTGTCTTAATTCAGGACTGTAGCTGGGGAAAACTACTTTTAGATAAGCTTTGACATTTCCACTTTTTTTTGGAACAATATCTAACTTGCTATCTCATTGAATGCATGGTCAAGAGCTTCTTAGATGAACTCTAGGTGCAAAGAGAATTTGGACTAGATTTTTTAAAATTAATGATAGTTAATATGCACAGTCATCAAGAGGTAGAAAGTGAGCCGCATCAGTATTAACCATACTATTTTTTTTATCCTTTCCTATAGAGTTAAATTAAGGAAGAATGTAGATTTATTTGTACAGAAAAACTCATGGAAGTTGTATAGCAACCACAGACTGTTGAAAAGAGGTGTATACTTGTAGTAACTGGAAAGCCTTGACAACTAGGATATCTTGGTATTTTATAAAACATTGGAAAAGGAAGAGAAAAAATTGAAATGTGGTTATTGCAGCTTAAAAGGGACTAACTTTATATATTTACTAGCTGTAAGACAACTTTGAACATTCATTGTTGGGGAAAATAACTAATTGTAGGTTAAAAGCTATGCGGGGGCAAGCTCCCAGGTATCTAAGGCCTAGCTGAAAGATTTGAGCTTGGTGGAAGTAGGAACTGGTCTAAAGGGAAGTCCTTACCTGTTTGCTTCCTGAGGGAAGCCAAGGTTAATTACTCTAATCTGAACATTAGGGCTTTGATATAACTAACTCTTATGAACCAGAAGGTGTTAAACAGGATCTACATTGGCATAAGGGAGGATGTTCAGTCTAGTTAAGCTAACTCAGTTGACAAAACAAGATTGGAAGCAAATCTATTGGGCCTGAAAACCCAGTGTTGTGTTCCGGGGTATAATCTAATCCAAACCAAACCAGTGACAGGTGGTATCGCTACCTGCTTTCTTATCCTACGAAGTGGACATAGGCAGTATCCTCATGGGCATGTGCGATGCAGCTTTCATTCACCTCCCTGACCACAGCAGCCTGACTACAACACAGCAGTCCCTCTCTATTATCCAGTGAACTTTTGCAGTGGTGACCCTAACATACTCATAGCCCTGGTCTGCACTGGGGCATTATTTGAAATAACCCCCCTGAGGTAGAATTTATAAGCAGAGCATTCACACTACCAAGCCCATGATTTTGAAATAATGGGCTGCTTATTTTGAAATCTTTACTCCTGCTTCCCTTGGGGAATAACGCTAATTTCAAAATAGCTATTTTGAAATCACGTAGGCAGCACCAGAGCATCCACACTATTTCGAAATAACCACTTGTGACGGGGTGAGGCAACCCCGCACTAAAGGTGCCCCCCCCCCAGTGAGGCAGAGAAAAGCGGCGCGGCTTTTCTCGCTGCTGCCGAGGACGCGGTCGGCGGGGTAGCCGGGACGCGCCACTCAGCAGGCGGTTTAGCCAGCGCTGCCCCGAGCAGCGTGGGGGGGGGGGGGGTGACGAGGTGAGGCAACCCCGCACCGAGGGTGCCCCCCCCCGCGGGGCAGAAAGGAGTGCCGCGGCTTGCCCCGCCGCCGCCGGGGATGTGGTCGGCGGGGTAGCCGGGACGCGCCACCTGGCCGGCAGCTCCACGAACGCGGTCCCGAGCACCGCGGGAGAAGGACCCCCCACGCTAAAGTCGGCAGGGGTAACGGGGGAGGAACGCCACCCTACCAGCCTCGGGGCAGGCGGCCCCGCAGATGCTCCCAGCCTGCCCGATTCCCCACTGCTGCTGGAGGCAAGGAGGATGCCGGGGGTGAGTGGAAACAGCTGGGGAGGAGAAGCTGGAACTGCGGGTGAATGCAGGTGTGGATGCTCTGGATGGGCGGGGGCGGCACCCTCCCCAGGTATAAAACCAGCAGAGGCAGAGGAAGAGGGGGAGGGGAGGAGGAGGACGTCGGAGGAAGGGACTGAGAGGCACGAGGAGGCAGCGGGACAAGCCGGCCGGTGAGCGGATGAGTGAGGGCGTGAGGAAGCAGCCCAGGGCGGGTGTACTGGAGCCTGAGGGCTGATGCGTTGCGGCTCCGTGCCCCATCAGCCAGGTTGGGGGAGAGAGGAGCATCTCTCCCGCCTTGGGGCCCTGGGCTGGGGTCTGGAGAGAGGGAGGGCCCGGACCCCCCTCACCTCCTCACTCGAGGGATCGTCTGGGTGAACGAAGGGAGGGTTGACCAGGCGCCGCGTCACGGAGACTGGGACCGTCCGGGATGGCAACTGGGGCAACGGGGCTGCCCAGGGCGGGGTGGGCCTGTGGACCCCGTAGCACCACTCCCCAGCGTAATTCAAGTTAATTCCTCTCCAGTGCTTCCTGAGTCAAGGTAGCGTGTCCACATTAACAAGGCCTGCCTTGGAATAATTTCAAGGCTTTCCCATAGTGGGGGAACACTATTTCAATTTTATTTCAGGAGTTATTACATTGTTTCAATTCTTTTGAAATAGTTTCCTAGTGTAGACATGCCTATAATCCTGAATTTCCCCAAAATCATCTGACCTGAAGTGTGCAGCTTTTTCTTGGTGCACTCAAAGAAATAATAAAGCCCATTTTTCTCAGCGTGCAAAACCTCTGGCTCCTGTGTGTCTAGCAATAGATGCCAAGATGGCTTCTCTCTCCCCATGTCTTCCCAAACTTAATTAATCTACCTAGAAAACAGTTTGATCTCATGCTGCTGTTCTCTTCCCATGGACTGCCCATCCACCTTTTGATTTGTATGTAAAGGGGCCTTCTATTGTTTTTGGTCATGTTTTGCTTAATTTGACTGGAGAGACAGCTGCCTTCCCTCCTTCTCTTAGAGAAAATCTGTTTTTCCCTATGTTTGGCCACAGACTTTAAAGCAGAGTAACATTAAGCATTCATATTTCCTTGTACATACATTGTGCAAAGATGTTAGCTACCACTCTGTCACTAGCATTCAGAAAAGACCTTACTTGATACATATTTAGAATACAGTAATATTTTATACAATCAGTTGATTCAATTGCTTATAATCTAAGGTTCAGTCTCCCTGTTTTTCTAATCCACATAAAGTTTGTCCTACAGGAAAGAAGATGCTTTCTGACTTCTCCAAGCTTAATGGCTCTGTTTACCTTATATGTAAATGGACCATCATTGTCACTGCCTGATGACACAGACAGACATTCCTTTGTTTATGGCAGATTGTGCATATTGCATTGCTTGCCAAGATCATTTTGAAAGCCTAATTCTAGCACTATCTTGCTAACTCTTTGCAACCACCCTGTGCATACATCATGCAAGAATGTTAATGACAAATGAGTTATTAGTTTTCCAGTGAAATCTTGCATGCCACCTTTTATATACAGATTAAGACAACAATATATTAGGTATAGTATGTCTGGCCTGACAAGGGCTGCTGACACAGAGTAGTGAATCACCAATGGTCTTCTGTATCAAACCAGTCTTTTTGTCTATTTATATGTAGCATATTAGGCTTTTTATGCTTCCCCAAGGTGTATCAGACCCAAAGGCACATCATGCATCTATTTCACTGAAATGAGCTTCTTAATTAGTATTGTTTGTTTGTTTTTTTGGCAGAGTGGGAAAGGAGGGAGACTGAGAGGAGAGATGTGAATGCTCCTCTATTATTGCAAGGGAATAGATTACATAGTATATATCAGTAATAACAAGTTTCTGCTATTGCTGCTGTCAGGGCAGGCTGTTCTCCAAGAAGATAAGAGGGTTGTGGAAAGAGATAATGAAAATATGAATCAGACAGTTCCAGAAGTGATTGGAGTTAAGTAGTACTAATGAACCTTAGAATAGAATGGACATGTGCCCATAATATAAATATAACATGCATTGCTATTGAAAAGCTTATCTTTCTTGCCTAGTTCCCTCCATCCTTTGTCTGTTTGTCTATAAAGATGGACTAAGCAGGTCCAATTCCTGCAGCAAATATTCTGCATTCGTTGCACAAAAGACTGTTTAATTTGCTAGGTTTAGTATTTCACTCCTCATGCCAAATGATGTATTTGAAGCAGCAAACCCAGTCCTTGGGAGAGGACATGTCTTGCTCTGTTGCAGAAATCTCACTAGCAAATCCCATTGTATTGCTAGTGAAGGGCAGATCATGTAATCTGAAGGATGGGTCACTGCAATACTGGTGGTTGATAAGGGTGCAGAATCTTCTGCAAAGGGCTTTTGCTGCTTCCCTGTAAAAGATCTGCTGGATCCTAATGAGCCACAGAGAAGCAGCTTTTATGCCATTATGATTGGGGAAAATAGACTTCATGTAATATTGAAGACTGTCTATAATATGGATTAGTGGCTTTTGAGATTCATAAAGTAATACTGAAGTAGCCTTTATATAGGCACAGAAAATGCTTTCCTAATGGGCTTAGTGTGCACACAGACACACTGTACGATGGATTGCACAACCTATCCTAGCTTTGTATAATGTTACTTAACTAATTTTTATTCAATAAAATGAATTTGGTTGACGTGGTGTTTGCATATGGTGCAGTGTCCCATAATATTAATATTAAGTGGGGCTATAATAAGTCACCGTAAACAATAATTAAATGTTCCTCAGAAATCATAATGTAAGTATGTAATGCTTTGTCTTGGCTGACACATCAGGAATTGAACCAGGGATCACCAGAGTTAAAAACCTGATTCTATCCAGCAGTGGTCTCCAACCTTTTTAACCACATGATCACTTTTTCAATTTAAGTGCAATGTAAGATCTACCTCAAACCCAAATACTCTTGCCCCACTTCCTTCCCGTCCTTTCTTTTAGGCCCTGCCTCTGCTCTACTTCTTCTCTGAGGCCTCACCCTGCTCACTCCATCCCCCTTCCTCCCTGAACCTCACTCACTTTCTCCAGGCTGGTGTAGGGAGTAGGGATACAGGCTCTGGTCTTGGGCCAAAGGCTTCAGAGTGTGGGAGGGGCTCCGGGCTTAGCCCAGGATGGGGAATTGGGTCCAGGAGTGGTTTTAGGGTGCAAACTCTGGGAAGGGGTACTCACATCTGGTGCAGGAGATTGGGGGTTCAGGACTGGGACAGGGGTTCAGAAAGCAGGCTCTGGTTGGGCACTACTTAATTGAGATGGCTTCTGGGTGGTGGAGCAGTGAGGTTAAGGCAGGCTTACTCCTGCCCTGGCCCTGCACCACTCCTGAAAGCAGCTGGCATGAACAGCAATGGCTGCATGGCACCATGTGCTGCCCCTCATCTACAGGCACTGAGCCCACAGCTTCTACTGGCCATAGTTCCCCAGTATTGATCAATGGAAGCTGCAGGAGTAGTGTCTGCAGACAAGGACAGTGAGTGGAAACCCCCCTCCTCCCTGCTCTGCCTTTCTCAGGGGCTTTAGGGACATGCCAGCCACTTCCAGGAGCAGCAATTACTGCAAGGGAAATTGCTCCAGCCACAGCAGGTTAGGCATTTTAGAACTCACTACTCAAATAATTAAATTTAAGAGCAAGCGAGAAAGGAAATCTATGAAATGCACAGACCAGTCATATATAAAAAATAAAACACTTTGCAAGCAGTAAGAGGAGTAACAACAACCACCCATGGATGTATTGGCTCAGGAGATGAGAGTGAAGGACAATGTGTGTTTGTGAGAATGACAGACACACACACACGGTGTGAGAGTGAGAGATTTGAATTGCCAAGCTCCCTCCCTTCCCTTTCTGTCTGTATGGTGATAGGGTACAGAAGTGGGGGGAGGAGGGGCACCCTGACATCCGCATCCCCCTCTTCTCCCTCCCACAGCCTGCACAGCAAGCAGGAGGCTCCCAGAGGGGCATCAAGTCAGAGGGCAGGAGGAGCAATGGGTGGACGGGCAACTGAAGTGCCAGCGCTCGATAACTTCCTGACCAAACTAGTCAGGATCACCTGTTAGAGGCTCCAAGATCTACTGGTTGGTGACCACTGCTTTACAGCTGAGTTAGAGCCAGGCTTCATAGTTAGGGCCAGTCACAGAAGCACATTTTGATTTCAAGCACAGAGAAGGGAATGTTTAAGACACCCTCTTCCCCCCCCACCCCCCGCCAAATAATATGAAAGCCAATTATTTTATTATTTTAAAAAGATGTATCATGTAAACTGTGTGTTGGTTTCTCAGTGCAAGGTACCTAGGCATGTGCAAAATTTTAAATAATTAGGTAATCTAATTTGGATGGTGCTGCGAATGCTTAGGTGCTTGAACCTGGCTGAATCAGGTTGTAAAATCTCCCACAATTGTACTGACTGGACTTTGTAGCAGTTTAAGAATGCCTTCCTGGATTTTTAGAATGTTGGGCCAATGTTCAAAAAATGCACTTCATGTGAGAGAATGGATTTGTTTTGGTTTAACAAAAGAAAGAAAGGAAACAGACTAAGTCAAAACTTTGTAACAGTATGGATCTACCTTCATACCACAAAAAGTTGACATTTATTCTTTTGTGGGGTTTCCAGCTCTTGAGCAGCAATTTAGTAGAGGTTTGACATATTAACTTGATCACTATAGAGCACTCTCAACAAAGTCAGACAATTTTAGAATAGGATCAATCAGTAAATATTTGAAAAAGTAATTTATTCTGTAATGTATCATGTGGTGCACAAACCACTTGCATGTCTCCTAGTTGTAATCCATGATTGTATCCAAATTTACAGTAAAAATACGTTGTGCTTTCATGCTTTGTGCAATTCTGTGAAATGATCTCCATGTCCAAAATCAATGCATTGTAACAATCAATCACATTTCCAATGTCATACCCACCAGATGATTATTTAGGTGTCAGATGATCTCCCTTTTTGAGTCACTTTATTTTATTTTTAAGGGCTATTTTGGCACTCGAGCAAAGCAAAACTAAAGTGGAAGCCATTTTGCAGGGTAAACTTTTTAACATGACCTTTCACGGGATTGGGCAATTTAACAACCAAGTGATCTATGTGAAAATGTCAGAGGATCAACAGCACATATTCAACAAAATTGCAGGTGGGTATCTAAACAGATTTACTCTTTGTTTAAAATAGCTGGTTTAAATGACCAGGATGGTTATGACCCACTTCTGTGCTTCAGGTTTCTTCACAAGGTGGGTGGCAAAATGTACCCTGCAGAGGCTTTTCTTAAGAACCTAAGCATAAAATTTGGAATTTCCAGTCTGCATAGAAATGGCTGGATAGACTGGGTTTTTTTCAGTCCAGTACTATTGGGAAACTGAGTCATGGAGAAGTTAACTTTTCAAGGTCACATAGCAAGCCCAAGGAACAACAGGGAACAGAAACGGTTCTCCTGACTATAGTGACTTTTGGATCATTCTGCTCTATCATCTGTGGCCCTCCAATATATCCACTCTATCCACTTTAACAGACCTTAAACATCACATGACAATTCTTTTTTAAGAGTGGATGTTTGCCCCTGTGGAGTACACTGATATTTTCCTTCCAAGTAGTGCAGCGTGCTTGTAAGAGTTGTTCACCATTCATTAGGTGGATGTATTTCAGTGGCTGTGTATGGGTGGAGTTTGTGAAGAAATGTAGTATCTAGGTGCTTTAGGCTAAGATCAAGTGTAATACTCATAATAGTAATTTGTTTACAGCCGATCATATACAATGTACACATTTGAATACATTTTCTGTCTAAAAATTGGCTAGAATTTTTTTGTCAAACTAGTAAACTGTATAAAATCTTTATTTTCGGGGTTGTAATATGATGCACTTAAACAGTATCGTTTGCTAAACTCAGAATGACCTCAATCTTTCCTTAAGTTTCTTAAGTTCAATGCAGAGTCTAGTCTAAGTATCCCATGTTTCCAATTCTAAAAGAATGAAAAACAACTTATGATGGCATTCTTTTATTTTAATTTTGGCCACCTTGTACTTAGCCTCCCCTTCCCCCCCCATTCCCCAAAAAACCCGCTTCTTTCAACAAATTATTTCTAATGTGTGCAACAGAATTAATCCTGGTGCTCAAATGATTGTCAAAATATTCCCCCTTTAGGAGAGAAGTAAAATTCCACAATTAGCGAAGAATTAGAGGATACAAGTCCACTAACCTAAATGTCAGCTGTATGTGCTTTGAAAAGTTCTTTTCTATGTTGTTGAGGCAACCAAGTTAGCAACACAGTACATTTCTTATGATATTCTTTGGAGCAAATGATATGCCCTGATTCTTTTGACACTCTGAAATCTTGGATGGTAGTAATTCTGCTTACCCCTTTTAATTATTTTTCTCTTCTGACTGAAATGAGTGGACAGTATTGCATACATGTGGGAAATGCCTGTATCTGTTAAGCAGCCTGGCTTCTCTGTCTTTATGCAGTTCTGCTGAATGAAATTAGCCACTTTATTTTCCATTACCTTTTGCCTGACTCTGTAGTCTTCATCTTTCTTGATTATCTGCAATAGAGCCGTAGCTGAGGATAATTTTGAACCAAACCAGCTGTGCTTTTGTTAAAAATATGACACTGTCTCACTCATTTGGATTAGAACTTCAGTGAATTTCACCATATCTAAACTGTTTCTTTTGTAATGCTCTTTCTGGCACATTCATCTGTGACAAAATTATCCTGATTGGGGTTCAACAAATCCTCATCATGTGCCCCTTTTACTTAATCATCCACCAATCTGGGCACCATCTAAATTAATGCTCCTTTGCTTCCCCAGAGCACATAGCATATTCTTGAAATGTCACTGGAAAAGGGACTGCATATATTGTTCTATGCAAAGTCCTCCTGACTTATATCCCCTTCTGATTTTAGATTAATACATGTGTATCCGGGAAAGGGCTTCCTGTGGTGAAATCATATGTACCAGTCTGTCCAGTCCCCACTTTTTTCAAAGGAATGACTAACTCGCTGATCCTGAGTACCTCAAAATACAAAAAGCCAAAAATAAATATCCAAAAATGCTCTGTTCCCTTTCCCATCAGTTGTCCAGTAAGTCCTTTTCCTTGCCCACATGCTCTTTCAGCTTTTCCCCCAAAACCACTCAAAGGGGTTTTTTCCTCCCCGGTCAAGTGTTATTTATGGTGCCAATCAAGACTTCTACACAAGACTAACCTCCAGCATATAGCTCTAGCACAGGAAAAAATGTACTGAATTTGGTCTGCTCCAAGTGAATGTTTTGTGGAACTTCTCCCTTTTAATGATAAAGATTGTAAAGACTTTAACAATTACTAAAATAGCACACTTAGCAGGCCTGTATGCAGGGGAGGCACAAAGGGTTGCGAAAGGTCCTCTGAGTAAACATGCTCCGGATGGGCAGGGGAAGGGCAGGAGTGGCGCGCTGCATAAGCCTGTCTTCCTTCCCCATGCTCTGGCCAGCTGGGAAGACTGGGGCTGATTTCCCAGCTTATTTGGGGGCCATGGGAGGTGCATTCACACCCTTGCAGTCCACATTTACAAAAAAAGCATCCTTCCCTGAAATTTCCCGCCTATGGGCCTGCTTAAAGACTCCTGCATTTAGCCTCTGCCTGGGTCACTTAGTATTTTCAGAGATTCTAGAAATTTGGCACCTAGTCCCAGCTATATGAAATCTTCCTCTACCCCCTTGATAAGAGAATATTTTTGATTGCAAACCCCAGGCATGTGCTTTCAGTGCTTGCTTTTTACAAATATCTGATTGCACTTTGATTGTCTGCACTACTTCAAAACTGTCTGACCATGAGACAGCCTGCCAGGTTTTGTACTATTCACTCCCTACTGATGTTCTTGCTACTGAGAAAATACTCAAGAAATGTAATATTTTGTGTTATCTTTTTTTATCCACAATTTTGAGCATCTTGCAGATAGTGGTTTTGGGGAAAAGCAGGAAGAGCATCTGGGCAAAGGAAAAGAGTCAAAGGACTGACTGAACAACTGATGGAAGAGGAAACAGCGTTTTTGGATATTTATTTTTGGCTTTTGTATTTTGAATACTCAGGGTTAGTGAGCTAGTTGTGTATCTGTATATTCTTTCAGAAATACTACCAAAAACTGGTATTTGGCTGGACTACTTTGGTTGGTCAATTTGTTGTAGAAATGAAAAACAAGATGTTCCCTTCTTTGCATAGTTACACCTGTTTAAAAAAAAATATACTGCCTTTGAATGTGGCCAGTCTGCATGAGGGAAAACTTGCTCTGTGGGAAAGTTCAAATACAAAGTTCAAATGACTTTTTACCAGCAATAGCTGCTTCAATGTGTCCTTGTTGACGCCACGTTTCTTTAAGAATGTTTTCACGGGAGTTGCTCAATATTTTGAATTTTGAACTTTCAATGAAATTTTCATTGGAATTCAGTCATAGGAACTTGATTTCACAAATCCTTTCCTATTTGTTTTACCCTGCTCTCATTCTACTATGCTAGAGTTTGCCTCTAGGGAGGCATTACTCTGTCTCCTGGCATGAAATTTGAAGCCCTAAAAATCTGTAATCATAGACCTCTGGTTCTGTTAAGGAAATTTTTATCACTGGTACTTGTTCTGTCCAGACTTCACAAGTAATTTGTAATACTCAAGAGTGAAACTATCAAGATTAATTGGTAATAAATTAGAAAAGTGTTCAGTTTTGTCACGATTAAGCCACTACTTAAACAAGTTATAATTCTCTTCCATGTATCAAGGGAAAATAAAATTGAGTGGAGCTAAGGTTCTGTAACTACTGACTCCTCCTACTTCAAAGTAGGTTAAGTGGAGTTGTCTAAATTTGTCAGAAATCTTGATTATTCCCCAGAAGTGGAATCGACATGTGCTTTGTCACACTTTAAAATTGAACCTAGAGTTTGTGAAATTCAGTGTTAGAATGACTTATAGATGATAGCAATGGTCTAGCCTGATCAATTAGCCCCAACCAGCAGGGCTCTGGGCTGTCAGCCACTGAGCGCTGACAGTCGGAACAGTCAATACAATGTTTACACTGACACCATGTCAACCTAAGCACTACGCTTCTCACAGAGGTGCCATTATTACATTGGTTTAGTGATCGACTTGCATTGACTGGATTGTGGTAAAGATGCTTAAAAAGTTAGACTGATGTAAGGCAACTTATGTTGACCTAATTGCGTAGCACAGCCTGGGCCTCAGTCTCAATATCCAGTCATTCGGTCACGGACCTTCATGATGAAATTAGCAACAAGGTGATCAGACTTGAAGAACCCTTTGTGATGTAGCTGCACAAAGCCCAATCCATAAGCCACCAAATAAACCTGAAAGACAATGCTGTGGCAGTTGCAACATACTAGGTGGAAGAACTGGTTTTTGGTTGAAAAGTGGAGGAAACTATTTGCTAACATGTTCACAAACTGCATTTCTGTTTGGGCCTGTTTCATGTTCTCATATCCATTTCCACGTGCATCTCTTGAGAACAGGTTTTGTTCCTATGAAAATTTGGAGAGGGGCTTCAGTGAACATGACCCTGCATATTCTCCTGCACTTGAGCGTGTTCGCGCTGGAAGTGTTTGCCCAGCCACTCCTTACATGTTCATTTTATGGTTTGTGAGTAAGAGGCAAAAGGAAACTTAGCAGTGGGGGGGGGGGAACAAGTGTTTTTATAAGAATAAAATTAAATACAGGCAGTCCCCGGGTTACATGGATCCAACTTGCATCGGATCCCTACTTACAAACGGGGTGAGGCAACCCCGCACTAGCTGCTTCCCCCCCAGCAGACCAGGGAGATGCGGAGCGGCTTTCCTCAGCAGACACCTCAGCTTGAGAATAAAGGACTGAGGGAAGTGAGGTGTGGGAGAATAAAACTGAGCTCTGGAGAAATGTTTGGCTAGAGTTTCCCCTACAATATGTACCAGTTCCGACTTACATACAAATTCAACTTAAGAACAAACCTACAGTCCCTATCTTGTACGTAACCCGGGGACTGCCTGTACTGCTCAGCACGCAGGAGGAGGAGGAGAGGAAATAGGGTTGCTTGGACTTAGGGAAAGTTTGGCTCCAGAGCTAAGCTTTTATCTCAGGCTCATTTCTAATTTACCATTTCATTTTTATTTTGAATACTGAGACAAAAGAAGAAATGTAAACCCAGGCAGTTTGGCTAGCAGGGCCCATATTTGGTGTTTTATATAAGAGAACAATAATATTTGATTATTTCTTCTGCAGATAACTGTCTCTTTTTACTCTTTCCAGAGGCTGTGGAGGGATCTTTCAATGATATGGGTCTTGATATTACAGGGAGTAAGGACTTCAAACCACACCTTACATTTTTGAAGCTATCCAAAGCACCAGCATTAAGAAGGAAGGTAAGTAAGCTGATTGAAATTCTTCCCATTAAGCTTCGTTTTAAAGCGTCTCCTGGATTTTTCTTCTGGAAAAATAGTCTTCATTGTAACTCATGAAATACATTATTTCCTAGATATGAGTAAGCTTTTGAAAATTGGCCAAAAGAGTAATATTGGATGCATTTATGTTAATAACCAACTGAGACAGTTCGTCTGTCCTTCCTTCATTGTGGAGGGATGTAGTTTGTGGAAGGTATAGTTTGCTTTTGCTGCCATGGCCAATATCACTGTTTGAACTGCACCCATGCCAACAGAATGGCTTATGAATAACATTTGTCTGGGATGGGTAATGTCAAATTGGAAGCAAGCAAATATATGATGTGCTGATCAATCTTTACTGCAACATGGCATATTTTTTCACTAGTTACAATTAAAGTGAAAAATAACTGATTATTTTATTCTCCCCCCCACCCCCATGGAATATTGTCCTGCTAATTCCAAGGAAAAGTTTTCATATTTATGAGGTCTATATAAACCCAAACCAATATACTAAAAGTACATGGGCAAAGAAAACAGAAAAAGCTATATGGCACAAAAAAGTGGCCATGTATTTGTCTGCATCAGGTATGTCAGATTGACTTGATATTTTCCTTTTGTGTATGAAATACTCTCAAGGCTTGATAGAAAATATCAGAAGCTAGCACAGATGGTTGTGTGCTGGAAATATTGTTTTTTTTAATTTTCTATGGGAAATTATACAAATACAGGCACTATTGATGTCTAATACAAAAGAAAAATAGAATATATATGAAGTCATCATATTGGACTTCAATCTCAAAACTGAAATTTGCTTAGCAGCACCTTTAGCTTTGAAGTAAGGAAAAGAATTCTAATAAATATACATGTCATTGTAAAGGATTAGTGTTCAATAACTTAATAAGCATACAATATTTTTTTCTACTACATACTTCTCATTTTTTGACACAGAATTTCTCAGGATTTTTTTAAGTCTTCTAGAAATAGAACATTTATTTTGGCAGTCATGAATGTTAGTGCATCCATCTGTGTTGACATTCCTGTAGTAATGCGACAGAAAAAAAATTCAAGACAATTGTAGGATGAATGTTTTGAAAGTCTATTAAGGGTCTAATCCCCTGAGGTGCTGAGAAGAGTTCATGGTATTCAGCATGTGGTAGGACACATCTAAGGCCTTGATCCTATAATCTGATCTATCTGAATGGTCCCTTTTTCAGGGTCTGATTAAGACCTAGTCACAGTAGTTCTATGCTTGAGGGTCCTAGCTCCTCACAAGCAGAGATCAGAATTTCAGATTTCATTTACAGAAGTGTTCCTAATGGATTAAAAGAAAAGATTGAAAATGTGACCAGTGTAAATGCTGCCCATCTAAGCCTTAAACACAGGAAGTCTGAGAGTTGTGAACTGTCCCATTTACTAGAACTCTGAAACCAAAACGGAGACCATGGCACCAGGTCTTGGCCACAGGAACACCATGTAGAGTGTACCTGGGACCTATATGATGGCCTCCGTTCAGTCCTGCTGTTATAGAATCATTGCAAGGTAGAGCTGGAAGGAACCTGGAGAAATCATCAAGTTCAGTCCCCTGTCCTGAAGTTAGACCAATATTTTCAGTGGATATGGGTGGTGGGTGAAGGTAGGGGGAGGGGAAGGCAAGCCCCCAACCCCACCTCTTCTGACGAGGTTCTGCCCCTGAGGACCATGGGGAAAGTGGAACGCTGCCTCTCCCCGCCCCACACACCATGGGGAGGGAGGAAGGCCTGTGGCCCTGGAGCACCAGGGAAGGCAGGCGCTAGGGGCAGCAACACTCTGCCTCCAATATGCCTACAGTACACATGCTGGGGCGACGTGGATGTAGCCATGCCTGGCAGTTTGGGAAGGCAATGCCTTCCCCTGCCTATCATACCCGCAGCCACTGTCGGTGGGCATGGAGAACAACTTATCCCCATCGTCTTTATGCCTAAACATAGTCCCAATTAAGCCAATAAGTCTCTGCAAGAAAATATTTGCATAGGCAGCTCAAACTGGAGGATCAGGGCCTCTATATGTGAAATATCTCTGATCTGAGAACTGAGAAAGAGAATGTTCAGAATTAACCTGATTTTTAGAACCTTTTTTGAATGAAAATGTAACGGTACAGCAGGGCCTGAGAGAAGAATATCTTGAACTGATCCATTACTAATGACTGAAGGAAAGAAATCAACCTTTATATTTATATATATATATATATATATCAAAGTCAAGAAATAAAGGACAAAAGTTTGTTTTAGCTATTATGATGCCATCTACTGGTTACAATTACAATTTTCATATAATAAACCACCACTTTGCTATCACACCAAATGATTCTTACGTGCTTCTTAGGTATAGTTGGAAAAATAATTATAACCAGTTCTGTCTCTAGTATACATATAAACTAAGAATATTTATATTACCAGTGGCTAGAAAGATTTGTGGCATAGGCAGTTGTCAAAGGTTTTGTCACTGAAAGAGGATCAAAAAGTTATCCTTTCTAAATTGAACACTTTTGCAGGCAAATAGCCCTCGTCTTGTGGAAATAGTATGTTGTGTAACTAAAGACTGAAGACACAGGCTGAGTGTGTTGGCTGCATGCTATTCAACCCAACTCTTACCAAATGAGTGGCTGTCAACTGAGCAAATTTGTTTGGCAGCATTTTTGTGCTAATGTAAATTACGGAGATATCTCTCATTTTCTCATCACAATCCCTTTAACTGTAGATAGGAAATGAGTCAATGGGACACCTCACATGTTAAAGGCTGATGTAATTTCTGCTGAAGAAAATGAGTCTTGCTATTGATTTAGTACATTCAGTACATATTGAGCAATCCAGCAAGTGCCTCCATTACTGTGGGTCTGTTTTGGTTTTTTTTAACAGTGCCTAGCACCTTATGTAGTGATTGATGTGGGAGCAAAGTTGATGTTAGGTGCTACCATTCTGATTTGGTAGCATTTCACGCCTACTTTGTAAAGGGTTAAGTGGATTCACAAAGGGCAGAGCAGTAAAGAATACATCCCAGGATATCTCAAGGCTTGTCTACTCTGCTGCTGTGGCATCACTGCAGCATTTTGTCATGATGCTACCTATGCTGATGGGAGGGTTTCTCCCATCTGTGCAGATACTCCCCCTTCTGAGCAATTCTCCCATCAACATAGTGCTGTTTTCCACTTTGAGTGAGGCAGTTAAACTGATGCTAGTTCCTAGTGTCTTAAGAGGCTGAAGTTTATAAAAGAAATTATAAAAGGGCTTTAATAAAGCAGGGACAAACACTTATAGTTCAGAAGAACGCAAAGCATGAGATTGCACTTTCAACCTTAACTCTGCTCTGATTGGGTATGCAATAAAGCAGTCTTTAACACCACAATCATATTTCTCAAATACAATCATCATGCCTAAAGACTCTGGTCGTTGGCAGGTGGGATTGAATCTCTGAAGCTAAATGCATGAGCTGCTACTGCATGAACATCTTACCCAAGGGTGTAGCAGACTCATGAATCTCTAGCTGGCTAAGTGCCTCTAGAGGGAACAGAATTTTTTTAGGGAGGGGAATACCCAATGTAAAAAAATATATTTTAAATACAGAAACTTAGAAGTCTGTCCATGCTACTGTACGCACACAAATACAAATTCTACTTGCAAATAGAATGCATGTCCAGTTATCAAGATTGCACGTGTATTTTTGGTAATTGAATGCACAGAGGAAAAGTCTTAAAATTTTACTAATCATGGTAACTGTGCACACTGATTTTATATCTTTTGAAGAGTTTGTTCATGCAAAATAGTCATACTTCATGATTACCTACAGATACCAAATTGTGCATAAGTAATCCTGCCTCTTAAATTATCTGAATGCACTGCTTTTTACACCAGAATATGATGAATGAAAGGGTTAAATAATTTTTTATTTTTTATTGAAAAAAGTCATGACTATTATTATTATTATTATTTTATTATAGTTCATAAAAAACATTTGCAAACAAAATTAAAATTGAGTCATCTATTCAACTATCATTTTAGTGCAAAGAAAAATGTTACTGTTACAAATCAAAATAATTAAAATTAGTTATGGAAAGAGTAATGGAAGCTTTATGAGTTTCTGATTCAAACTTACAATGGGTGGTTATTATTCAGTAAAATGAATAATCTTTGAAGTGAAATCCTACAAATTTAAAACTGTTCTATTACGTCTCTCTTGCCAGGCACTTTAATAAAAAATTCTATTACATATATTTAATTTCTTGAACTTTCCTATAAGTATAATCTACACTAAATGACTTGATGGGCCTCGCCTGCCCAGGCTTATGTGCCAGCAGTGAGCTCTTGGGGGCTCCCCTGCTACCAGTCTCTTGGGGAGCCAGAGTGCGGTGTCTGACCGTGCAGAGTCCAGCTGCCCTTGCAGAGACTCACCTCCTCCCCAGAGGCTGCACTTACGGTGGCTTACCAGAGCACTCCCAAGCTGCCCAGGGAAGCCCCTGTACCAACCTATCTGCTCCTTCCCTTCCATTCCTGGCAGGCGGGTGGCCCTGGGCTCTGTGGGCAGGGCTGGGATGGTGAGCAGCTCATGCAGGACCGCACGGGGGAGAGGTTGGGATAGCGGCCCTGTGCGCTGCTGCTTTCCCCACCTAAGCAGGCTATAGTGCCCCAGAGCAATGCATGAGCACGGCACTAGCTGCACCTTGCTGTGCCCCATGTGGGGCGGCCAGGCACTCCCACACCTCCCCAGCCTCCAGGGTTAGAGCCAAGCCTAGCATGCACCACAGCTGGTTAAAGGGAGAGAAGGGGTCCAGGCTGGTGAGGCGGAGAGAGGAGGGGGGACTGGGCTGATGCAGTGGGGGAGAGTGAAGGGGCCTGGCTTGGCTCGGTGGGTGGGAGAGAAGGGACCTGGGTTGGTGTGGCTTCAGCCGAACCCTCCCCAGTCGCTGGGGGGCGGAGGGGGGAGAAGAGAGCTGGGATTGCCTTCCTCCTGTGAGAAGGGGGTTGGTGAGTGCAGCGAGCAGGGGCACAGCCCCCTAGTGCATATATAATCTCCTTATTTGTAATGTCTGGCCTGTAATGTCCAAATTTTTAACATAAGCTCTCTTTCTAATTCCTGCTCTGGTATCAAAGTGACTTTGAGACTGTTATTACAATTCTCATGACACTCCTATGCTGCATGCGATGCAAATTTTCTGCACCAGAGCTACCATTTGCGGTAGATTTAGAAAATAAACTGAAGAATTCTTTATTTTCATACATGTTGCACTCTCTTAATCTTAAGCATTTTCAGACTGCTAGGCTGTACAATATTGGTAAGTGGAATTCTCTGGTGTTCTGCAAAGGGGTCCCAGGAACCCTATTAAAGTTTCCCCATTAGGCTGAAGAGACAGTTGGGATGATCTCACTGCTTTATACCAGTTCATCCAGCCTTCATGTCTGTCAGCTCATGAATCCCTGATGCATATGGTTTGATACAGGCTGAGGCACAAACTTTTGTGGGAGATCCTGGTTAAAATATTGGAAGCTTATTACTAACTGAATTGGAACCTTTAAGGAGAACTTAGCTGTGTAATTGTTCAAACACTCTTAAGTAGTTTCTGTAAAGGGGAGCTAGCATCATGATACTTGAATCCATTCATGAAGAGAATTTCAATGAAATTACTCAGACCATATTTTTGCCAGTGGGGCTATAGGGACACTGGTGAAAATGTGTGGTGTTTTTTTTTAAATGTTTACAACTTTTAATTTCTCAAAGATCATTGAGATGCCCCTAGCTCATGATGGAATGTCAGTTATTAGTATGTATCTGAGGAGAACACGTTTGTTCTTTGAAGTGTTTTCATATATTGACATTTCCATTTATACTACAATAGAACTTGGCTGCCAAGATAACAACAGCGATAAGTAGCTCTCCGAGAGCTGATACTTCTGGGGCTTTTCCTTTCCTTTCTTTTAGTGTGCTGAAATAAGCTTGTTTTCACAATAGGCCACTGAGTTGAGTCTTTTTACTACTTTTTGCCTTTAAATAAAGGAGAAAGAAACTGTCTGAGCTCTGTTTGTAACCTGTCTCTAGTGTACAATTTACTTTCCATTGTAAAGTGTAAACACCAAGGAGGGAGATGAATTATTCAGTGTGTACAAGGTGGTAATGGGATGAAATTGACCAAAGGAACTTTATGGAGAATGAGAGAAACCTTCCTGAATGTGATAATGGAGATTGTGAAATAGTCTCTTAGTAAATGTGGTGGTTGCAATATTGCTTGATAAATATTTAAAGGGTACAGAGCATTTAAAACTTATCGGTAGGTTGGATTTCATCTAATTTCTCTGCTTTTTTTGATTGTCCTAATGAAAATGACCCCATAATAAATCTGTTTGAAAAAGTATGCATTTTTTGCTCAGCCAAAAATATAAAAAAATTAAAAATAGTGGTATACGTATTTATTTTACTCTTGGCAACCATCTCTTTATGGTTTGACACTGAAAACCAGAATAGTTCTACACTCTGCCCTTTTGTTTAGTATCATATAAACATTGCACTGTGGGGGGAAGGGGAAATATCTCAATTTTTATATTGTATCAAAGTTTTTAATGTTTTTACTAAACTTTAAAAGTCTAGGAAGCATTTTAATCTTTTAATAAATGTATAATGCAAAAATCCTTCCTTAATGTTTAGGGCTACAGAAAGATTAGTTCCGATCTATATAAGGAATATGAAGATAGTCCTTTTGGCACGGAGATCTTCAGTCAAATTGATCTTTGTGCCATGCATAAAAAGAAGCAGGAGTCCGGTTACTATTACTGTGAGTGTTCAGTTAATGTAGATTGTAGCAGTGCAGAGGAGAATAAGGAGCAAACCATGAATACACAATATTTGGGCGAGAGGGTCACTGAGGTTCTTCCAAATGATGCTGCAAAGGTGAAAATTGGGGACATTACTGCAGGCTGTAATTGTGCACCATATGTAGCAAAAGATGACAACCCATCTGAAAATATTGCTGAAGCTTCAGTCACAAGTAAAGAGACAGAAATCGATGAGAAGGATGTACAGCCCGAAGCTAAGGATGAGACTTTTACTGCAGATGGAGAAGTCTGCTCACAGCCAGCTCCTGATCTCTTGCCAGTAATCCCAGATGCATTAAAAGGTGTAGATGAGAGTCAAGCAAAAGCAAAGCTTTCAGATGGTAATTTGCAAAGAGTTGAGGTAACAGAAGTGGCATTCAAGGAGCTAAACATTATAACATAAAGGACAAAATGTTCTAGTCCACAGCAAGATGTCATTGTAACCATTATCGATGATCAGTGACGGAAAGCCACTGGGTTATAAAGTATCCAGTTATATTTGGATACTTCACAGAGATGGAGAAATGTCACTTATTTTGGATGCCGTTTGGATGGTTAATTACTTTTCAGGAGAAATTGAAGCTCTTTTCTAAAGTCACAAGTGGGACAGATTTCTACATGGGGGAAAATGTCTGAATAAAACAGATTCTGATGTGAACCCAGAGCTCAATCCTGTAAATACTTATGCTCCCTAAACATGTGCACTTTCAAGAGACTAATGATCTGTGTACTCGTGAACTTGTGTCTGAGGGGTTGGGTCCTTAAAAGTTGACTCCTTTATGACTCCAAAAGAACCATTACACAAAAAATCTTTACTTTCATGCCCATACTTGGTGGATGATGATAGTTAAGTCTGACATTTCTTTTGAATGACAGCTATTTAATGACAAAATATTTTTGCTTGAATAGTAGAAACAAGTCACTTTAAATTGAGACTGAAATGAAGTAGTTGATCTTTGGCTTTAAACTAACATAGTGTCACACAAAGGAGTAATGCATTGAACAGAACAAAATCCATACTATATTTTGTACAATGCCTAACTTATGGAGCTGAGGCATAGCAACCTTTTAAATCTGGAGTTTGAGTCTGAACTAAAATATAAATAAAGAATGCAAAAAAAAGTATTGAGAATTACTTTCTTCCTTGTAGAGAGGAAGTGTTTTGTGATGCTACAGAAAGTTGGTTTACCTAAATCCTGCTTGTTACTCAAGCAAGTTGTCTATTCAAACAATAATAACTTACATGAATAAGGCAATCACTGTTTTGCCCATAGAAAACCTATTTGTTAGCTTACATGAACACAGAGACTTTAGAAGCTTGTGGCAATGTCACACCAGTAGATGGCACTCATGGAAAAACTGATGTAAGGAGTGAAACATCATGAAAATGAATAGGGGCAAAATTTGCAAGTGAAGGAGTGTTACCCTGCAGATCTTTCTCTCCTACTTACAGGAGGATTAAAAATCCAGAAAGGACTAAAGTAAATGTTGAAAGGAAGGATAGCTGCAATATGTAAAAACTAGCATGCTTCCCCAACCTGCTTTGAATGGTCATTAAATAATCTCTAAATGTCATTAAAATTCAAAATATTTAGATACTATTTAAAAGCTCTATTGTTACCATTAACTGTATGCTTATTTCAAGTGAATGAACAGTGGGTGCAGGCTTTGAAAAAATTGTTTAAAGCTACAGTGCTGGGAATTCATATGTGGTACAGAAATAATACTCTTGAGGCAGTTCAATGCTTCTGACCAGATACATCAAATTTGCACAATGCTGTTTGAAAATCTGTAAAACTCATTACAAGACTTTCTTACCGATCACCCTCTACATTTCTTGTGAGAGGAGGTCTGTTGGAAGAGAAGATAGCTTTGGTCTGAAAAGTAGCCATTTTGCGCTTTCTCATTTTAGATGCACTGTGCTGAGTAAAGAACAGGTCCTATATCTTGAAGCAGATTGGACCAGCTTCATCCCTGGTGAAATTCCACTGGAGCTAATGGAGTAAATATCCAGGATGAATTTGGTTTAAGCTTTAGGGATTTTTAGCTGTTTCATTCACACCATCTGCCAGTAGGTGTCTCAGAAACCTGTGCACTACTAGTAGGAATACAGATGAAAAGTTTTGTGTTTTTTTTTTTTTTTAAGTAAAAGTGTAAGAAAAGGATTATTATTTTCATGAGCTTTAAGTTCTGGGTGTCTTAAACTCTTAAGTTTAACTCTTGTATATAAAAGCCACATACATAGTTTGTGTCTTGGATAACCCTTTTCAGAACTATTTGCACTAAATATGATGCAGACAGATTCATAAGTGAAAAGAGAAATATTACATCTTATTATGAAATTAAGGGGAAATTAAGGGCACTTTGGCAAATTGTTAAATACTATTTATGTTGTACAGCTACTGTGATTCTTGATAATACAGAACCGCTTTTAAGTATATTTATTATGTTCAACTTTCAAGTCTATGTAATGCTGTTCAAATTTCTTCATTTTCTACAAATTGTGGCAGAAAATATGCTATTACAGGTGCTGGTGCTGATTGACTTTTTTGTTTTAGATGTGAGGATCCATGGTCTTGTTTCCATCTCTGTGTTTTCTATCCAAATTAACTGGAACCACATTTCGTTATTATACACTTACGATTTGGGCAAGGCAGGTGGGAGATGGCTTCTAAAATGAAAGTAATTGTGTACTGCAGAAACTGAGTTACTGTACCTTGCGGTAACTGTATGAAAGTTACATTGTGAAAGCTGTATCTTGAAGCAAGTTTGACTCATTCTTCATGATCCATGTGTTTACTCTTCTATCTGTACCCATAACATTCTGTTTTAGGTCTTTGATCACCTGTGTTTTCCCTTTATGGACAATTTCCTTTATAAATACTTGTTATATGGAGAATAAAAACTATCCTCTAATTTGTATTAAAAGAATTTAGCATGACTTAAGGAGAAAAAGAAGGCTTGCGTGACATCTTTTTGCTTTGTTTTCTGTTGAGGAAAAATGTTATGTGCTGAATTATGCTAAAACGATAAGCAATCCCCTGATGAGCTGAGAGACTGCTTCTAATACAGTGGTTGTTGCATCTTCCCTTTTCTGGTCTTTGAGCTAGACGTTTTCTTATTTTAAATACATTCAACTAACTGGTCTTCTAACAAAGAGGAGTGGAAGAGACAAGAAAACATTTCTAAACCCTTATAACTGGATTTAAATGAGGGATCATAATTGGGAATAGCTTTAGTAACGTGAGCAATCCAAAATGGACTGAAAGGGGGAGATTGTGTACTTCCCTACCCTTTGTGCCATGCAGCCACTGCAGAAGGAACAGAGCATAGGGACAAAACGCTGGCTTGGGGATTGGATTAGAATTCTAGCTAGAAGCCTGACTGAAATGACATGGAAGCTTCAAAATGCTATTACTGTGTTTTTGCAAAGCTATTGTCCTAAAAAGGTAAACCCTGGGCTCCCTTCCCAGACCGAGGGTACATCTACACTGAAATAAAAGACCCATGGCACAGCAACAGTGGCCCAGTCAGCTGACTTGAGCTCATGAGTCTAGGGCTGTGGGGCTGAAAACTTCAATGTAGAAATTCAGGCTCATCTTGAAGCCAGAGCTCGGGGACCTAAAGCCTGAATATCTACACAGCAATTTTATAACCCCACAAGCCTGAGTCAGCTGAGTTCAGCTGCTGGATAGGCAGACGGTAAATCAGGCTCCGGGCCATGGCCAAAATAAGGGGTTGAGTGCATGGGAGGGGACTGCCAGGAAGCAGGATTGTGGTGTGGGGTCTGAGTGGGGGGACTGGAAGGGTAGTAGGGCGCAGGAGTGGGAAGGTTGGGAGGGAGCGGTTGAAGGAGCAAAGGGAGGGTGTGAGGTCTGGGTGGGACGGGGTGCAGGAGCAGGCTGGGGGTGGGAGTGTTGGGTGGAGCTAAAGTGCAGCTAGGGGGGTGCAGTAGTGGGCTGGAGGTGCAGAGTCTGAATAAGGGGGAGCAGTTACCTGTGCAGCTTTCCTGAGACTCACATGGAGAGTAATAGTCTGACTAGGGACCTTGGTGGATAGAGGGAAAAATTGAGTTCTGCAAACTGCAATTCCCATGAGACACTACAGCAGCATTTCAACTCAGAGTATTTTGGTATTCTAGTTTCTGCCCAAAATCTAAACTTTCTATGGAGAACTTTTTTACCAGCTCTACTGTAAAATAGGTATTACTAATAATGACATAGGAACCAGAAACAATCCAACCTGAGTGGGGAAAGCTGCTAGTTAAAGCAATTCTGTTAAATAAATGTACAAGTCTGCCACCTGTAAGCTGACCAAAGTTCAATCGATGGTCACTTGGAAACCATAAATATGCAGTAAGATTCTGGCAAGAGTATCTGCAAGACAATTTGGGTTTTTTTGCTGATGGACTTAGTAAAGCAGTTTTCTCTTTCTTGAAGTGTGCTACAGAATCAGCACACCATAGAGCTGAAAAATTAGGTAAACCTCCAAAAATTGAGAGTGCCTTCAAAATCATGACATTTAAAATGGATATCTTTGGAGGGTTTTTTTATTTTTCTTCTGAGTTTTAATCCTTGCTGGTTCACACTGTAAGGTTTTCCTTTGCAAGTCTGAGAGCCAGAAACTTTATCTAAAAACCAACCAATCAAAAAAAGCTGAAATTTTCTCACCTAATACCAGGACTCCAGGAGCTGAGAGTCAAAGAAAAAAAACCTATAGGGTGAGGCTTGGCAACACCATTGCTAGTGGTTGGGGAATCCACTAAGGGTAAGATCCAGAAGATTCTAGTGTTTGGAGCATCTGTGAGCTTGTGGTGGACCTGTGCTGCTCACCTGTGACCTGGTGGTAGACACAGTATACTACTAAGCATCTAATTGACATCCTGTAGAGTGGTTGGTTATACTTGTAAGTAAAGAACCAGTAAAGAATATGATCAGTAAGATCTATGCACTGCTGAGAGTAGGCAATGGTGACTAGGTATTCAAAGCTGTGCCTAGGGAGTTGACATGAAGTTGATGGGTGTGTCACTGGTGTATCAGCGAATAAAAGAGCCACCACAAAGAAGGGTTGTGACAAAATGTATGCTATGCATGCATCTGGTGTCAGACTAGAGCTAAAATTATAAAAGTTGTGCAGTAAAGAAACTCGCACTACACAGCCTAGTTGCTCTTACACCTAATGTGTGGCATGAATAAAAGGACATGGGTATCCAGCAACTATGCAGATTATACAGAAGCAGCAGCAAGATTGTGTTATGTTCTTTCCTTCTAGGCCAGGCTAGCCCTGATATCACAGACATTACAGAAGGAAGGGCTAGTAAGAATTTGGTGCGACAGACACAAAACATGAGCCACTGATAATTCTGCAACATATTTGTTATTCCAACGTGGCAGGCTCATGCTGCTTACAAGCAAAGTGAAATCTGTATAGTGCGGTTAGGCAAAGGAGCATGCCAGTCACACTTTGCAGCCTGCTTAAAAGTTGACTTAGTGCCTGCATCCTATGCGTGTGTCATGTGCTGCCCCATAACGTTGACTGGCAATCCCTCTTGTACAACCTCAATGCAGTGGTCTTGATGCTTGCTATGACAGACTTTTACTTCAGGTGCTTGGGGTCTCCCTTCTTCTGAGCACTGCCACTGCTTTTATGAATTCTGGAGTTGTGGGCATTCTTTATTTTGACTTTAGTGTTACTGCTTTTTCTGTAATTCTTGCCAAGTTCACCATACACCACTATTTCTGTCCTGTTTCCTAATTGCCATGCTTATGCTTTTAAAGCATTGCTATAATGGGAGCAGCCATTGCCTCATTACATATTCCAGGATGCCTGTTTTATATTCTTCTGCATATGTTACACCATATGTTATGCTGCAGTTTTGTATGTTTCTCAGGATTTGGCTCAGTGGCTGGTTGTGTGCAAAAACTCCATAGCACTTGTGCATAAACATGATGATTTACACACACGCTTTCCCTTAGCATGCACATTTCAGCACAAATTGTTTTTTCCTCTTGTAAGTTAGTGTGGGAGAATGCATTCACCATTATTAAAATCACACCTCTGCACCTACACAGGGGGCGAGATCTCTGAAAATTTGGCCCCTGATGTTTTCTGACCTTGTATTCCCTGGGGCTACATCTACACTGGCAAGATTTTGTGCAAATACTTTTAAGACAAGAGTTTTTGCGTTAAAGTATTTGCACAAGAGAGCGTCTACACGGGCATGTGCTTTTGCGCAAAAGCATGCATGCCAGTGTAGACGCTCTCTTGCACAAGAAAGCTCCGATGGCCATTTTAGCCATCAGGCTTTCTTGCGCAAGAAATTCATGTTGCCTGTCTGCACTGGCCTCTTGCACAAGAACAGTTGCACAAGAGGGCTTTTTCCTGAGCAGGAGCATCATAATTCTTGCGCAAGAAGCCCTGATTTTACACATTAGAACGTCAGTGTTCTTGCGCAAGAACTCCCCGCCAGTGTAGACAGGCAGCATGTTTTTGCGCAAAATTGGCCGCTTTGGCGCAAGATCGCGCCAATGTAGACACAGCCTGGGTGTTTGTACATCTCCTGGCACGATGGGGTCCTACATGTGGTTGAGGCCTTTGGACACTTCTGTAATGCTACTACCCTGTACTAATGAGGTGGGATCAGGCAGGGCTGGCCCTGGGGTGAGGGGTCTGGGACAACCCTTCTTCTGTCCTAAACCTCGCCCTGTTCTGCCACTGCCCTACCGCCATCCCCTCCTGCCACCACTGAACACCATCCATAAACCTCCTCCCCCGAGTGCCATGCCCTAGGCTATTACTGGGGGAGGGGGGCTGGCACCAGCAGCAGGGGTCCCCACTCTGTAATCTCCATGGTGGTGGGAAGCAGAGTAATCTGACCCCATCCTGCTGCACTACCATGAGCCCAGCTCCCAGCTGCGTTGCACAGGGAAGCAGAGCAGGCTGAAGCCGGTCATTTTGTCTTCCCCTGCTGCAGTGAAGTGGAGCGACCTAGCTGGGAGATGTCAGAGTGGAGTAGGTTGCGGCTAGGTTGTTCCACTTCTGTCACCCCTGGTGTGGGCAGGGGCAGGCCTGACTCCTGCTGCCAGCACCAGGCTCCCCAGTAATCTAAAAGGCCACTCTGGACCCCTCCCCCCTCAAAGCATGGGCCCTGTTGCGATTGCCCCGAACTATCCAGTAGATGGGAGAGCTGTGGAATCAGGCGCTAATGACTTTTAACCATTAGCACTATTGCAGGCATAAAAAGGGTATTTTAATCAAACAATTCCATGCAGGTTCTGTCACTGACAAAATTTACTAGTCTCATTATGCATGCGCTGTCAAAAGTGTGTAGGGGTTTTAAGAGGGTGAAAATATTCTTCCTGCCGAGAGGTTTAGTTCAAAATTGTTAAAAAGGACTCATTTGTATATTTTGCGAAACAAATGTTGGAGCCTTTAGTACTGAATAAGCGCCCTGACCTGCTTAGTTGTAAGTCAGACAGGATTTGATTACCCAATTAGCAAAATGTATTCCATAAATGGGCAGATGAGTAAACATGCAATAAATGATATGGGGTAGGGCACAGAGGTTTTATCAGCTTGGGTACATTGCCACAAATGTCAAAGTCTTGATTGAGTGGCACAGGGCATTCCAAACTCATGCTGGTAGTACAGTCAAAAGCAATTAGCAAGTACTCTCTTTGCTCACTGTGTTAAAGAGAAACTATTTTTAGAATGTTTAAAAACTCCCTTTTTATGTGCTGCCATGGAGTGTGATCCACCTCTGATCTTTACACAGGCTTCTGTGGAATGTCTCCCGCTTGAATAGGTTGCTGCCTTTGTCAAAGGGAGCCCCATGGCTCTGCTAGTCGGTTCTGTGGCTTCACCCCCTCTTCCTCACTTTGCAAATGAGTCTGTATTCCTCTGGCGGCTTCCCCTCTTGGAGCTACGCAACCAGCAGCTGTTTGCAGTGATCCAGGACAGGACATCATTAGGCAACAGGAATACAGTATTTAGGGGCATTCAGTTAAAAAGGGGGGAAAAGCGCCCAAAATGCATAACTGTCACCCCGACCTTAGAAGGCAGACACCTGCTAGGCTTGCCAACTCTTTAGTTGCACAAAACTGAACACCTCTGCTCCATTCCCAAGGCCCTGCCCTTTCCACAAAGTCCCATGCTGTCTCTGACTCACCCCACACCCCATTGCTCACTCTCCCCCATCCTCACGTTCATGGGGCTGGAGCAGTGTGTTGGAATGTTTAGGGGCTCTGGGATGGGGTCAGGGATGAGAGGTGTGGTCAGGCTGGGGTTCCAGGTTGGGGAGGTGGAAGGGTGAAGGCTCCATCTGGGAATGTGGGCTTTGGGGAGCTGGGGATGAGGCATTTAGGGATCTGCGCTGATGCAGGAGGGATTGTACTTACTATCGCTCTCAGGAAGCAGCTGCTAGGTAGGTCTCTGCGACCCAGGAAGCTCCGCCCACATGCCTGCAGGCAGCGCCTCTACAGCTCCCATTGGTCACAGTTCCTGGACAATGGGAGCTGTGGGAGCCAGCATTGAGGGTGGGGGCAGTGCACAAATCCTCTCTGGACATAGGAGCTGCAGAGACCTGGTGCCTACTTCCAGGAGCTACGGAGAGCCAGGGCTAGCAGGGAACTAGCCTTAGCCTCTGGCCCTTACTATGCAACCATCTGGACTGCTAAAGACCCAGTCAGCAGTGACAACCGGAGCCAACAGGGTTCTTTTTTTGACTGGGTTTCCAGTTGAAAACTGGGTGCCTGGCAATCTTAAAACCTTCTTCTGTCAGTGTCAGCCCCAGCCTATCAGCTTTTCCCTGTCTTGCCTGAGCAGCTTCTCACAGCTTGCAGTCTTGTAATGATTTATTGCTCTGTCTGATTTCCCTCTCTCCCAACACAGCTATAGGCCTTGCTCATATTTCTGAGGCCTATTTCTACACTAAAGGGAAAGGTCAAATTGAGATACACAACTCCAGCCATGTTAATTACATAGCTGCAGATGATGTACCTTGATTCAAGTTTCCCCACTGTCCCCACAATGGGAGGCGAACAGATCAGGAGCAGGAGTAGCGGCCACTGGCTAGGGTGCCCTCTGAGTTTGATTTAGCGGGTCTTAACTAGACCTGCTAAATCAAACTCCAGAAGCTCAATTGTGAGAGCGTCAATCTTCAGAAGAGTGAGAAATGGCCTGATTGTTTGCAGAGATGCTCTTTACCTGGGCTCTTGTTTTACCACTCCAGCTTGACTTCTTTAACAATCCCTTTTGATCAAATTCAGAGCAAATAACCCACCATAAACAAACACAGGGGCATATACCATATTCATAAAATATATATTTTGCAGTTACTCACGTACTTTATTTCTGTTTTCCTCCTTCTGCAAAACCAGATGCCTTAATTACCAAGAGTCCAACTGTATAAAACCCAAAGGAATCCATAAAAACTTAATATAGCTTTTCTGTACCTTAAATTCATCATGCTTTTAAATTGAAAATCTCAAATCCCTCCAAATCAATCTGGTAATCTCAAATCCCAGTAGGGTAAATCGTCTAGCCCCTGCAAAAATGAGGGATATAGGATTTTAAAACAATTACACATTTAGAGAAATATTATTGAGCAAAACTGGGTCAGGGTTGAATCCTACCCTTCCTATACTTTAGGCTGCGGTAGTTTTGAGGGAGAGAAGGCAATGTTTTTTTTTTTTCCCTATTGGGTTCATTCTCCTAGAGGCAGATGTTTCAAACTAATCAGGGGGTTATAGTATTAGAATAAGTCTTGAGGAGATGCATTAAAGGGCAGCCAAATGTATGAGAGAAATGTATTTATCAGATAGAGATGATATCCAGGCTATGCATCTATGTGAGAGACTCGTGAATACCTCTTTCTCCCTACCCCCAAAAAATGAGCACCTGCAACCTTACTCCATGAGATAGCTTTGGTAAGCCAGCCCAAACCTTAAATACACCCTTAAATACTGTTAGTTAAACTTTGCAGCCACTGTAAAATTAAAAAATGATTAAGAAAACCCTAAAGATTAGAATTTTAGAAGTACAGCTTGGACCTCTCTGGTCCAGCACCCTTAGGACCTGATTTGTCCCAAATGAGGGATTTTACTGGACCAGGAGTGGTCATTTCTGGCCCTCTTGCCACCAGCCCTACCTGCCCTGGCCCAACCACTGCCCTCCTTTTCCTGGCCCTGCTACCCTGCCAGCTCCCGGAGCCCTAATGGGCAGCCCCACCACCGTTATGCACTGGGGTCCTACTGTTGCACTCAGCACCTGCTGCTCTGCTCAGGGGGCCCCTACTGCTGTGCCAGGCAGCCCTGCTGCCCAAGCACATACCAGGCTCCTGCTGTAGCACCTGGCAGTCCAACTGCCTTTGCGCACTGGGCTCTCAGGGCCGCGCTGTGCAGCCCCACAGTCGGGTTCCCGCTACACAGCCCAGCTCCTTCTGCCACTCCAGGCAGCCCTGCAGCCTCTGGGCTGGGCTCCTGCAGCCCTGCTGCCCTGCCAGCTTGCAGGGTTCCCTGGTGCTAGCCCTCCACTGGGACTCTCTGGTCCTGGAATATCCGCTGTCCTGAAGTTGCTAGACCAGAGTCCCAGTTAAGAGCGTTTCAACCTGTACTAAATGTACTGGTGTCCTTCATTACTTGTCTGACAACAATGAAACCTTTCCAGTAGTGTTAATTGTGTATCATTTCAGTTTTGGAGGTGTATACACCTTTGTTCAGCAGGGATTAGCAATGGACAGCTTAGGTTAGTTTTTTTTTCTATTTGAAAACGTGGGAAGGTGGGTGGGCGATGCCCGCCCACGTTCTAAAAGCCCCTCCCCAGCCTTTCGGGAGGGACAGCTGGACCCATGCTCAACTAATTCTGGGGGACAAATAATGACAAAAGGGGGAAGGAGCGTGGGTCACAGGTTTAAAATAAGGGAACCTAAAGGGGACACCGAGCAGAGAACCCCGGACAGCGCCCACTGCTCCTCAAAGCTGTCGATGGAGCCAGTGGACGCCGCCCAGAGGAACTTTGCCCGGATACGTGAAGCTAGGGAGGAACGGAAATAGACCCCACAGTCTCAGAGAACCCCCTCGTCCAGCATCCTCCTACTGGTGTTATAGGCAGCAGCTTTCGCCAAAGCCAGGAGGAGGTTGACGAGGAGGTCTCGCGACTTTGTGGGGCCACGGATTGGGTGTGCATAAATGAAAAGGTGAGGGGAAAAGTGCAGCCAGAACCTCAGTAAGAGGCTCTGAAGGAGCCGGAATAGGGGCTGCAACCTGGCGCATTCAAGATATGCGTGCGCCAGGTTTTCCCTCACGCCGCAAAAGGGGCAGGCTTCTGGGATGGGGGTGAACTGGTGGGGTGAGCTTAGGTTATTGAGTGGACCGTGTGAGTGGTCCTCCTTCATGTCAGTGGGCTGCAAGACTGTTGGAACCAAGGCAGTCTCCCATGGTAGGGTAATTTTTGCTAACTGCATTTGTGTCCCTAGAATTTACAGGGAGTGCCGCTTGAACCACAGCAGTGCTTTGACTGGATGCAGAGGTGCCGCACTGCTCCCCCATATTGTGTGCAATGAGCATGTGCCTTTGCTTTACATGCATGTCAATTTAGTAATACCAGTAGTGATAAAACCTACATGGACAGAAACCAGCAGAATCCAACTCTGTGTGTGGCCAACTGCAAACAAAATGTCTTGTGGGCCACATATAGAACCCCAATGAGTTGCAGGTTGCCCACCAGTAATTCATAGCTTTAATTGATCTCGGGCATAGAGAGTCAACTAACAGCCACTTATAATGGTTCCTCACCTTTCAATGGAGAAGTGTGCTCAACCATTTCCACTCTCCCCCCTTCCAGGCCTTGAAGAAGCCTCTCTAGGGTGACCTGGATGTGTCCTGGTGGCAGCTCTGTGAGAAACTGCACCTAATCCTCTCGCTGGTCCCACGGAAATTTGACAAAAAAGATAGTGCAGCCCTTATTCATGGTAGCTGAATTATTTAAAACACATATTGGCTAAAATGCCAGTGTGATTTTTATCTACTACTGCAAAGTTAAACAAGACATTCCACTGAAGAGTTGGCTACATAGTTATAAGAGCTTGCCAGAAAATCTTGCCATTGAGAAATTTGTCTTTAAATATTGCCTATGTGAGAATTAACAGAATTGGCTGGTGAACCAATATCTTTGTATACGATACTTATTTGAACGGAGGCTAAACTAATTCAAGGCTGGAATGAAAAAAAAAATACAGCAAGCATTTGACCTTAGTATATATCTTCAGCTGTAATGATTTAATGTGTGTCAAATACTTTTAATTTTGGGCCACAAAGTCCCTTTGGATCCACTAATAAGGATAGGCAAAAGAGAAGTGTAGTAATAATCCTGAAGAAAATGCCTGTTTCAGCACACGAGGCGTTGATGTCTTGATGGCATTGCTTTCAGGGAAGGGGTAGGTATAATGTAAAATTATTCAAAGGTGGGTGGGGCTATGCATCTCTTCCTCTGCACTAGATTCACCAGAAAAAGGCCTCTGCCTGAAGAAGTATTATAATAATGGCTGTGTAGAATATATATAGCAAAGACAATGCACTGTGACAATGGAGATAGTGCTTGGCAACATTACCCTAAGTAGTTGATTGTAGATATGAAGGCATAATAAGGGGGATTTACCTGTGATCAGGAGTTTACAATCTAGGCAAAGACAAAGGATGGGGAGAGAAGTACCACATACAAAAATGCTTGCTGTATTTTTTTTTCATTCCAGCCCTGAATTAGTTTTAGGGTGAGAGATGATGGTGTTATTTGTCACATCATATTCAAATCCCATGACTGTAGTTCATGTGGTTTTAAAGAACAGGTGAGTGAGAAACTTGGTGGAAGTGCCAAGGAGGAAGGGATTGTTGGGATTGAATGTGAAGGTATTCAGGAAAGGGAGCCAGTCCGGGGAGCAGAGGCAAGAAGGATAGGGGAAGGAAGGAGGGTGAGATGCATAATGGGGAGAGACATTGAGGTTGGGCTGCTGAAAGATTGGTGAAGGTAGGGTTGGGGTGGGATAAATGGGGCCTGACCACTGATCTGTACAGAGCAAAAGAGAAAAAATAAAGCAGAGTCCACGTTTCAGAACTGAATGAAAATCAGAAGGCGGTGGAAGCCACTCCTGGCTGCTGCTGCTTCTCCTCATGGGTAGAGGAGGGAGATGCTACTGGGACAAGTATTTTGAGCAGATTGCTTTGGGCCCAGTTGGGTCACAGGAAGGGAGGCTAAAAATCCAGACTTATCCTCCCCCACCCATATACCCACTAAAATTGAAGCAGAGACCAGGTAGTTTGAGGAAGGATCCCCGAGCGTCTGGGATTTTAATAGTTTGCTCCCTGTTAGCTCCTCTTCACTGCTAGAGGGGTTGCTGTTGGATTCAGTGCCAGCACAAGATCCCTCTGGCTCTGGGAGGGCAGAGTGATCAGTGGGATGAGATTTGGAGTTTAGGAAAGCAACAATTGGGAAGCTTTAATAATATGTCAGAAGAAAAATGTTCATGCTGGAGCTGGAGGAAATTGCTTTTAATTAGGAAGTTTAGGTTTCAGTTGAAGAACTGGACAAGAGGTTGGTAGAATTAATTTCAGTGAAGTGTGTTCACTTCTGTGCTTTAGAAGAATTGTTTTAGAGTATCATAGTTAAGGGGTCTGCGTAGGGAATAAGAAGTGGAATGGGTTAACCATAAGTGAAAGTGTATCTGGAAGTTTCTGGGAACTGCCTCCGTTAGTAACAGAGGCATTTTGCAAGAGACCACATGTGGAGAAGCGATAATCTGGGAACTTCAGGGAGTTTCCTAGAGAAACTCTGGGGGTTGTGGTTCATATATGGAAGTGTTCCATGAGCCACTGCTTCAGAGGGTCATATTGGGAACTGTGGCCATACCATATGAGACTGGGTTGGCTAATTTACCCCATCTCTCCAAAATGATGTCATAAAGGGAACATGCCCATGATAAAGCACCACAATTTTCATTCAAACTTTCACACTTTCAAGCATTTCATTCATTAGTTCTTGTCATCCTTTTTAAAATGATGCTTACAGCTGCGAATATAATATTTAACCTATGTAGTGGCATTTGTGGCATTCAAGTGCACCCATCACCACAGTATCCAGGAATCATACTAGTCAAAACTCCCTCCAAAATGACTGTCATCTAAATAGGTTCATTTTCAGTCTCTTCCCTCCTCCCACACTACCAATGGCCCTTAGAATGCTCTGCCTTCCTGAGAACTGATTTTGGATTATGTAGAGATTTACTTGGCTATTTAGAAACATATATTACTAAGAGAAGGCCTATTTGAGAGGAGGGTGCTGAACTATGCTTTGAACACCGTATGATCTCAGTAGAGATGATAGGGTTGTTTGAAACTTGGGTCAGTTTGAGATTACAACTGGCATTTTGCCATTGATGCATGGTCAATGTTGTTATTCAAATCTACTTCTCCCCATTCTAGTCTGTGTTGCTGTAAAATGCCACATCTGTCTGTAATTTGCTGTGTTCAGCACAAAATGAACTGTAAAAATGGAATGCTGCTGCCACCTTAAATGTTTCTTCACTCTAGCATTCATGCTGTTTGCAGACTGAAGGGTTTCTAAATGTGTGCTTGTATTAATATTTCCTCCACCTATTTTTTCCCAAGGGAGCCATGCAACCAGCATTCTCTTCTGGCACATAATAAAAACCCAGAAGTACAGAGTTATCACATTGCTAGTGAAACACTCAAACAATTCTTTTTCTTTAAAGATCTTACATTTTTCTTATTAACACATGATATCCCTAAACCAATGTTAATTAACAGTGACAATAAATCAGGAGATTTTCTGCAGGATAAATTGAATTAAACTAGCAACAGAGAGATAAAGAACTGAGTAACCAAATGTGCAAGGATCCTCAGCACAGAATTTTCCAAACCATTCTAGCCTGAGACTTGTGTGGTTACATAAACAGAAGAGGGATTAGCATTTAGGTCACTGAATGAGCCTTTAGAATTCTATTGCTTTTCTGAAGCATTATGTTTTTTCTTCACTACAAGCCAAGCTAACAACAATTTGTCCTCATAAAGTGTCCAAGATTTAATCATCTGACAAATAATTATTTGCTTGCTGTATTATTACCATAGTACATTAATAAATAGTGTCAGGTATAGACTAAAAAGGAAAACACGATCCTCCACCAAAAGTTTGGAGTTAAACCAGAATGAATGTATAAATTCTCTGGTACCTTTAGTGTACCAAACAATTCTGTACCAGTGATTTCAGTAGAATTTAAGCAGCTAAATACCTTTGAGGATTTGGATTTTAGTATCTTTGTGACGTAGTTCTCTTTTTCTGTATGCCCCACTTTACAGCACATTCCTACCTCATTCGGATGTTTAGGAGATACATACATCGAAGACTGTCAGATGCTTGGGTATTGCATAATTGGAACTATAGAAGACTCATGGCTATTGACAGCTGCGATCAAAATGTCTTTTAAAATGCGCTGGGGTATAGAACTGAAACTGAAAACATACTATACTTTATATAGCCCTAATAGCATTAAAGCAGATTTTAAAAATAAGGTGCTCCTTATCTCTCCTACAGTCCCTGGAGGGCATCACACTGTGGTAAGTGGGTCACACAAACCCTGTAGTTGTCTAGAAGGGATTTCCTCAGTGCAGACACTGTGGAGTCTATCTCTGGCATCCTTGCGCATGCCAGGGTCACTGGGAACATCTTAGTCCTGGTCTACACTAGGGCCTTATTTTGAAATAACCCCCCTTAGGTCAAATTAATAAGCAGAACATCCAAACTACCAAGTCTGTTATGTCAAAATAACGGGCTGGTTATTTCAAAAATCTGTACTTCTGCTTTCCTCGGAGAATAACACTAACTTCAAAATAGTTATTTCGAAATAGCCTTAGTGTGGATGCTCCACTTCTGCTAATTCAAAATAATTGGTCTCCAGAGGTCTCTCATAGCTGCAGTCCTGGCTGCTCCCCTTCTCCTGTGGAGCTTTAAACTCCAGGCAACAGGAGAAGGGCTTCTTACACCTTGGAGAGCAGTGAGGGCCACATGTGAGACTGCAGCAAGGAAAGGAGCCATGATGGACCCAATACTCCCTCTGAGCCTCCCACGGCTGCCTGCTGCTCCCTTGGGTGCCACTGACCAGGGACACAGGAGAGCTCAGGCCTGGACTGGTGTGGAGATCCTGGACCTCATTGAAGAGTTGGGGAGGAGACCAATCTCTAGGATCTCCACACCAGAAAGAGGAATGCCAATGTCTTCAGCCAGATCGCCACCAGCCTGGCTGACACAGGCCACAACTGGACCCTCAACCAGGTCTGCAAGAAGAACAAGGAGCTTGGACAGGCCTACCACAATGCCAGGTAGCAGAGCAGGGGCTGGAGCGGGGCTGGTCACCTCCCCCCACATTGTTGGGGAATCTGGCCAGGATACGCCTGGCGTTAGCCTCCAAGAGAGCGGGATTGTGGATGAGGTGGAGCAGGAGGCCAGCCAGGTGACCATGCTCACCAGCCAGCCAGGACCTGCTCCTCACCCTGGAACAAGTTCCCCTACTCCACGATGTCTCCCAGGCTTCAGACAAACCTGGAGAGGGCACTTCAGGTGAGTTCTATAACTTTCTCTATCTACACATGGGCGCAGTTGAAGGGCTACGAGGGGCTGCACACACCATGCTTGGCCTACTCAGCCTGGGGGCTGCACAGCAGCCTGTGCAGGTGGGTGCACATTGAGTGCCAGCCTGAAACACTCAGCCCCATGATACTCTCACAGAAACCCATCAGTACTTCACACAATGTTCCTGGAGAGGTAGCCTCTGTGATGGGACACCTTCCCACGACAAGCCACCACTAAGGAGTCTGAGGTCATGGAACAACACACTCATGTTGCATATGGCACAGGCTCATGCCGGTACACAGGCAACATCCACTCCCAATCGAGCATGGCGATGAGGAGACTGATCCTGGGCATGGGAACCAGCTGGAGGAAAGAAGAGGAGGGGAACCTGTAGCATTCTCTCTGGCAAGTGGTGTTGCTGTTCCCCCAACAGCCTCTCCTCCTCCAGCAGGCAGGGATACACCTTCTCTCTCTGTGGGACGCTGGCAGCACTGGATCCAGCATGTGCAGGACACAGTAAGAAGCTGAGCTGCTCTGTTCCCACTCGCACCAGCAGGCTCCTGGCCTGGCACCTTCCCATGCCTGCTTGTCCCTGGGCCATGGGTATAGCAATGCTCCCTTGGGATATCTGTGCCCCTGCTGGAAAGTGCCCACTGTCTAGGCAAGAGGTGGCCTTGCTCAAAGCACATTGCCATCATCTGAGCTGAGACCTTTGGTGTCGGCTCAGAGGTTAGGGCTAGTTTTCATACACAGTGTCTCCTGGGATGACTGCCCCTGTAACTTTTCTTCACAGTTGGGTCAGCTGGGAGGGTGGCACGTCCACCACCTCCCATGCTGTCTTTCTGGATCCATGGGATCCGCAGGAAGAAAAGAACTTGCAAGGACCTGATGTGGGAGCAGACGGCCTGCCTGCAGTCCCTCATCCAGGGACTCAATGAAGAGTGCCAGGACTGGACTGCCAACCGGGTGGAGCACTGGGCTGACCGGGAACAACAGAAGGCCACCTGGAACCAGCTTGTGTGCCAGCACGATGCCGTGTGCTCCTTTCTCACCTCGGTGATGGAGTGCATGGCATTGTCCATGGAGTGGGCCACCAGCCACCTCTCCAGCTCCCCTCAGAAACTGCGGGGGCCTCAGACCTGAGGCAGTGGGACCTCTCAGGCAGCTGAAGCTTGCCAACCACCTGGAGGCAGGCACCAGTCCCAGCCCCATCCCTGAGCCTCCTCCCCTCTCCTCCATTTTAGGTTCTTTTCCCAGTCCCTTCCCCGTTGTAAATCCCCTCCCACAATAAACAGTCCTGTTGTTTCAAAAAAGAAGGCTTTATTACAGAAGGCTCTTCAGGGGATGGGGGAAGGTGGGAAGGGAGGGCAGGGGAAGGGAGGGGTGTGGGAGGAAAGGCACACAGAGGGAATGCAGAGGCTCCTTGTGGAAAGGCACAGGGGACAGTCTCATAGTTGACCTTGCATGAAACTTTTCCTCAAGGCCTCCTTGATGAGTGCAGCCCCTTGATGTGTTCTGATGGCGCTGCTGTCCAGCTATTCAAATGCCCTTGCCAGCTGTTCAGCCTGTGCCCCCAACCTGGCAGGAAAGTCTCCCCCTTGCTCTCACCTAGGTTGTGGAGTACTTTGCAGACTGTACCATGAAATGGATGTTGAGCTCGCTGAGGTCTGAGCAGGTAAGGAGACTCCTGAACCTCCCTTTTATATGGCCTAATGCACACTCGACCACCACATGATACCTGCTCAGCCTGGTGTTGAAGTGCTCCTTACTGGGGTCCAGGCTGCATGTGTAGGGCTTCATAAGCCAGGAGAGCAAGAGGTAGGCTGAATTGCCCAGGATCACAATGGGCATGTCCAGCTCCCCAACCTGAAGGTGCTATCGGGGATGAAAGTGATGGCGCACATCTTTTAGAACAGGCATGAGTTCCAGAAGATGCGGTCATCATGCGCCTTTCTCTACCAGCTGACATTGATGTCAGTGAAATGTCCTTTATAATCCACAAGGGCCCGCAGCATCATGGAGAAGTACCCCTTCCTGTTTATGTAATCTGAGGCATGGAGGTCCGGGGCCAGGATAGAGATGACTGTGCCATCTATGCCCCCACCCCCCGCAATTGGGGAAGTCCATGGCGGCAAAGCTGTCAATGATGGTAGACACATTGCCCAGAGTGAGCACCCTCTGTAGCAGCATGTCGTTCATGGCCTTGGCTTCCTGCAGGAGCATGGCCCCAACTGTGGATTTCTTCATGCTGAACTAGTTCCTGATGGAGAGGTAGCTGTTTGGCATGGTGAGCTTCTGCACAGGGATGGCGGGTCACATGTGGGTGTCCTGTCACCTGAGGGCAGGGGTGAGCCACTCGCAGAGCTCCAGGAAGGTGGCCTTCTGCATGCAGAAGTTCTGCAGCCTCTTCTGGTTGTTCCATCGCTGCAGGACGATGCAGTCCCACCAGTCCGAACTGGTCTCTTGCCACTAGAAGTGGTGTTCTGTGGTGTCCAGGATATTGAGGCATGCGCAGCAGCAGGAGCACCAGGACTTGGGTGATCAGGTACTGCAGTTCAGGCTGATCCTCATCCGGCTGGAGCAACATGGGGCGCAGCATGGGGCCTGTGAGACTAGCACAGCTTTGCAGCAGCTGCAGCTCCATGTTGTGAGTGCTATGGTGTCCACAAGGGCAACCAGAACACATTGTGTCCCTTTTGTATCCTGCGAGGGGGGAGGCAGTGGAGGAGTGACGTGTGAGACGTGACCATAGATAGGAGCCTCTGAAAGCACACGTCACAGCTTGCCTGACTGAGAAGCCACAGGAAGCTTCCACCCTCCCTGGTACCCTCCCAGAGTGCTTCTGGGGGCTCTAAATCTGAGGCAGGCTCCAATCAGTGTGAACGCCCTATTTCAAAATAATTCTGACTAATTTTAGTGCTTCCCCATAGTGGGGACATGCTATTTCAGCTTTGTTCAATCAGGTGCTATAATGTCAAATATAGTTATTTTGAAATAATTTCCTAGTGTAGACATGCCCCTTGGGACAGGAAGGAAGTCCATGTAGGTTGCACTGCTAACGTATTCCTGATCCATCCTTAAGCAGCCTTTAGAATTTATTGGCCAGTTTCCCAGAGAAGATGCTGTCAAACTTATTGTCAAAGGTGGGGAATCTAACACTTGTGGACCAGATGCAGCCCCTGGCTTGCCTGGATCTGGCTCCCGAGGCTAGGGCCTCCCCTAGCATTGGAGAGCCCACACTGGCACTTCAGCCCCTCCCCTACATACACATACACACCGCCTCCCCGCAGTCCCCAGCTCCTGACTGATTTTTCTGTGGGTCAGCAGCTCCTGACTCAAAAAAGGTTCCCCTACCTTTTTTACATTTTTAAAAGAAGGTTTAGTTAAGCTCTTAAACTCTGCTCCTTTAAAACCATCTAATTTATCTAACATTAGCTTTCAAAGCCAGTGCCTTTTCTATGGCTTTGAAAGGTGAGTTGCATTTCCTGTGTCTCCATCTTCTTCCTAGCAGGAGGTCTAGTTTAAAGAAGTATCAGCAAAATGTCAGCTGCCATCAGTGGCTTTGCACAGATATTGAACCCATTGTACACTTGAAAACACTGGTTTCAATAAGTATACAGGCTATAAGTCCCCGTGCTTTGTTTTTTTCTACTGTAATTCAAGCTGCCTATCTATACCCTACAATAAACATGGCTACCTCAGTGCCTATTTCTTCCAGCTGACACTAAAAAAACCTCACTACTCCCTCCCAACCTAATTGTCCTTGATGTACTTCAACAGTTCAGTAAAAGCACACGATAGTTCCTCCTTTTACTTGGCCATAACCGCATTCTGGATTAACAGATTCAGTTCCCTTTGGCACCTGAGTTTATTTAGCCCAGAGGACAGATATTACCTTCATAAAAAAGCTGAATGCCCAAAATATCATCTAAAAATCCTACTACAATATATCTTTCTTACATTTTGAGCTTTAACTGAAAATTTTGGTTTGGAATTGGACTCACATTTTCTCAAAACTCAGGAACGGCTGGTTGGATTTAAGGTTCATTCTCTCTAGAACAAATAGCAGGAGAATGTGAAGAGGAGAAAAAAAGAAAACCCCTCAAGTAAATACATCTAAAATAAAGCCTCCTCTGTGCCAGAGAAGGGGAAAAGCAGAAAGTTGATAGGCCTAGATTTGCAGCAGTAATTAGTAATTTTAGATGTCTCCATATTGGGCTGCCCAGTCTCTGAATATCTGGCCACTTGTAAATATCTCTAGCTGGGCACCCAAAATGTAAGGCACCCTTTGAAAATCTTGGCCATCTAGCCTATAAAGCACCTGGCTATGCAGACCTTTTTGCTTGAGGAGCACTGAGAAACTGGTGAAGGGCACAATTTAAATAATAAAAAGGAACCCCTATGATAGATATAAAAAAGTAGTCGAAGCTCTCAAATACTATTTTATTAAGATCTATTCTAGTTGAATAAACTATTGAATTCCCTTCAGCAATATTTGTACCCTTGTGCGTTTGGTTTCTCAAATTAAATAAGTTTACTGACCAGAATATTTGCAGAAATAGTGAAATTTTAAAGACTATTAACAGAAATTGAATTTGAAACACATACATATGAGTACAGTAGTGCCCAAGCATCTGTCAAATCAAGACTGATAGATAAAATAAGAAAATGAGTGATGCATAATAAGGATAAGACTCACACTCTCCATCAACATCACTTCTAATTATCCCCCACCTGCTTGTTTCCTATCTTGGGCCTGGGCCTTACTCAGCCCCTATGCCTCACATTAGTTTCTTCACTTCTGTCACTAACCCCTGAAATGTGAGTTTTTCTAATGTACTTAAATGCTACTATGTTGAAGGTTTCAACATTGAAAAAGTACATAGGGAGTTAATTTTTCCATTGCAGTTTTTCCCCCTGTAGCTGAGGATTAATATAGGTCTCATGCCAGAGATTTAGTCTGCAAATACTCTGTGCCTTGCTCTTAGTCTGAGGGCCCTGTCTGAATCTCTGATTCATTGTTGGTTTGTTTTGGTTTTTAAATAGTTACAAAAGTTTAGATGCAGTCTTTGGGTTATTTTTCTTGACAACCTGAAGCCAGAAACAAACTCAACTGTTTTTGGAGTGAAAGTTTGTGAGCAATTTGATATTTGCAGGTTCCTTCATTCGTCCCTTCCAACCCGCTTCCCCATCTATACACTCACTTGTTAACCGTCAGGCACAACTGAAAACTTTTTATGGATTGTCTGGATGGGTGGGTGCAGAGTAGGATGTGATTTTTATTTTTGTTCTGTATTTTTTATGCCTAAATCCTGGGAGAGGTTCTCTTCTGCTTTGCATTTTGAAATTAAACTACTGCTTGAGTCAAATTAATAATGAAAGGTAGTTGAAGATCTATTTTAGAGTAATCTATTAGAGAACCAAAATGCAGGACAATGTAGCACGTTAAAGACTAACACGGCTACATCTCTACCACTATTAGAGAACATCTATTTGTATTTATTTCCCCAATATGAAGGAAACTGTTAAAATTAATAATAGAAAATCATATCAAGAGCTCTCTTTCATACTTTAAGATTCATGGTCCTAACAAGCTACGTATATTGTCATTATTGAGCACCTATACTATGCCCTGTTAATTATTTTTTAATGTAAAAATTCTTGTGACTGAAGCTAAAGTGAATTGTTTTGGGTTTAGTACACATTGCTGCTACTTCTATGGTGGCCTTGAAAACATACTTGTTAAAACATTTGTGTTTTATAGACTAGATTAAAACAAGTGTCTGTATTGCAAAAGGAAAGTGGCAACATTATGGCCAGTGATATAACTACCTTGAGGAATTCAGGAAGAAACACAACGTTTTCTCAAAGAATTTTTCTTGGCACCTTGGAATAGTTGGTCTCTGCAGGTCTTTTGCTTTTAATAAATTAGCTTAGTGAACACACCTGATAACATAACATTTGTTGTTTTCAAAGAGGGTTTGGAAGAGATACAGATACACTGAGTCCAGATCCTTAGCCCCCATTATGCTGTGCCCCCCATTATGCTGTGCAGTTAGGCATAGATTGTGGGGACGAAGTTGGAAGAAGTGCAATGCCCAGGAGGCGATGGGTGAGAATACAGGGTTAAGAAAGGACAGAAAGAGGAGTGAAACAGAGGTCACGAAAGGCTGGACAAGTGAGGTCTGATTGACAGACATAAGTGATAGGGTTGGGATGGGTCCAGGAGGCAACAGGAAGAGCTGAATGGAAGAGATGAATGTCCAAAAGAGATGGTATTCCTAGAGTTACGTCACCAGGCGAGATGCCATCAAAATGGATTAGGTTATCCCTCTCTATCAATCAATCTCAATTTGACAGCATCACAGACACTGTAATATTACCATCATGAATGTTTGCACATGAAACCTGCTGCTAAGAGTTAAGCATATCCAACCAGATAACAAAACCTTTGACCTGCATTTCCAAACAAAAGTAACAGCTTGAGTTCTGAACAAACTTTACAGAATGCAAGGTCTGCACATAAATTATTCTGTGACTAATTGTAATTAGCAAATAAAGTTGCAAAAATCAAAGGGGCTCATAGGCAATTTGCAAACAGGAAAAAAAAAAGCTCCATTTGTGTATTAAATTAATTGCTACAAGTTATTCACTCAGCTCTACTAGCCACTGAAGTGGAATTGCATTGGTCACCAACATTTTGTTATTTAATATTTTCAGAAACATACAGGGCCAGCTTTAGGCCGATTTGCCCGATTCCCCCAGATTGGGCTCCATGCTTAAAAGGGCTCTGCGCCCTAAAGCCAGAGGGCCCCGTGCCCTAAACCCAGAAGTGTGCTGGCGTGCCGGGCGCACTGCGGGAGGGGGCGTTGGCCCCGGAGGAGGAGTGCAGCGGCTTCTGTGCACTGCAGGAGGGGGAGTCGGCCCCTGGGTTTGGCTGGAAGGCAGGACTCTGCCCTGTAGGTGGGGATTTAAAGGGGCTATGACTTGTTCCTTTGTGTGCTGGGTTTTTTTTGGTCAACAAAAAAAATCCCGGCTGCTTTCGAATTGGACCCCCACACTTCCTATAGCCGGCCCTGGAAACATGGGAGAAGTCTAAATAATTACTTATTGAAAAGGGTGATAATTTAAATTGAGTTGGGCTATTCAAAAAGGCTCCTTATATTCTGACACATTTAACAGACTGAAATATAGATAACAAATTTAATAATCTTAATTAAATAAAATATTTGTGGAAAATCCTCCAACCTCTAGTCAGCAATTTGAAAGTACTTTCCTTCTAATTGCATGAAAAGTTGGGGTCGCATTTTGTGTTATCTTTAAATAAAAGTGATTGTTAGAGCTTAGATGGCCTGATCAATTTTACTGAATGAGAGTAGAAACAGTATGTATGATATTTTTTCAGGTTTATTAAAAAAGAAGTCATTTTCCCACTGTGGACCCAACCCAGCAATGAGATTGGTGGGTAGACTCCTGCTCTGCACCAATGTGAATTTGAACAAGTGTCTTCCCAGAGCAGTATCAAGACAAAACTCCATAACTTTGTAACATTTCTCTCAATGCCTGATAACGCTTTTCTGGTATTAAATTAGATGTCTGCTAGAAATCATGGAAAAAGCATAGAAGAGAAGTTTCCTTCTAAGGCTTAGGCCTGATGTTGAGTCAGTAGTAATCATGTTGAAATCAATTCTGATTAGACTGCCTTCTTACACTGTTAAGCTGTGTGCCCCAGCCATGTTTGTTTATCTTTTTGTAAATTATAAATTCACACTGCAGCCTGCACACAGAGTTTTAAAACATATTTTGGTCCCTTTCATACTGGCTGGCTAAAAAACATTAGCAGTATAACAGAGTTTAATCTGTCTCAGGAGATAGCTGTGTTAGTCTGTAACTATAAAAGTAAGGAGTAGTCCTGTGGCACCTTAGAGACTAACAAAAAGTACATATAGTATCATGAGCTTTCATGGACAAAACTCACTTCTTCAGATGAGCTGCTGTGCAGTTTATATGGTTACTTTACTCGGTTGCCATGGACAGTTCATGAAACGGTGATGCCTGTGCCTTTCTGTTGCAAAAGAGAAATTTCTGCATTGGAAAATGATAGAACCTCAAGATGGCAGTCTCTTATCTGATATTTTGTAAAATTATTCATCTCATATTTAATATTGTTGCTGTTCACACTTCACAATTAAATGTGCTGATTAGTATATATATATATATATATATATTATATTGTACTATAGTTAATGATTAGATGTATACTAAATACTAATGTATTATGGAAACCTTAACTGAGAGAGAGAATCAATGCATTACCTACATGTATTTATTTAATTTCAAATTCTGTGGTTAACATCATGAAACATCATATGCGTATTAAATATATATTTGAAAATTGAGATAGAAAACGTTGTTGGTATCTGAAATTGAGAGTTGAAAGATTTTTCTAGAAAATTAAGCAAATGCCAGTCTTATTGTTGTTATTATTAAAGTTAAATAAGTTCAGTTACCAAATAGCTGTATGATTCATATATTATACATAGTCCAACCATCAGGAAACCTACTATTTTACTCACTCAAGGTGAAATCCTGCCTCCATGGAAGTCTATGGCAAACCTCTTATATAGTTCTGTGGGACTAGTATATAGAACTATTCACATCCTTAAAGTTAAGCATGCGCATAAGTGTTTGCAAGATTGGAGCCTTAATCGTAGAAAAACTTAATCTTACAGTGACTGTTTTAGGTGAAGTCAAAGATCTACAAAATATGGGCCACTGTTTCTGAGACTAATGTATTGTGAAAAATCTTATTTTAATGAAAAGTGAAACCTCAATGAATAGTTCTCTCTAGAAATGTCAAAATCTCTAACTCCTTACCTTCTAAAATTCCAGTTAAACAAGGGTTAGAAATAGAGGCAGAATCTGCTGCTTTTACTAAAGTGCAATGTGCTTAGAGACTAAACCGATATCTTTGTTTTTAAAATATTACTATTACCACATCAAAAGCAACACTAACAACTCATTGTCCTTTATACCTTGTCTCTAACAGTAGTTTGAAACAAAAGTCTTCTTTGTTCTATCAGCACTGTAGGGGGGAGAACTGTTTTAATATAATTAAACATTTTTATTTAAAAATGTTTATTAATGCTATTAGTACAGTTTGATAATACTTCAAAAAGTATCATGTCTTGTTAGGGTCTTCATTTTAAAACTGTAACAGTTCCAATAGATTATTAGAGCTCCGTCCAGCTCCACTTTCTTCCCTTGTCACCTTTCCCATACTTAAACAAATGCTTGTAAGAGTGTTCTTTGTGAAGAAACTTCATCCATAAGGCCCTGCAAATTTTTAGAGTGATTTACCCAAAAAAACAAAGGGGGAGAGATGAGTTTTGCTGAAAGAAGACCACCTTGCTCTGGAGCTAGGACAAGAGCTGATGGTTTCCAAGCAGTTAGTAACAAACCAGAATCAGAGTAATCATGGAAGGGGGGGGGGGGCACTTAGAAAAAAAACTATAAAGTGCACGATTGTCCAAAATTGTATTCATTTGCTCTGAAGAACTTGTTGGACTATTGATATTTAATACAATTTGCATTGCATGAAACATACAATCACAATCGGACAGAAAGATTTGTTGTTGTTGTTTCCTGGTGTCATCAACGGGAATTTATTGAATGCAATTCAAGGATAACATACTGCAGCTCTTTGGATAGTGACCGGGTGCCATCCAACAAGGAGGCAGAGGGCTTGTCCTGATACTTTGTTCAAACGCCTGTGCTTTCTAGTTCCCCACCCTCCAGCTCCGCAGTGGCGTGCGATCTGGAAATCATGAAGAGCTTTTCTTTATTTGTATATCGTCTCTGAAGTTGCTGAGGTTGCGCCACTGTTTTTTCTGTGCTGGCTCCCGCTAGGGGGCAGGTCTCCCCTTGTAGGTCCTCCTCACAGTCTTGGGTTTTACTGGCTGGGGTGTTGGCAATAGACTCCAAGGAGGTGCCTGCCTCCTCCACGGGGGTGTAGCCCTTATTGCTGCAGGATGGCTCGGCCTGGGAGCTCTGGGAGCCTCTACTGGCCGCAGGCGGAGTGCAGGGAGGCGAACCGTCCAGATCCAGGGATTTGGAGTAGGTGGAAGAAGCAGCCTTGGTTAGAAGGCTGGAGTCTCGCTCCCTGCGGGGAGCCCGAGTCTGGGGGGGACCAGGGGAGAGGGGCCGCCTGGTGTCCGGTAGGCAGCTGGTGCTCTGGCGCCTCAGTACTCGCTTGGGCCTGCGTCCCGGGGGGCTGCTACCGCGGAGCTCGCTCAGGCTCAGCTCGAGCTCGCCCCGCAGGCTCGCCCCAGCCCTGGGCTCTCCGGACGGCCGCCTCCAGCCGCCCGCCCCCTCGGCCTGGGCCAGGGGCAGCAGGGTGAAGGCGCTGAGCGAGGAGCCCACCAGGGAGCTGGCGGGGCTGCAGGGCGGGGTGGCGGGGCCCGGCGGGCGGGCGGCCAGGGCGGCTCGCTCCCGGTAGATGCTGTAGACGGCCTCGGCCAGGCTGGGCGGGGAGGCGGAGAAGGAGGCGCAGCGGGAGAGCGGGGCGCCCAGGGCCGGGGGCCAGGAGCTCTGGGCCAGCCGAGCCGCGGCGCCCAGGGCTTCCCCGCCGCCCAGCCCGCGGGCCTGCACGTAGCTGACGAAGCCATTGAGCGGGGCGGCGGCCGGGCCCCCGGCCTCCTTGGCCCGCAGGCTGTGCGCGTCGATGACGGTGGAGTAGAGGTCCCGCAGGTTGATGACCTTGGTCTTGCGGTCGCGGTTCTCGTGCAGCACGGCGTTGGCGCAGATGAAGAGGAAGATGCCGATGCCCATGATGAGGGGCCCCAGCACCTTGAGCTTGTCCGAGTGCAGGTAGCCCGAGAAGAGCTGGAAGAGGAAACCCGCCGAGACAGGGGCCGGCGCGGCGCGGGGGGCGCCCCGGCTGCTGGAGGAGGCGTTGGCCCGAGGGGTGTCCGGGTGGGATCCCCCGTGCGCCCCCGGCTGGCCCCTGGAGCGGTTTTTGGCGGCGCCGCCCTGCGCCGGCAGGTGTCTGCTCCCCCCGACGCTGCCCTCGCGGTAGGCGGGGCTGGGCTTGGGCCAGTAGCCCACCACGGCCAGGGCGATGCCCACCAGCAGCACCAGGATGCCGCAGAGGGCGATGAGCCCCGAGAGGGAGCACAGCTTGAGCTTGCCCTTCACCACCACCACGTCGTTCTTGCGCTTCCTTTTGGCCTTGCGTTTGCGCTTGGGGGCCTGGCTCTGGGGGCGCAGCGGGTCCTGTTTCCTGGCCGAGATCCGCAGGAGGCCTCCAGTGGCGATCATGGCTGGCTCCCCAGGGCACAGCTCCCTAGAGCGGCTCCGGCTCCTGCAGCACAAGGGAGAGAAGAAGGGACAGCGCTGAAGGAGCAGCTCCTCCGGGGGCGCTTCTCAACACCCCACTCCCCCCCCCAACCCAGGCAGGGCGAGCCGGTTGGAGCTAAAGGCCAGGCGAGAAGGGGCTCAGTGGCGCACGGATCGCCATGGCCAAGCTAGCTACGGTAGGTAACCTGGGAAGACAAGTAGCCCTGGGTCTCTCCCATGACGTTGCTCAATTCACTTCTTTGCATACAGCTAATTGATTTCTGCAGACTCCAAATGAGTTAAGGAAGGAGTGTGGTGAGCAGTGCGCAGGGGCTGCAGCATCCTCTGGCTTGATCTGGCTTTCCATCATGCACAGGATTTACTGTTTGGTTCAGTGGCTCTCAGTATCACCAGTGGGCACACTGTTCCAGCACTCTTGAACCAGTGCAAACAAATGGGAGATAAGCCGGGCTGGTCACAGAATTGGTCTCCGGGGAGCCTGCTCCCCTGTAAGAGAAAGAGCTGCTGAGATCTGTCCTGGGCCGTGGTCCTTTAATGAGGTCAAAGGGTGACACTGCACAGTGCAGCCTATGGGGGTGAACAGAACTGGTACGCAGAGCTAGTGCCTTTTAGTGATCTGGTTACTCTGAAAATAAAGCCCAAAGGGCCATATGAATAGTTTTAGCCATGCCATTGATTTCATTACACTGCTCTACACTGCTGAGGGATTTTAACCGATTATATCCTTTTTTGGGTCAGTGAATGGGAAATTAATTACTGGAAATGCAGAAGGGAAGCATTTGAATACCCAGATAATAGTACCTTTTGAAAGCTTCTTCCAGATCATTTCCTTCGTATTTTAGCTGCAGTGATACAGAAACCCATCCTCTTCTGCTTACGGTATGGGTACATCATCTGGACAGCTGCCTGATTTGGAAACATGTATGATGTTCAAAGTAACTGGTTATGTAACAACAATGACTCCCCTCCCCCTCCTCCCTTCATGAGAAAATGTAGCTGGTATATAAAGATAACATGTCCAATCTTATTAGAGGAGTGAATCACCATTTTTAAAAAGAGAGAGAATGTGTCTGGAAACCGGCAAATGAACTAACATTACTTTATTTACGGTATCATCAGGATTCATCATCTGAGTATTCAAATTGCTCGGAGACAACTAAGAATGAGCAATTTACACGGTATTGCAAACCATTCAGGAAAGCTTAGATATGCTGGAGAAGGGCTTTTCTCTCATTTGGGGGGAAGCGTCTAAAATAATTTCCAGGATGGAAACATGACAGCAATTAATGCAGCATGCTTTCTAAAGTTAAATTCCTTGGTTGGAAAGCTAGTGAACAGCATCTAAAAGCTATCTCGTCCTACCCAGCTTCTTCTAAATTTCTTTTCTGTTCGATTCCCAAATCTGATAGTTGTACATTCCATTGGTTCTTAATGTATTTCCCCTGAAAGTGAGGGGGTATCGCTGAGGGCATTGTTTTAAGAGAATCTACAATATATCTGAGTGAATTAATAATGAATGGAGTCTTGCTTCCTCTTTCCTATTGTCAGAGCCTGTAGTTGCTTTTGTTTTAGAATGGTTTGATGCAAAAGTGTAATTATCCGAGCATGATTTCTTTGTCAGCGGTGGCTTAGTTTGTGATCTGGCACTCTCCACTCCACCACTAGACAAGATTCTGTCTCTGTTAAGATGGAAAAACAGATGGCAATCAGACCTGAGCAACGTTTGCAATCAATATTGCCTTGACACTTCGGTTTCAATACGCAGAAACAAGGGTGGATGCGTGGGAGGGGGTTTATTTTAAACCACCAACTATTATTAATGATTGTATTATTAGAAAACAGCCCAAAGTCAAGCAGACTAAAGACATGATATATAATCACATTCCGTATAAACTGGATGTGGTCTGTAATCATCAACAAACTGGTACTTATGTCATAGTGAGCACCATTTAAATAATCCCGAGGATATGGCCGGATCTCAATGACTATTTTAAGGATATTCTGCAAAGACCAAATAGAATTGTTAATCTCACTCAGTCACAGGTTTTCAAACGTACACGCTGGGGGCTGAATTAACATTTTGTTTCCTGGTCACTAATAAGTGAGATTAAGATGCTCCCTTATCTGTTACTGAGCAGTACAAGATGCAGCGTTGTTCAGACTAGTTGTATGCATAGAAAATGGAAGTATACACTCAGTTCGGCAGGGCAATAAAGTGTTGGGAAGGGAATTAAATTGCATCGATTGACCGTTTGCACAGCATCCCCTTAGGATATGCTTTTCCAGCTCGTGGCAAGATGCAATAGATTGGGCGACGCTGAGTAGGGACTAAAGTGTGGTGGCTTGCCACGCTTGGCAGTATTTCTTTCTCCATAAGGGTGTTAGCAAAGTTGCCAGTTGATTTGGGGTGTAGTTTTTCGACGCAGTTTCCAGTGCATCCATGGCTGGCTGGCTGGCAGTCTGCCTATCCAACAAGCTGCCCGCTCGGTAGCTTCTGACAGCACCGCTCGCCAGGTGGGCTGCCAGGTCTTTGAACTTTTGGTCGATTCGCCCCTTGAAGGCTCCGGGCGTGTGCAAACGCCAGCCAGGGGCTCCAAGCCGGCTGGGCACCTACCCCACCCCGAGAGCCATGACTTGCTTTGGCAGCCAACCAGAAGCCCGTTGTTAATTCCCAAACCCGGGTGCCCGTTTTCTAGCCGCATGGCCGCGATGGGGCTGTGTGTGCCGCCTCCGGGAAAGTAAGGGGGCCATTCAACGCGGTGCCTGAATTTCTCCAAGGCAGGGGGAAGCCACGTGAAAATCGCCTCCCCCCCAGACTAGGGTGGCAAACCCTTTCGGGCGCTCAAAATGGCAGCGTGGCAGCGGAGCGGCTCGCCTCACTTACCCAGGCAGGCTGGGGGGGAATCCACGCTGGCCGCCAGGAGCTGCGGCACCATGAAGACACCATGGAGAAACTTTCCAGCCCGAGCGGGCATCTCAGCGCGGGCACAGCCCCTCCGGAGCCTTCCGCTGGCGCGGGCTCATAATCCCGGGCAAGAAAGCGGCAGCGATCGCCCGGCTCCTGTCAGCCGCCTCGGCTCCCGCGGACGGAGCCATCCCCAGGAGTTTCCTAGAAGTGCGGGGCCGGCTCCATGCTTCATCCTTCCCCGCGGGCGTTACGCGTCCCCCCCGGCCAGAGGCAGGCGCCGCCGCCTCCTCCTCCTGCCTGTGGTGGTGGCTGCCGGTGGCTTCGCCAGCCTGGCGGAGTTGCTGCTTTCTGCTGCTGCTGCTCTTGAATGGTGCTCAGGCAGCAGCTGCTGCTGTGCTGGCCGGACTCGGTGCTGTTGCTAGGAAACAGGAGCCATGACACAGGGAAATTGCTGCAGGATGGCAATCATTACCCTCCTAACTCTCCTCTTTAGGAACCGTCCCCCCCCCCCCTTCTTCCCTCAGCGCTTCCTTGCTCTCCCCCCCTCCCCCAGCCTCCCATGGCTGCCGCCTCTTCCACCCTGCCCACCTGCCAGCAACGAGGGGAGCTGGCTAGCCCCCATCCCCTGGCCTGGCCGCCACAAGCAAAGGGAGGGTGCCATGGCATCGTCTGCTGCCAGCCCCGCGGAGGGTCCCAGCTGGCTCGCTTTCCTGCGCTCTCCTTGCAGAACTACCTGGTCTGATAGACGTGGGGCGAGGGGAGATTAAAGACACTCTCAGACATTGGTTCCTTCTCTTTCTTCCCAGCAAATATTTCACTGGGAGGGGGGAGAATCAGGGAAGCACCAAATGCATCATTTTCTAACGTGCTCCCTTTTGTTGTCTGAACACTTTATTTTTTTTGGTCTGAAGTGTGGCTGAAGACAGTGGGGTGGAGGTGTAGTCTCTTCTCTCCTCTTGTCAACAGCCAGCTCTTGTTCGGTCTCCAGACCCAGGCTAATTTTGTCGCCTTAGTCCTTATAAATCTCAATTCCTTGGGCTTCCTTCCTGAGCAGCAGGCAGAAGGAAAAGTGGGAGGATTTTTGTGTATGTGCACTAGAAATAATATCCAAGTAACTTTGCGGTCATTTCTCCCTTCCTATGCTCTCCCCTGGTACATGAAACAGGAGAGAGCTGGTGTTTTCAAGATGAAATGATTCTGCTTGAAAAGGGGAGACAGACGCAGGGAGATCGAGAGGACTTCTTTTTGTAACCCTAGAAGTGATCCAAGAAACAGATTAAAAGAGAGAGAATGTAAAAAAGGAAGAAAGCAATATTGTGATAACCAAGTTTGAGACTCGGCCTTTATAGAGCCCAGGAAATAAAATTCAGCTTTGAGCATCTTTGGGAAGATATTTGTTAAATTGAAGGTACACAAAGCTGTGTGACTGAAGGGCCCAGAAGACATTCCACTGTGTCTCACTGCAGTGTTTTCCTGACACCTACCATGAGGTAATAGACCCTTGGATGATTGCACTGGGTGTAAATCAGGGGAGAACTTACTTTTTATTTGATGCTCATGGCTGGCTAGAAAGGCAGGTTAAACAAACAGCCAAGTGAAGGTGGAAGTCTCCGTGTCTAATTGGGATTTCACTGATGTTTTATGTTGCAGGGCTTCTGGAACTGAGAGATTGCACCTGCCTTTTTTGTGAAAGTGGCCTGCATGCTATTCAAGTTAGAGAGGGTTCTGGCCTCTGATCAAACAGCTCTTTCTCCCCCACTGCTGCTTGATCTAGTGTGAGGCATGAATATGTTGCATTCAACTAAGTACAAGTCTCTGTGGGACAATAAAAGGAAAATGTTGAATCTGAAACTGGGATTTAAAGAATCTCAGGCTCTACACAGAATGGAAGAGTGGTAGGAAGAGGTTAAATATGCATTTCTTCAGGTTTTCTCTTTTGAACCCAGCTATGATTGCCTGATTTGAGAATAAACACATTGTGAAGGGGCATACTTCCTATGTGCATTTTAATCTCTGCTGAAAGCTGTATTGCCAAAATAGCTTAGGGCAGTTTCCCCCAGTGCACATTAAACTTTTCCTTCTGAAACAGGGCCTAAATCTAACATTCGGTATTCAAGGGCTGCATTTCAAACTGCACTTTGAAATATTTAATTGAACCTGAGTCTTCTGACATTCAGTAATTTGCTTTGTTTTCAGCCCAGGATATCAGAGGAAACCAAACATATCACATCTGTTTCCACTGGAGACCTGTCTCACATCAATAACACAGCATCACCAGACTCTCCCTGATGAGCCCTTGAGATAGAGAAAAATACAGTTTTTATGGGGAAAAGAGACCCTTTCCCTACCTGATTCACTTGTTCTATTTCTGTCAAGCCAAACCATTTTATTTATACCTTATCCCAATAGCTTCAACATTTTTGATTCACTAGGCCATCTCCTTGGTACTTAAGGTTTTCAAAAGATACCAAAGGGCATTGTAATCTAGTCCAGGGACTGAGACGAGAAAGGCAGCTAAGCTTTTGATGATCCCAACAATACTATAATAAAGTTGATAAAGTGATACAATAATATAAATGCTAGCTGTATAATCACAAGAGTTGGACTTTGATCTCACATTATATACAGCCCATCCTTATAATCACCAACCTGGCTCCTTATGGCAAATTACAATGCTGAGTTATAAACCAATAAACTACTGTGCCTTCTGGTTTCCTAAGAAACTTATTTAAAACATGGATCAAACATTTACTGTTCCATTTTCTTATTTCATTTGGATGTTTTTTGGGAAGGTGGCTTTTGTACTCCCAGAAGTGATGGATGAGCAGTGGAGGTGGATGGGAAACTTTCTATTGATTTGGTTTGCTATTTGGCTGAGTGAATTTGTAATTGTCTGTGTAATGTTCGTACTAATTGCTTAATGCTGCTAGCAGATCTCATGTGTGTTATCCATATACAATTATTTAATGCTTTTGGATGATCATTATGTCATGAGACTAATTAACCTAGAGCCCTTAGTATGAGTATATTTTATTGTGCTTATCTGAATAAATAAACCCGTTAAGGTACAGCTAAAATATATGAAACTCAAGAAGCATAAAGAAAACAGCAAAAATTTCTGTAACCTTACACACCTATGAGAAATACAGCTCTTGGGACTATGTGGTTGATTTAAAATATGTTTGTTTGGATTATGTTTAATGGTTAATTCAGATATCTAAAGCCCACTATTTCAGACAGTCTAACACTATGGAGGCACTGATAGTAACTCCACAGTTAAGATTGCATTGGGATTTGCATCTATAGCAGATCTTTTGATTCATACTTGAATAAGTGTTTTTTTTTTATATTTGGCACATTTTTTCTTCAAATACAATTGCATTTTTAATGTAGTTTTTGCACAGGGAATGTGCAAAAATAGTCCCTCTTCAAAATTTTGCATGTACTCCTCCCATTTGCATTCTTTTAACTCAACACATATGTGGGAATGAGGGTATGTCTACACTACAGGGTTTTTGTTTTTTTTGGAAAAATGGTAATTTTTCCAAAAAAACTTCAATTACTTCCATACTGCAATCGTGTTCTTCCGAAAGAAAATCAAAAGAACAGAGGGGTTTTTCTGACATTGGTAATCCTCATTCTATGAGGAAGAAGCTGTTTTCTGAAAGAGCTCTTTCGGGAAAAAGGCACGAGTGGACAGAGAAAAGAGAGTTCTTTTGAAAGAAGCGGAAAGAGGAAAAAGCACAGGTGTCCTGGTGGCCACTCCATCCTTAGTAATTACAGCTGAACTGCGAGACAGCGTCCATTCAATGTGGATGCTATCTTTCGAAAAAGCAGATCGCTTTTTCGATGCGCTTTTGCAGTATGGACGCTCTCTTTTGGAAAAAGTTTTTCTGGAAGATCGCTTCTGAAAAAAGGTTCTTTCGAAAGAAGTCTGCAGTCTAGACATAGCCTGAGTGAGCGAGACCACTTGATTATTTGTCCTATTCATCCTTCTAGGGCACCTGGCATTGGCCATGCTGGAAGGCAGAATACTGGGCTAGATGGGCCTAGTATGGCCATTCTTATGTATATGAATATTTATTTGTACTGGGCTAACAGATATGGGCTCCAGTTATGGATCAAGGTCTCATTGTGCCAGGAGCTGTACAAAGACATAATAAACAGTTGTTCATAACATGCTTTACACTCTTTGTATGAGATGAATGTAAAAGTAAAAAGATAGAATGGAGAGATAAATGTCAGGCTTCAGCTTTCCCCAGAGTAACTCATGTGTAATTACAGTCTCTGAGGGTGCGTCTACACAGCAGGACTTAACTCGAAATAAGCTACACAACTTGAGCTATGTCAATTGCGTAGCTTATTCTGAAATAGCTTATTTTGAAATTGGGAGCATCTACACAGCACTTACTTTGAAATAGAGCACTCTTCCTCTGACCTCCCTTACTTCTCGTACAATGAGGGTTACAAGAGTCGAAGTAAGAAGTCCTCAAGCTTGACAGTATTTCGAAATTATTTCAAAATAACAGCCTGCTGTGTAGACGCGGACTATGTTATTTCAAAATAACAGTAGTTATTTCAAAATAATGCTGCTGTGTAGACATAGCCTGAGACACAGACCTCCTGACTAGGAGAGGGCCATTCCTAACTCAAGCCCTGGATTGCAAAACTAGCAAAGTGCCAGATGTACGGGAAGGATGCCACTTCTCTGGAATGAAATTCTGGGTAGCTTCTAGCCACATCACTTATGTTCACTTAAAAACTCACTGTAATGGTTAATATAATTGGTGGTATATTTGATATATGCACTATAAAAAAAGGCTGTATCCATAGTGTACACACACTTTAATGATACATAAATTAATAATTCAAAGTATTGTTGAAATCTAAGGATTTGTCTATCCTGGATAAATTTTCCCAATTATATTTACATAGCTATGCCTGTATAGCTATAGAGGTGTAATTCACCCCACCCTCCATCTTCACACTCTAATTCTAATATAAAAGTGGCTTTCAGGGTTTAGCTTAAGCCACTTCTGATGTTACATAAAATGAACATTAACAACAACAACAAAGAAAAGAGGCACTCTTACTGGAATAAGGGTATCTATATGAGAACTATACTGATGTAATTTAAGGTGTGAATTTAAATGGAGAAAACCTTCCTATGTAGACAAAGGCTAAGATAAATGGGGAAACCAAGAGTGCATAATGCTGGTGAGTGTGGTGTAATGGATATGATTACAAACTATGATGATCTGGTAGTTAAAATACAAAGGAGCAAAGCACAACTAGGGGTGAATTATATACCAGTAATTTCATCCTCACAGAAAATATATGTATAAGCCTTCATTGCCCTATATCAGATGCTTGTAAAGCACCCTCATTGTACCTGACAGTACTTATCTGAAGTGTTTAGAATCAGAAGTAACTTTATTTTTCATTGTCTAGGAAGCCTTGGTATAATTCACTGAGAGCGAATAGCAATTTACATGTCTGTTCTCCTCTCAAAATAAATCATGGCTCTGATGCACACTGCTAGCAAAGCTGAGCAGGATGAAGGAAACACATCAAATCTGGCTATTGAAAAGTAAAATCACGTAACATTTTAAGATGGACAGGCTTTTCCAATAAGAGTGAAGGAGCTACACCTCTATGTATGTCCCTTTTGGTTGAAATTCACTGTATATAGATTCTGATTTTTTTTTGAGGCATGTAGTGACACCTAGCACAATTTGTATATTTCTGAAATTGACATTTTACTGAAAGCTTAAGTGAAAAGGACTGACCATTAGAAGCTCCTGGGTTAGTTGTCAGATGCAGCAAGAAGATCACATCCCAGGATTATAAGCAGCATTCAGGGAATGTGCTATTCATATTCTTTTAAGTCTCCTACACTTGACTTCTCATCTTGTGTAGTATTCAGGAGGGATTCTTCACACATGTTAATCATTTTGATTTGTTGGCCCAAACAACAGAACTGCTACTGCCAATTCCCTTTTCAGTGTATTTTAATTTATTTACTCATTTTGTACACACACAATAATCTTGATTATTTAAGTAACCACAGCTTCTCCCTTCTCCCCAGAAATTCTAGAACGAAAATGATGTTGGCATAACACTATTGTGTATGTCCTCCCTTGGGCCAATTCTGATTGGGCCCCAATCAGTGTTCCCACTAAGCTGGGCACATCCAACTCACAGGTAATTAATCAGCCTCATCCAGTGAGAGGCTCAGGGCTACCTTTGGGGAGCTGACTGACTGGGTGGGGTGATTAATCGTATATGAAGCTGTGCAGCTGCACATCTTAGAGGGAACATTGGCCCCAATTCTTACTGAGTCCCACTAACATAATCTAAATAACAACAATTAATAATAATAATTCTTAATAAATAATAATAGTAATACTACATACATAATAATGTATAGCTATTGAGAGTTCTCTCTTAATTAGTGCTTGTGTGCACTCTTGTTTTATTAACTATAGGTTTAATCACTCATTAGTATCTAAACATAATAGTTATTGCCCACATTTGGATTATTGGAACTCTTCAGCATGTAGACAAATTATAATGAACATATGATTTATAAAATCAGTAAATTATGGATTGCCGATTTTATTTTTAAAACTCAGAAATACTCTGACATTTGCAGGATGGTGCTTGCGTATGGAAGTTGTGATGGCAAAGTATGTTCAGTTGCATTTTGGAAACTGGAAGGCTACCTCTACACTGGCATGATTTTCTGAAAATGCTTTTAACAGAAAACTTTTCCGTTAAAAGCATTTTTGGAAAAGCGCATCTAGATTGGCAGGACACTTTTCCGCAAAAGCACTTTTTGTGGAAAAGCATCCGTGGCCAATCTAGATGCGCTTTTCTGCAAAAAAGCCCCGATCGGGCATTTTCGCGATCGGGGCTTTTTTGTGGAAAACAGTACTATGCTGTCTACACTGGCCCTTTTGCGCAAAAGTCTTTCGGAAAAAGTATTTCCGGAAAAGCACTGATGATTTTACATGAGATCGTCAGTGCTTTTCCGGAAATTCAAGCGGCTAGTGTAGACAGCTGGCAAGTTTTTCCGGAAAAGCTGCTGATTTTCCGGAAAAACTTGCCAGTCTACACACAGCCGAAGTGAATAAGCTCTTGCCATAGAAGGTGAATATTATAGTTCTGCAGTAACATTTATGTCACACTCTCTTTTCCCCTTGCAGAACAGACACTAGGAAAACTCCTGCTCTTGATAATGTAATGTATCTCTGCAAAATTCTATATATAGACAAAAAAAATCTATCATTAACAGCATCATATATGAATTTTTCAACAAGGAGAGGTACATGACCCTTTTCCACATAACTCATCATAACTACTGACATCAAAGGGGTTTTGATGAGACAAATGAGAACCACTGCTAAATCATGAAGCACTAAATGTTGTATCTTGAGGCAAACCTCTTTAACAAACTTTATATAAAGTTGTGAAAGAATATGGTCAAGTTAGTCAAACTATAGTCACAAGAGAGTGTAGCTGGGAAAGGCTGGCTAGGTGGCTGACATTCTATGACCATTGTTTATTACACTCATCTTATTTATCACATTGTTACCCTGTGGTTTTCCTGTTTGTTTATTGTATGCACCTATTGTCTCTCATCATATGCTTAGATTGTAAACTTTTTGGGAGAAGCACTATGTACAGTCCCTGTGTAACAGGGTAGCCAGCTTCTTAATAAACATTGGGCTCAGGTTTCCTGTTCCAGTCTAGATGTGTTCTCCTTTGGTGTAATGAGAAAGGCAGGGCCCTGAGGTAAGGAAGAGTCTAGAATTCAAAGAGGGAGGGAGAAGAGCTGAGGGGGTTTAGAGGAGTAGACTGTGAGAGAGCAGTGAGCATTTCCTAGTTGAACAGTGGAATCAGAGCAGGTGGTCAAAAGCTGAAAGCAGTGGAGAGTCACCCACAAACTTCCCCAGGCCAAAGAGCCATAGCTGGCAAGGATTGAAAGTTGAGACCCACAGAGGGAGATAGATGCCTGCTGGCTCTCTGAACTCAGAGAGGGTTGAAGGCTGGGGAATGAAGGGGGAGTGATATCTCTGGACACAGATAGAATTAATTATATATGAGACATAAACAGGGAAGAGAAGCATCCTGGCTAGCTAGGCTAGAGGGAGGTGTGGGGAGAGAGGCTGGACACAGACCAGTCAGTCAAAGTGAGGATGAGAGTCTGGAGTTGTATTTGATGTGCTGAGGGACTACTGGACTTAAAGAAGTGAATGTACTGTTTGTACTGTGGTGAGACTTCTGGATTATGATTGTGGGATCCTTGTATTAAATTAACCCTGTAAACAACTATTTTTATTCTAAAAGCTTAGGACGAGTTACTGGGAACTCCAGAAGAGGGAAATTTGGGTGGGGCAATTGTAGGGTCCCCCTGAGGCAAAAAGAAGGTACTTAGGTGGTGACCTGAACTTTTACAGCCTACCACAGTGGGATGTCTAGATACTACAATAATAATCATGATGCCCAATGAAAGGTGATTTGGGCAACCAATGTAAAAGAGCATTGAGCAGAGAGTACAGATTGTGTAGACTGTACCCTGTTTTATCAGCACAAAGAATAAGACACTAACTGCATCTTCATCCCTAAAAGCAGTGTGTTCTCAGACAGCAATCACTGTGTTCTTGTGCATTTTTATAGGTCTTTGTGCTCTTCAGTTTTTAAAAGAGTCATTCAGCATTATAAAATGGATTCTATTAAAATACAATATTGATGTGTTGTCAAGGTGGGTCAGCCCAGTATTTTGACCTGTAGTTTTGTCTTTTTCAGAATCTCAGCCATTCTAGTGAGGCTGCCTGTTATTGTGCTTATTTTGTTGTTGTTTTTTGTGATGTGACCCACCCGCCCATTAGAAACTGCATCAAGACCACTAACTCACATAACAGTAATTACATGGTGACAGTTTTTGGTGAATTCTTATTTGATTTACTGATGGATAATACATGCCACCCTAGTGCTCAAAAGCTCCATATTTCGTTGTCAGATCTTTGAGACATGCAAAGGTTGGCTCAGAATACAGGGCTAGATCTGGGCCATGATCCAATTTCAGCACTGTAAAGCAGCTGGGAATATTTCTTCCTGGGTCATCTTATAAATCATTGAATTAAAGCACCACCCCTTTGCAATCTCCTCAGCATTGCAGGCATGTTGTAAGTGTACAAGAATCTCTTAAGTGACCAGATTCTAACAAACATAAACAAAAGTTCTTCTCGGAACTTAATAGCCGTCAAACTTGTTTTAAGTCTCAGTATGGTTACCAAATAATTGTCAATAGCTGGTAAAAGCTAAAACGAATAAACAATTAAATCATTTCCAGAATTAGGTAGTGGATACTTTAATTAAGCTATATGCCATTTAATTAAAACAATGAAGATGTACTACAACACTTCATGTCAAGAAGGTGACCATTATTCCTTTGGTAGTCATGATACACATACATGTGATTGTAATTTATTTTATAATATGACTGTAGGGAATAATTCCTTTCTAGTGAAGCATTAGTCAAATGCCCAGTATTGTATCATTCTTCTAATTCAGCTCCCATGTATTAAGGTATCAAGTTATATGGCTGACCTTGATTTAAATAAATACATAAATATAGCTCTCTACATTCCTTATCAGTGCTGATATATCTGTGGGATTTGTGGAACTCTATAGACATACAGTAAAAACTTTATCTTTGCCCAAGCTAGGATACATTCACAGCAGGAAGTCACCAGGAATAGTTTTCACTAATGTAGAAATATTATCACAAAAGAGAAAAACAGAATAATTAAAAAGGGATTCATGGCAACATTGCATAGCCAGAGCCAGTCTTAGGGGTGGGTGAGCCAGGCAGTCACCTGGGGCCACCATTTTCAACGGGCCGCTGAAATGTAACACAATGAATTGTATTTATAATGGGAAAAATTGCATGAGCAATCAATAGATGAAACAGGGTGCCAGGGAAGCTCAAAGCGGAGTCAAAGGCTGGTTTGCTCAGTCAGCAGGAAGGACGGTTCAGGATCCAGCCCTGATAGATGCTGCCCCACAGAGCCAGTCCCACTCCCAGCAGCAGGACCCAGCATCTGTCTCCATCTATCAGCAGTGTCCCTGCTACAGCAAAGCCCCTGGCACTAGGTAGTACCGTCCCCACAGCGTGTGCTCCAGACTGTCTCTGTGTCACTGCAGCCCTGGGCTGCATTCTCACAGCACCACAAGCTTCCCCGCCCACTCTGCCCAGTGCTCTGCCCTGAACTGAGGCTGCCGTAGCAAGGAATTTTGTTGCTCAGGCCAAGACCAAACCTTAACTGCCTTTAATAATTAATATATCTATAAAAATAATTTGAAAATGCTTCTTTAAAATATTTCATTACCATGTATGCAAACTTAAGGATCAAAGAACATATTTTGAATATTCGGGCTAATACGGCATATTGATGTAAGGGCCGCAAAAAGAAATTTACCCAGGGCCGCCAATTGGTTAGGACCAGCCCTATGCACAGCCCTTCTGTTTCTTCTAATCTCAGTGTTCCTTCCTTTAAATTTAAGTAGAGAAAAATAAGTGACTTTAAATTGTGCAGACTAAAATGATTTATAATTAAGGTCCAAATCCTGCTTGCACTAATCAACTGACTAGTCCACAGGGGAAGGTCACGACCCAGCTGCGTCCGTATATTTACACTGATGTCTATTAATTTACTCACTCTAGAGTTTTGTTAGTGATACCGAAAGCAAAACCTGGCCTGCTGATGATCCTGGCAATATCTGCATGTATAAAGCACCCCAGGATTTGGCCTCAAATGCAAAATCCAGCCAGTACAGTTCATAAAGCAACCTAAGAATCTTGAGAATGCCTTAAGCAGGTTCTTAAGGGGGATGCATATATTTTGTGAGTGGAAGGCAAATGCATACTGCACAGCATTATGTGGAAGCCACTTGATTTTATATCCATATTCTATATTAAAATATCCATATTTTTAAACATTCACTTCATTTAGTTTTATTTACAGATACCAGTGGGTTGAAAGAGAGTAAGTACCCTGGAGGGCATGCTCTGAAAACAAACATGCCATCCTTTTTGTTTTTCTGCCTTTTATTTGTGAATAGATTGCCCTGCTCACTGGAGAGAGGTGAGGACCTTTCCTGCTACTAGATACGCCTTTTGTTTGGGCACTTTGGGAATGCAATGAAGCATGTCATTTACACGGGTTAAAAAGGGTCTCTCTTCCCTTCCCCCTCATTTATTACACAGACATAACCAGGAATGTAAACATGAAAGAGGCTCTAGGAATTGCCTGTTTAGCATAAAGCCAATCAACCAAGAAGACCACAAGGGGGAAAAAAACCCAATTCAGTATCTTCATGCAGTCCTTACTCAGGGCCCCAAGTCCCCTACTTGGATCATTTTCACATAAGGGGGTAAAACCCAAGAAGTTTTCCTCTCAGGGTGTGTTTAGATTACATGGCTCTGTCGACGGCAGCTGATCGTCGGCACAGAGCGGCGGCCATGTTTATTTTAATGAAGCGGGGATTATTTAAATCCCCGCTTCTTTGACTATGCCGAGTAAGCTATTTTACATGGCTCTGTCGATGGAGCCATGTAGTCTAGACGTACCCTCATTTTTCTGCCAAGTGATAAGGTTTGTCTCTCCTTGGAAGAGGCAAGGATTCAGTTTTCCAGGAATGGAGAGACTGATGGAGGTAAGGGTAATCCATACAAAAGCCCACTGCCTCTGCACAGTCACTTGCTACCAATGTCTCTTGATAGTTCAGCTACAAGGTTGCAACTGCCTCAGAAACTTCCTGAGAGGTATTCTATAGCACAGAGTGAGAACTGGCTGACTGCAGAGTCCTCTGTTTTGCATAGGAACTCGGGAGAAACATACCTTGGAAAGCAGCCCTGCGATGCCCAGTTTTTCTTCCCCCAACCCATATACACAAAACCCATTGAACTGGATCCCCAAAGAAGAACATTTTTGAACATTTATGTTGCCAAGGACAGTGGGGAGTGTGTCCCTTCTCTAATTCCTGTGGCCCAGACATTTAGGAGGGGAGGAGTTCTGCTTTTTCTCTCTGCTTACAAAGTGGGGAAGTTCTTAGTTCCTAGCTGGGAGAAAACTCCTATTAGGAACTTTGCAATATTGGATCAGAACTGAGGTCCAATCTGTCTTCAACAGGGATTGGTACCAGTTGTTCGAAATGAAGGAGGAAGAACCTCACAGTTGGCATTGTGAGATAATGTACTCATTCCTTTCTCCTCACACACACAAAATTTCATTGTGATCTGTTATTGTTAAAGACTGGTTTAAGCCTGAAGTGTGAGTTGTAATGTCCCTTCCTAAATGTTGATCATTAATTATGCGAGCTCTCCTATATATGGTCTTAGGATGGTCCATATAAATGTCCAGTCTTCTTGAAACTTGACACCAACATTAGTTTGGTTGGAATAAAGAGTGAATCGGGATTTCAGGATCTGGCTCCCACTCCTATAGTCTTTGTAAGGATGTAACTTCCATTGAGGTCCGTGGGAATGTTGCATGTGTGAGGATTGCACAAAAAAATAAATACAATTGATAATGTGATGAAGTTCTAGGCATAGGCCATCTGCATCTCTATAACAGGGATAATGCCTTTTTATGCCTTCAGGGGAGCAAACATTGCTACCCTGAACTATGCGTAGTGCATATAGACAGTGTCTTTGACAGACAGTAGCTTGGTATGATTTTTCTCTGGCCGTAGTTGTACGTTACAGTTTTACTTCCTTCCCACTAGTTATAAGGGATAAAAAAAACCTTGGTGTGGGCTGTGAGTGCATTCTGCTTTCCACAATTTGTATTTTCATTTGCTTTAACTACATTACAGCCTGTCTCTATTTTGGTTGGCACAACTGCGCTTCAATAGTACAAGGCTTCCTGATAAACTTCTGGCTTCCGCTGAGTCACTTTTTGGGCTGGGAAGAATTTTGTCAATCAGGCTACGTCTAGACTGCAGAGTTTTTGTGCAAAAATGGCTGTTTTTGTGCAAAAACTTGCAGAGTGTTCACATCTCAAGCGTGTTTTTGAGCAAAAAATTTGAAAGGAGACAACTTTTGATAACTTTGAAATGTTTCTTCCTTTTAATTATTATTATTCCTTTTTGAAAAAACACACACAGAGATTTTATTTTGTTCTGAAGCGAGAGTTTTTGATAACTTTGAAATTCTCCCTCCCCAGAACTTTTCAAAATGAGAAATTTAGGTAAAATGATCCTTTCCTGCAAACACTTTCAGTTTCAACAAAGTGGCATTTTCTGGTTGTGACGTAGTGTTGGTACCTTGCTGGTTTCTATGCTGGGGCTGTGGGTGACCCCCACTGGCTACTGTCTGTAGCACGACCCAGCAGGACAGGGGAAGAGTCACTAGGCAAGGGTCTCAACCTGTCCAACCAGCTACCCCCCAGGGAGAGAAACAAAGGAAGGTGGAATGCCGCCCCTGGCTGGGGGGCAGGGCTGGAAGAGAGTTTTTTTCTGTCTGGGAGCATGGAGGAGACAGCCTAGGGAAAGGGGCTGGAATTTAGGGGCCCAGTCTCCCCCATCTCAAGGGGGGCTGAGGCATCCTAGGCCTGCCCTGTAATCAGATTACATCTGTGCTGTGCTGTATCCTGGAGAATCAATAAACACCCTATATTCTACTGGCTGGTGGAGTCTGTCTGTGCCATTACGGGGGTGCAGGAGACGGGAAAACCCAACATGCCGTCACACTGGTAAAAAATGTTTGTCCAAAAAATTCTTGACTAGTGATAGTCAATGCACTTCTTTTTCAATATTACAAGCCATTGCTTATCCCAACCCAATGCACAAGTCTAGGAAAGATTGAGGCAAGGGTGTGTAGGTGGTATTTGGACAGGGATTTTTAACATGGAGTACAAGGAGATACTCTTTTGTTTCCACACATCGAAAGAGGCAGGGTCCATTCCAAATCCCACTAGTCTGTGGGCTAGCTGAAGTTCCCATTTAATTGGCCAGAAACTAAAGCAATGGGGCTACACTGGACAAGTTTTATGGCTAGATTCCAGAAGTGGGAATGTAATACATGTAACAGTTCATTAAACATTACACAGATTCATTAAAAGCAAAGAGCAGCAGCTGTGTGGGTGCTTCATTTACCAACCTTGAGTGGCCATGACTAATATCTTTCTTGTGAATGTCTATTTTGAGAAAACCAGGAAGCCAAGATGTGGTGTGAACAAACAAAACATACAGCATAGCATTATGGTGACAAGATACTATGATGGAAGTCACTCCTTTTGGGCTTTGTGTAAATATTTTATTGCTGCTGATAAAAATGAAATGTCTAGCATTCACAGAATGGTGATTTAGGAGTTGGTGAACTGTGTAATGAAACACGTAGAATTTCTTATGTTAACTCTTGGCTACTCTGTGTGGAAAATAATTGGGCAAATTCAGCTTTTGATTATACCTGTGTAAATTTGGAGTTACTTGATAGTTTTCAAGGGCTGTATATAACTGGTGTAACTGAGGGCAAAATCAGGCAATTTGTGTCTAAGATGAATGAATCTCAGATTGTGGTGCCATTTGTTTTACTCCTTGCAACAGCTGCTTCACTCTTTTACTTTACCTAGCGGACACATAATATAGCTCAAAAGGCTGCATGTCAGTCATTGTGTAATTTGCACACCACCTTATTAGAGTTCTAAACTCACATGTGACATGTACACCAACATAGGTATAGGGATAATAATAAAACGAGGTCAATTTAATTTAGATAATTCTGCAGTACAAATTAATAATGGGTGAAACAATTCCCCTGTATGGACACAGGGGACTGGAAACTCTTGAGTCTATCTAGACAACCCATCTTAGACTTGCTGCTTCTTTCTCAATGTCCAGGTTGAATGAATAAGGGATTTGTCTCTGGTGAGCCACAGATCCATTTGCACAAAGTTCCTAATACTCCATGAGAGCATATTTGTCCTCCAGTTGTGTCTCTGTTGGCCCCAAGCCCTCTGCCACATGGAAGAATTTGTGTAAATTAATGCTATTTAGGTCACCATTCATTTATTCAGGTGCTATCAGAGAAGCAGTAGAGGGTTCAATGAGGAGGGACTATTTCCCCAGCCTGCCCTTTCCCAACCTACCTGATCTCTTCAGAGCATCCGTGAAGAATCTCACACGGGGACTGGAGAAGCATGTCATGAAACTTGCACTTTCCATCTTCCAGTCTCAAGTCAGTTGTTTTTATTTAGCTCCTTCCACTTTGTTGTTTTTAGCTCCTTCCACTCAGAGAAGAGGAGCCCAGAGAGCCCTGTATCTTATATAAATCAATAATAAAAAATATTTAAGTGTTGATTTTGAACAGAAACTTGCTCTAGCTTTTCAATCACTTGCAATTTTGTATTTTGTAAACTACAAAGAATGGTAAAAAGAAAAAAGCAACCAAAAGATCCAGTATGGATGTGCTGTGGTTCCTAATAACTTTATTACACATTCGCTGCTATATATTCTGTATAATGTCAATATCACCAACATGACTTTCAGGGAGGATGAATGTAGCTGAAGATTGCTAACTAAATTACCCGCAGCCAGAACTGAGCTGCTAGAATTTGGTTTTTGGGGGGAATGTGTGTTTAGTCTGGCCATTCACCATGAGAAGTATCTGAGCTCTTTTTAAAACATCAGGGAGTGCACCTAGAATTCTTCTAATTTTGCCCCTTGCTGTTTAATTTCCCAGCATAATAAAATAAAATAATTTTCATTGTATGATTTCCTTAAATACATGCTTGAGACAGAGATTGGCAACCATTAGGCAAAGAGTAAAGGAAAGCGAGGTTTAAAGAGAGACTTTGAGTGATTAGTTGCTGTTTGGTCCCCTTGCACACATTCTTAGAGAGTCCAATTCACCAAGGTGACATTCACCTGCCTTGACCGCAAGACAGTCAATTTTCTGCCTGCAGCCCCTTATCTTCTTCATTGTGTGCCTTCCATATTCTGCATGTGTATATACAACCACATTTGCTACTAAAGTATAGGGACAGAAGACAGCAGGAAACTCTCAGAAATAGTCCAATGTATTGCAGAAGAAAGGGGATTTAGTCTAAGCATTGCATCTCCTCTCTCTGCAAAGTTACTGAAGTTCTGACTATAGTTTTGGGGCTCTACAATATTAGGACCCATGGCAGGAAGGATGAGGAGTGACATAGGTATTAGAATTTCTGTGGGGATTTAATTATGCAAGTTCTGACCCATGCCAGTGTTATGTAAATGGAGTTATACAGCATGCTTTCAAATGCAAGTGGTGAAGAGTGGGGGGTGGAAAAAAGACCCTTTGTATCCAGTTAGGGAACTGTGTTCCTATGAAGGAAGGAGAGCACAGAGTGACGGGGCTTTTTGAATGAATGTACCATTCCCCACAGATGCCCTAAATTCATGAGATTTCCTTGTTGACTTTGGGCCATTTGCAAGTTAGAAGAATGATTTCCCTTACACAGTTCACAGGATTAGTTTGTGTGTGACCCGGAGCCCCAAACTCACCCATCCCAAAAGGGTGATTGCTGTCTTGGCTGTGCAATTATCTGTCTCACTTTTGCCCTTCTGTGTGTGTTTACTTGATTTGATGCGCAATAAACACACTACAGTAGTAATTAAGTGAACCCATTTATTTTTAAAAATGTGTGTCTAACATTATATTGCCCACCTGGTAACTAAACATACTTTCAGAGGCTAGGTGGATCTATTTGGAAAAAAAAAGATACAAGGAACAAATCTTGAAGGTCAGATCTTGAATAAGAGGTACACTGCCAAGGTAAGCCATTTTTAAAAAAATTGTAACAAGTTTGACACTGCTCTTTTAATAGAATATGGTCTTACTTGTGGAAATTAATTGACATCTGGCCCACAGTTAACCTCCTGTCAATCTACAAATGAGCTAGTGGTTGATATATGTGTGCCATCCTGGATAATAGAACAATGTGATAGTTTGCAAATTTGCCTTTCAGTTTCTTTACATTTAGAAATCTAATCTGTTGGCTGGTGTTTCTAACACTGACAAACATATTTTTAGCTGCTGAATGTGCTATATACGGTATTATATTAAATTGTTCCTATGGAACAGAATAGGTTTCAGATTTTATGCTTTACTCAAAATGAGCAATCAGTCAGGCAGGTCGTTTATCACAGGTTGTGTAGCTATAGAGGGAAAAAAATAATCCATTTTTGTATTCTGAGAGGTGTGTAGCCTCTCTACAGAAACTGTTTTTCTATAGTGACTCCATCCTACATTGTTAGTTCACTGATACTGAGAATCATGGGGAGAGGACACTGGAGATTCAGGATCAAGTCCCAGCTTTGACAAAGATTTCTTATATGACCTAGCGCAAGTCACTTAATCTCTTTGTGTCTCAGTTAGGCCTTTATATAATGGGGAAAATAATAACAACACTCATTTTGTCACACAAAAGTGTTGTGAGCGTAAATCTATGTATGTCAGGGAGCACTCAGATGCTGTGGAGATGAAGACCATAAAAGTAAATCCCTGGATAGCAGAACTAAAAGGTGGTGGTTTTTCAGTAGGTACGGCATTGTACTTTACATTAGTCTGTTGATTCCCTCTCATGTAAATGTCCTTGTTGGAGGCCTGATTAAAATCTTATTAATATTTAATAAATGTTTCCAGGAGCTTGTTATTTTCCAGCAATGTATTGAAAATGACGGTAAAGGAGGGATCTCATAAGAAGCCTCCTAATAGTATGTCTTTTGTTAGTGCAAATGCTTTTCAACATACCATAGGGAAAAGAGGCCCCCTATAAACTTAGCTGAGAAAAAAAACAAAAACAAAAACAAAAAACCCTTGGATGTGATTCTATGCTCACAGCTTTTTCCTACAACTTGAATGCTGTTATGCCTGATTTACATTAGTTTAAATGAGAGAAAGGCCAGGCCCATTACTTTTATATTGCAGAAACAAGCAACTGACAAGAGGTTTCTGCAACACTGGAAGCAGGGTGTCTATTTTGTTCAATTGGACCCATTCATATGACAAAAGCAAGGATTCACAAAGAATGTGATGCAGTTGTTTTCTTGCTTTCGGACCCAATGTTATCATATTAAGTAGTGCCTTATTTTACATGTAATCCTGTTCTTTTTTTAATGGGGCCACTTGCGAAGTGAGGTACTATATATCAAGTAAGGGTAGTAGAATCTGATCCTTATTGCAGTTGGCTTGACCCTTAAGGTTATTTTTAATGTTGTTTTGTTGTTATTTTTCTTTGTTAGCATGTGATGTGCAAGGTCTACAGTGTGTCTCTTAGGCATTCTCCAGCTACAGTCTTTTAGAGTTCTAAAATCTTCAAAAGAATAGTATTGCTATTGTGAGCCAACATGAAACCTGCACCAATTTTTTTTTTTTTTTTTACTGCTTCAGTACTAAATTTGGCTTAACACATTTAAGTCACTTTACAGACAGACTTGCATTGGGCCTGAAGGTATGAATGCCAAGTTTCAGCCTACAAAGTGAACACAAACAGCTGAATAGCAATATGATGGAGTGCGCTGTTTATAAAGGAAATGGCTCCTGGTTTTCAATTATAGCACCGTGAACGCAATGCCGTATCATTGGACAGTATTCATTCTGACTCGCAAATATTGGTTTGGGAGTTCCAAACACATTTGCTTTCTCAGATTTCAGAACATTTTCCAAGCCTCACTTTGCGGCAGTGATGAAGTTTGCCTTTGTCATCTCTGTGTCATATCTTGCAAAGGGCCACAGCATTGCTTATAATTATTTCCAGAGAGCTAAATCATGCTCTGTGCAAAGCATCATCCCAAGCATGGCTCCATCATGTGTTGTGCCAGCCACATACCTTTTTGAAGCACAATTTCCAACATGTTTCCCCCTTACTCCAGTGGTGGTAGCAATGATCTGTTGGCCATCGAGCAACAAACTAGAATTCCTCCTGTGTTCTCTCAGCTGTGTTGGCTAATGGATTGTGGGGATGAGCCAAAGTGTTGTCAGTTCCCTGCCCTCTCCTCCCATGTCCCATCCACGTGTTCTATTATGCTTATTCCTGCATACCTGGGCCTAAGGTGTGGCTAGCCTGGGACATGGAGTAGGTACTGGTTCTTATTTCCCTTCATGGGTGGTTAATACAAATCAGTCTTTTACCCCAGGAAGCAATGAAATGGAGTCAGGGGCAGTCCGATGAAATCTGTCAAATCTGGTATAATAGTGTGCCCACAATGCAAAGTCTGAGTGTCACCATTGTACCTCACAAGCTCGACATGTAGCATTTGTAATGAAGTACAGTAGCACAGCAGTAATCAGGAGAATAATTAGATTTTTGGGGGAGGTTCCACCCCCAGGTTTTCCAAATCTTTCCTGGAGTTTTTTGTTGTTTTACAGACCTGTGTAAACTCTGACTCTGGATTTTATCTTCCACTGCTCACACTTTTCTGTCCAAGCAGGCACATTTCCTGCGTGTCCTTTCACAATACTGCATATTTATAAGCATCTCGTATTTGGACTTTTAATGTACATCAATTATATATGTTTGAGCTGTAATGTCTGTGTCTGAGGTAAGTGGCATTCTCCTTAGGGAAGGGAAGTTTGTCTTCTTTTATTGTCTATACTGTGCTGAACAGACTTTCATTGCTAGTCAGTAAATATCAGGTATGAAAAATAAATCAGAAACAATAACTAGCTTGAATAACTGAGGCCAAATCTTTAACAACCAGACATGACTTTTTTGAGATCAGTGTCAGTTCCTTATAAGATTTTTTCCTCCTTATTTCAACTCCCAAGAGGCCTCTTACCTTTGTGATTTCCTTCTGGGATTTTCAGCAGGTCTGATAGTCTTTGCTGTTGTCCTCAAATCTGACATATTCCAGGGAGATTGAGGGTATGTGGAGGAGGCTGGAAAAGCGCTCTGGTATTTTTGACACAGAAGCACCGAAGGTCACAGGAATTAAATTGAGTAGCTACCTAGGGCCCAGCAGATGGAATTTATCACCTAACGTAGGAGCTTGGTGAGGACTGTGACAGATATTGCAACTCCAGGTGATATGTTTGGGGGCCTTATTGTATTAAGTTTCTGAATGGTTTATGTGTCACTGTGGGCCAGGTCTTCTGTGCAACTCCAAAGGGGACATTCCTTCAGGAGCCAGAAACAATGGGGAGTAATGAAGGCGAATAACTTAGGTTATAAGCACCTCCAGGGAGGTACCACATCCTCACCAGGCTTGCATGTACTGGTTCAAACTGTATTTTTCAGGGACCAACTGACAAAAGAAAAGACTTTAGATATAAAAAGCCTGGGTTTAAACTGACTTATGGGCATGATCCTCCTTCTCAAGGAAGGCCTCAACTCTGTTTGGAGGGGGGAAGGGATGTTGGCCCATCAGATTCCCCATGTGTAGGATGGATGACTCCTAGTACATATAGGTCTGTTTATGGTTTTCATGAGGTTTTCTCCATAATGCTTTTACCTTAAGAGTTAATATGCATGCTAAGAAAGAGCTGTGTTGTGACCTGTAACTTCTGGATTCTACTAAAGAGTATGCTATTCATACCCATGGATAGAAGCCAATGCATAACTGGCTTGCTGGGGACATCACAGGGTAAGCAGGGACCTGTGCATCTTAATCCCCTCTTTCATCCCCCAGTCAGAAGGGAGTGGAGTTAGGATCCCTGCCCAGAGACAGATGTTGGCTGGAGACCTGAGACTTGACTGGGCACTGCTCGAGTAAACCATAGAGGTGGGGATACAGGTGCAGTTGGTCTAAAATTGTGACAGGCATTGGCATTGACTCTGTGGGTACTCTAGGACTTGAGCTCCCACAGAAAAAAATAGCTGATGCTTCTTACCCACCAACAGCCAAGCTCCTGTCCCTTTCCCCCACTTTTGCCTGCCTGCAGCCCCTACTGATTAACTCCTCCTCCTTTCCAGTGCCTCCCGTGCACCACAGAACAGCTGATTAGCAGTGTGCAGGGGACATTGGGAGGGAGGGGGAGGAGCAGAGATGGGGTGGGAATGGGGATGGGGTAGAGTGGGAATAGGTGGGGAAGAGATAGGGCATTGGGGGAAGGTGTGGAATGGGGGTGGGTCAGGGGCAAGCAGAGGCAGGGTAGAAATGGGAGCTTGGGGGAAGGGAGCAGAGTGGGGATGCGCACTCCTGGGGAAAATTAGAAGCTGAAGCCTGTGATGATAGGGACCCGGAGTCTTTTGGAAGTGAGTAGCTGAGTGGTGTCAGAGCTTGGGATGGAGGGTCAGAGAAGAGAAGAGTTATCAGGAGGTGGCCAGGAAAAGAAAGAAGAAAGGAAAGAGAATAATGTGAGACTTCGGAAGGTTCATCTAAGTTCAAACTTTTCCTAATGGTTGAGAGCTTTGCAGAACAAAACCTCTAAATGGTAGAGTTTTAGCCATCATTATGTGTCACTTTAGTGTATACCAGCATAGCACAGCTTCCTTTCGGTAGAAATAAGTAGCTATTCTTCTTTCCTTTTCCCCTCTTATGATGAGGCCCTTTGCAGGTCTAAAATCAGGTTCTCCCATGTTGTCCTGTGGATTGCTGCAGCAATGTTTTTTTGTTTTTAAAGGAGGAATCTCAGATTGCCGTTTGCTGGCTCTTTCTGTAAAAGAATGTTGTGGGACAAGGTTAGAAATCCTTTCAGCATAACCATTTTTTTCCTGTAAGAACTTCTGCAGAGCCTTGAGTGTAGCCTCTTCAGAAATCACTGTGCTTCAGAATTTATACGCTATTTGAAGCATCTCTTCATACATAATTCATGTTCCCATCAGCACAATGCTGAACTTTGGCTTTCTTCCCAGAGTTTGGTAACACTCAGTGCTCAAAATGGGGGACAAAAATAGAAAAGACGGCATTCTCCACATTTTACTCAATGTTGTCTTCCTTTGTTAACCTGTTTTCGTTTCTTCAGGCAGCAGTGGTGAGAACTTCAGGTATGACAAAATCACCTGCCCCAGTATTTGAATACCAGTGACATTAGAACAAAAATATTTATACTCTTTAAAAGGAGGGGGGATGAATTCAGAATGGTGGCTACGCCAGCTTCCAATGTTATTATAGATAGAGTTACCTGATAGCAAAACATTTCCCTGAAGGAGGAAGTTTATGTCACCAAAAAGCAGCTGTAATCTTTCATACAGTGAGCTGGGAGCGCTATAAGAGCTAGTAAAGCCCCCGAAGTGGGCATTTCTGGACAAGGATATATTATGGCCAGGAATTGGCAAATGCACTATGTCAGCACATTCCTTCAGCAGCTTCTGTGGGCAGAGTGCCTAGAGAACCATGATGCTAACAGAAAACTGATCCTTCCTTTCAGGGGAAAGCCTTGTAGAAGCAAATCAGTACCAATCCTGCTCTCTTTCAGGATCGAATTCTCCTACCATGCAGAATAGTACAGGGAGGTATAAATTACACCTCCTGTACAAGCTTTGGTAGATCTGATTCTCTTTCATCTTACACTAATTTTCCAAGTGACACAAAGGGAGTTCATTAGAGTCACTCTTGATTTACACTGCATAATAGTTATGAATCAGCCTCCTCACATTTATCATCAAGTTCTTTTTTTTAAACAGAAAGATGGGTACTTTATTGAAACTGGTGCTTTTGCCTTCTCATGCTGTATATTCTGATGTGTATATATTACCTCATTTGGAGAGAATTTCAGTCTTTTCATGGCATTTTAGTGTTGCTCATAAACATGAATGACATGAAAAAGATATTCAATTTTCTGAGGAGTGGAACAGTGCGAAGCTAGGTATTTAAGAGAGGATGGTGCAAGGAGGGGTGTGGTTATGCTTTCAAAGCAAGAAAATTGGGAGAAAAGCAAAACCCAGCACCCCAAGTGGTGAATTATGTGTTTACCCTCTAGCTTGTCATATCTATTCACAAGACGCTGATGATGGGTGGGGCAGACAAGACCTAGGCACACCAAGGAGACTCCAGTCTTTATTTACATCTATTTAGAGGTCAAGTTTTCAAAATGCATTGAAACCAATACTGGAAAGAAACAACAAATGGGATAATTCCCCTTTCTTCAAGCATAGCTGGATTCACAAAAGGATTAGATGTATATATTGGTAATGACAACATCCACATTTACCTAAGTATAAAAATATAAGTAATAAAATTCCTTCTGATTCAGGGTATAAACAAGTTAATTGCCTGGAATTAGGAATAAAGCTCCCACTTCTCTAACCGTCCATTACTTTGATTATAACATCTTCCTCTGAAGCTGAGCTACTGAACTCATCCAGTTTGTCAGTTCCTATCTTCCTAAGTTCCTCCCATGTTTCCTTAGATGGCAAATACTTTTAGAGGAGTACTATCAAACAATTCATTACTACTGAGTGCCAATCAGATTTTTTGTTTCTGTAAATTTAATGTTAATGTTGTGATGAAATGGCCATAGTCATGCAAGGCAGATTAACAATAATGTTCATTGTCAGCCACTCTGAAATCCAGTAATGGGGTTAATTGTTTCAAGCTAACACCTCAATGCTTGTTGCACCCTCTTTTTTCAGACATGGGACTGACTTCAGCAGAAATATGCAACAGGATAAGAATCTGCATGACTCATACCCAGCTGTGCCCTGTGCAGTTCCAGCACAGTTTAACACATGCACTCTCTCTGCGGGGACTTTGACCTTGGAATGCTCATCATCTCATTGGGATGTGAGCACCTGGAATGTTTTTTTTTAACCTGTTGAGTATGCTAAAAAGCCTGCCTTTTCCCAGGTTTGTTGGGATGAGAGTTGAACAAGTGTTAAGTGATCATCCACTGGGAGTCCTTTCTTACTTTAGGTATAGACTTCCACCACAACAGGTCTCCTTGCCACCACAGTGCTTTCTTATTCTGTTCCAGCAGGACACCACTGGTAGCACTATTTACATAGTTAACACATCCTCACCAAATTCCGCAGCTTGTTTCTGGGGGAAGAGAGTAGTATTAAAACAGTGCCTAGATCTGCCTCTCTTCGGGTTCTCTGCTTTCCTTATCTCCATTTCATTGCTTCCAGCTCTTGGGGTTGCTTCCCCCATAATTAGCTGATCATTCTGCAGCACCACTTATTAATTGATCTTCTAATTAGGTCCTAATTAACCTATACTGGTGGCAATTTGAGTGATATGGTATTCAGTCAGCTCCTGATTCAGCATCTTGTTACAACAAACTTCAGCTTATTTTCCCTCATATTATCTCATGGGGTGGATATTGGAGTATAAGGTGGGTGCATTTAAAAGATTTTATAAATCTAAATAAGTATAGTGCAGTGAACCATTCCTGTCTTTCATACTGCCTCTTTTAAATGAATATATTATTCCCTTCCCTTTCCCTTTATTTGTTGATGCTTCTACTGAGGTACTCACATACCACATTGATAAAGATATTATAAAGGATTCAAACAGATAAATAAATAGATCCTTCCTCTCATGGAAGGTTTGTCTTTACGAGAGAATGGAAAATGTGCTCATTTATTTTCTCTGCTAGTCTAGAAAACCATAAAGAGAAAGTTAAACTACCCAGAGATTTACTGGAATATTTTAGCAGTAGCTGTCAGTCCTCCTTAAGATGCCTGTGTAGGATCCCTTCCTCTTCAGTGCTTGTACATTGTGCACACTCTCAGTCATGTGAGTATGAGGCAACCTTTGAAAATGTGACACAGCAACAGGAATTTTGCTCTTTGATCTTCAGCTTCCCCCTTCCCCTGCTGTTGTGTGAGTTTTGTTTTCACTCACCCAAAATAGTCACTTTGGATTAGAAACTAGGAACATTGCGGAACAGGAATTTGTCATCCTCGTATAAAGCAAACCTCAGTTTAGCTAATTTTGCTTTGTATACTAGCATCACTTAGTTCTACAAGTAGTATTGTGACAAAGGCTTCAGGTAGCAATTTAATAATAACCACAATTTTCTCCCTTCACTTAATGCATAAGGGTCTGAGACTGCAAAGATTTTTCGCTTGGCATACAGTTTGCTACATAGACTACTCAAGGTGGCAAGCACTGTGCTATGTTGAAAACTGGCAAAGACAGGTCACAAAAATTGAAAATGAAAAAATCCATTTTTGAAAAAAGAATATTTTTCTTTAACTTGAAACTTTGTGAGAAATTTCAATAAAAATCCATTTTTCATTGTTTCAGTTCCCCCCATTCCTTTTTCCCTTCTTTCTCTATTTTTTTTCCATTTTGCTAATTAAAGAAGTAGAAAAAAATGAGTAGTGAGGAGAAATGAAAACTGAACATTTTTCAAGTTTCTTAAAAATAGAAACTTTTAATTTTTCATAAAGACCATTTTTTAATAAACATAAAGGATCTGAAACTGTTAGTTCAGCCAGTAGTACATCTTTGGAGGACAGAGCCTGAGACGGTCAAGGGCTGAGGAAGGATTTTCTTGGTGTTAAGGCAGAGGTCTGACAAATATGGGTTTTATTCCTAGCTATGGCTGGCATTTCTTCTGTGATCTTGGAACAAGTCATATGGCTTTTCTTCACTTCTTCATCAGCAACATGACAGCTGTGATGTAGTTATGATTATCGGCACCAAGAGTAGTTTTTTTGGGGGGTGGAGGAGGGTCAGCATAATCATATTTGAAGAGGTCTCTGAGATGCTCAGTGGAATGTACTGTAGAAATGCAATTCAACTATAAGGTATTTCTTTGAGTAATTAGATTAATAGTTTCCAAGGCAAGAAGGAACCACTGTGATCTACTCTGACACTTGGGATAACACAGGCCACAGAATTTCCCCATCTAATTGTGATTTAAAAATTTCAGTGATGGAAAATCCACCATGATTTGGGTAAAGGCTCTTTCCATTAAAAATGTATGACTTCTCTCTTGATACACCAGAGGATTTTTTATGACTATGCTCAAACTTAAAGGCTAGCTGTTGGTTCTCAATCTAAACTGCAGCCTGTTGTGTGTGTGTGTGTCTGAGTAAGGGGAAAAGTTGTCAAGACACCTTTGCCCTTGGCAGAAACTCACAGAAATATTGTGCCAGGGGCAGATGACAGTTTTGCGGGGCCCTGGGCAGCGTAATTCCGCAGGGCCCCCCCTTTGCCACGGTGCATGCGCAGTGACGCCATGCGCAGCGGCACCACGGTGCATGCGCGGGGCTCTTTGAAGCACGGGGCCCGGGGCGGCCGCCCCGTTCGCCCTGCCCTATATCCGCCCCAGAGTTGTGCCTAATTCTGGCAAAGGCCACACAGTAGTGGCTACACTTTTTTACAGGGTGCAGCATTAGTCTCGCCATGCCGGCTCAATTCACGTGGGCTATGTCTAGACTGCAGGCTTCTTTCGGAAGAACTTTTTTCAGAAGAGATCTTCCGAAAAAACTTCTTCCTAAGAGAGCATCCACACACAAAAGCGCATCGAAAAAGCGATCTGCTTTTTTGAAAGATAGTGTCCACACAGAATGGACACTATCTCGCATTTAAGCTGTGATTACTATGGATGGAGTGGCCACCAGGACACCTGTGCTTTTTCCTCTTTCCTCTTCTTTCGAAAGGACTCCCTTTTCCCTGTCCACACGGGCCTTTTTCCAAAAGAACTCTTTTAGGAAAAGGCTTCTTTCTCCTAGAAGGAGGATTACCAATGCCAGAAAAACCGTTCTGTTTTTTCGATTTTCTTTTGGAAGAACACGATTGCAGTGTGGATGTAATTGAAGTTTTTTCAGAAAAATGGCTGTTTTTCCGACTCAGCTCTGCAGTGTAGACACCTCTGGGCAATATGAAGAAGAATGGACCATGGGCATCACCCTGTCCTGGCTGCCTTATAGAAATTATGGTGCCATTCTGGGTGCTAGAGTTCATCGGTCCTTGTGTGGTGGCAGTGTCAGGTTGTCCATCTTGCTTGATATGTGTGCAAGGGAGGAAAGGGGGTAGGCTTTCTGTTGTTGTTGTTTTGAACATCACAAGGGGTAGAGATGGTTAATGATTAGTCAGCATTTATGTTGCTTGAAAGAACTTTTCAGACCCCAGCTCCTGGGAAGCTCAACCCTTAGTGGCACAGATCTCCATTAGCAATACTCCTTCATCCGTGCTACAACTACGGGTGCTGTCACATCCCCTGGCCTGAAGTGACCTTCATTATACACTGGGTTTACTCTTTGTATCAGCAGCTGTTCACACCCCTTCCCCCACTATACACATTTTTCCTGTATCCCTTGTGCACCAGTGCACTGCCTTACATTCTTTCTCCTTGAACTCCATTGCTCTTAACCATTTCTTTCTGTACAGTTTGCTGTGGCACATGGAAAGGATGTAGTGTGACAAATATATAGTTATGTTTTGGCAGGATTGGGTAACATACCATAGTTTCTACACTCAGCAACTCCACGGGTGTTCAGGGTTCTTTGATAATGTCTGGCAAAAGTAGCAAGTACAGGCTGGGGTGGAGGTTTATGGAAATCAGTGGGAATGATGGAACTTAACTCAGCATCATTTGACAGGGATAGGATGAGATCTTTAAAGGATGGCTTGTTGAAAACAGGACATAATAGGATCTCAGAAATTTGTCATTTTGGAGAGATTTAATGTTATGAGAAAGTGAGTGAATAATTATGACTTGAAATCAAAATAAAGGATGATGTTAGGATGACGTTTCCTAATACTTTGGCTAGTTCCTTAATATGTTTTATTTCTTTTCAATAGTCTGTGGACAGTATGCTTACTGAGTGCCTACATGTATGGTGAAACTTGTTTTAAATGACTTCTAAGGGATGATAATAGGTAGCCTTGTAAGGGAAATAATGGTTCTTAATGAAGGTGGCTGAGAAGGCTGAAGAGAAATTACATATAAGATTAAATCACATTTGTTTAGTGACAAATGCTATTTTACTGTGTAAAAAAAATTGAAAAGATAACAATTTTTATTTTCCATAAGCTATTTAGAGGCAAATATTTTATGTGTGAAATACCATTTGGAGCTGAAAAATCAATTGCCTGTTACCTGTATCTCCTGTCCCTGAGAGACCTAATCACTACACAAAGAACACAAAAGCCCTCTCTGTTCCTTCTGGGTGGGCAGGAGCGTGTGACCTTATGCCGGTAGATCATTTCTCCCCCCACCCCCACCCCCTTCTTCCTTTTTCAGCATTCATTTTGGGGGAAGGTTTTTATGAAAAAGTTTTCGTTTACCCTTGATTTGCATTAGGGTGGGGCTCAGTCTGGATACAAACTGAAAGCAAGTCAAAACCAAACAAAGTGCGGCGTCTCCCAGGAACAAATTGTGTGACTGTACATGTGTGCCCAATGCTGTGCTGATCTCCTAGGAGAGGCTGCTTCTGAACTTAGGGTCAACTCTGAGCATTTTCTACCATACTTGACAGAGCAGAAGCTTACATCTCAAAGGATCTCAGTGAGTTCAGTGCAACTATCTGAAAACTAAGGCACTACTCACAGTGAGTAAGGTTATCAGAATCTGCCCTTAAGTAAACAGAAAAGAGTTTTGCAAACAGATTTTAAACACGAAATATATGTACGCAGAAAGCTCTAGTTGTACATACTTCTTATTGGTGAACTGTTAAGATAAACATTAATGAATCTGTTAAGTATTATTGATTATTTAAATCAGTTACAGACAAAAAATTCTGATCACCCCTTTCTTAATTGGTTCTTACAGAAAATGAAGTAGAGTTGCTCTCCCAGGCAATAGTTTGCATAGTAATAACTGAAATTAATTGGCGTTCCACTTCAGGAAATAAAAACTAAAGTTTGTGGCAGCATTACATTACTATATGCTGATGTTAAACATATTGCAGTGCTTAAAGAGCTGTCATGTCATGCCCCAGTCCTTCTGAGCTCGTACCAGTATCTGCTATTGATGGTAAGCATCTGGAGAGTTCTTTGTTCTGTCTCTTGAAGCTTCATCCCTGTAGACAAAGTGACCTAAAGGCCTAGTTCTGTTCTTTGGACTTAGGCTGCCTACTTACTACACAGTGGGAAGGATTCATATGGTATTATTATATGTGCTAGATGACCAAAGCACATAGGTCTGTGGACATCATACTGATGGTAAAACGTGCTTCTCTCCTAGTCTGGCAGAGATGCAAACACACATGGAATTTATTTACCTAGGTTCTCATTCATCAGCCTCAGTGAGTCCATTCCTGCTCTCAGTGAAGGCAATGGTCCATGGATGTTAATAGGAATACAGCTGGACTCTGTAAATATGTAACAGGTTCAATTATTACACATGAAATAAAGATTTATTATTTTGTGGCAGCCAAAAGTGTGTTATGGTCCACTGGGATGACATAGAAAGACCTGGTCCCTGCACTAGACTTCTCGCAATCTAAATTTTACACATGATAAATCAAGTCCCAGTAGTAAATGGAAGGAAGCAACAATGTGGGGAAATACAAGGGGCTGTAGAAGTTCAATCACACAGTTACTCATTTAGTCATGTGGATTTTTGTGTGTGTTTTTATATATATCCTGTTGACTTTATACCTATACATAAAAATATAGATCAGACTGCAACAATCCTGCTTCCCCACCTCATTCCTTCCCTTCTGTTTGTCACTGGTTTGATTTGTCATGAGTAAAATTTACACTGTAAGCACTTTTTGGGCAGGGACCATGCCTTTCTTGAGTGTATGTATATCTCTGATAAAATAGTAGAATGGCATTATTGATGGCCTTGTTGTAAATAAAGTGTGTGTTTGGGGGTCTCTTTTATATTTCTGTTTCAAATAGCAGCTACAGCAGCCTCAAAGCTAGTGATTCCCTCAAAACACCTTGCCCCAGTCCCCTCTTATCTAGCAACTGAAGTGTATGGCCCTATGGTGAAAATCCCTGTAAAGAGCTGGCAGTGGAAAAGGGGAGCATACATAACCCACCCTGCCCAAGAAAGCTGATAAGCAGGGAGAGGAAAGGCTGCAAAAATAAATAGTGGTGGGAAGTCAAAGACATTGGGGAAAGAGCCCAGCAGGGGAAAGACTGCTGCTGGGAGGGGAGAGGGGGAACTTCAAATCTGATATAAATTCAGTGGGAACTTCATATGTCAACTTCCACCCTTCTTGGCTCTTGTACTTAGGGCACAGACTCTGAATTTTGCAGTTACTAACATTTTGCAATAGATACCAAATGATCCCTGGGTATGGCCAGATTCCCAGCTGGTGGGATTCTCCTGGGATCAGAGACTGCTGCTTTGTATTCCTGCATGTGTGTGGTCTGTGGTAAGGTAGTCCAGTGCATAGGATACTAGAGTGAGAGGCAAGGAGAACTGGGGCCTATTCTCAACCCTCTCACTCATTAGCTGGGTGATTGCCAAATCACCTCACAATGTCTGAGTTTCACCTTCTGCAGTATGATGTTTTTAGTGTGTCTTTGTAAAATGCTTTGAAATCTATACAGGAAAATGCAACATGGGCAAAAACACTATTATGATGTGATGTTTAGATGAGTGTATGTGTGCTCACACTTATGTATAGAATATAATCCTAACTATGCAAGCACAAAGAAAGGGAATAGATATTGCAGGGTGGCCAACCCGTGGCTTGCGAGCGACATCCTGCTCTTCTCCCCTAATAATCGGCTCGCGAAGCCGCTCCTATGCCCTTCCCAAATGGCCCACATCCCTAGCTCCCTCCCGCCCCGGCTCCCCTGTGCTCACCAGGGTAGCAATTCAAAATGGCGCCCAAGATGGCGGCTGTCGATGGGAGCCTGATATGGCCCAAAAGCCTAAACTTGTTTCTTAAAGGGGAAGCCTCCCTTTTTAATTTTTTTATTTTGCTTGACAATCTTGGTGCGGCTCTTCGCATCTGTTTCGGACCTGTTTGTTAAATGGGCAGACCACCCTTAGATATTGATATTCTGTACCAGATGGGTAGCCATATTAGTCTGAATCTGCATAAACAATTAGAAGTCCTGTGGCACCAGTGAGGTGTGTTCCATTACACTTCCCCTGCAGTGCCCACTCTGACTGCCTCTGCCCACCTCCCTATGTCCCTTTGATCTGCTGCTAGGAGGTGTTTAATGTCTAGCCATAAAGCCTGAGCGGGGCATGTCCTCTTGAAATTGGCATACTTCTGGATTGGCTAACTGTGAAATACTTTTGAAAAGAGAGATCCTAGTATAGATATGTCTTCTGAAAGCACTGTCACCTAACAAGCAGCGACAACATGCGGGCTATGGAAACTATTGTTCAAACTGCAAAGGGCTTCCATGTTCACACCCTTTCTCCAGTATTAATTACACCAAACTGGCAGTGGAGATGGGGTGGGGAGTACTTGTATTTTCAACTGAAAATGCGAGGCATCTTCTTAGAGTGTTTGTAACCAACAATCAAATTCTCCCTCTAACTGGAGACAATTTATTTGTCTTTTTCTAAGATTTTTAAACTTGAGGCTGGAATGGTAAATCGGATGCACACTTTACCGCCTATAAAGAAAAGAGTAAAACTCTCCAAACAAAGCTTGATCATTCTGAAGTCCAGATACTACAGCCTAGCACATCTTGGCTGGAGACTGCCTTGCAGAGTCTCTGTACCCCCAGCTGGAGTGCAGGCTTATAAACATGTCCTGTGGTTACTGCTCCATAGTCCGTGGTAGGGAAAAGGATTGCATACATCTCACTGCATACTCCTGTTTATATGGACTTTACCTGATTAGTAGGATTTGTCCTTGTAACATCACCTAGTGCACCAACAAAAGATCATCACCCAGATCCTCAGCTGGTTTAAGGTGTAAGTTGAAGTCAATGGGACTATGTCAGTTTGCACGTGAGGATCTGGTCTCATATTTCTTTACCTTTAATGTTCCATTCAGTGCCCTAATTTACAGAAGAAAAAGCGGAAGGGTGTCATAGTTGTGACCTTACTATGGTCACAAATTAAAATGAAATATGAGATTGACATTTTCAATATGTTTCTTGATCCAGTATTATGTGTCATGCATTTGCCTACAACCATAGGGTGAGGATGTCATGTGACCACAATGACTTATTAGGAAGAATCCTAACTAGGAGTTTCCAGGTATATCCATGTTCTTTATAGGAGTTTGTAAAGGAGCTAAATCATTACTCCTCCTTATATGTACAAGGGGAATTGCGCCTGCTTTGCCTCTCTTCAAATCTTTTGTATTCATGGAGAGCATGTCCACCCACATTTCGAAATAACAAGGCTAGTGTCCGCACAGCAAGCCAGTTACTGTGAAATTATTTCAAAATAACAGGCTTGTTATTTCAAAATAATGCCTCCTGCTTGTGAAGAGGAATAATGCTTATTATGAAATTATTTCAAAATAATGTTAGTGTGGATGCTCAGCTGCTGTTGTTTCGAAATAACTACTCCCCAGAGTCATTCAAAGTAATTACTCTCCAATGCTTTCTGGGGCTCTAAGTTAAGGTAGCATGTCCACATTAAGAGAGCCTGCCTCATATTAATTTTGAGGCTTCCCTGTTGTATGGAAGTGCTATTTTGAAATAGTAATGATGGGAGTTATTTCAAAATAATTTCCCAGTGTAGACATATCTGGAGAGTGCAATGTCATAATATATGTTCCTCCTGGAGTGATAATAGAAGTAGGTGATGGTCAAAAGCCCTAAACTTTTTCTAGTCTAATAATCAAATTTTAATGTGTCAGAAAGAAAACATATCTCCCCCATATTAAGACGTGCTCTGCATAGATGAATGGCAAGGAATCAAATTCTAGCACTGACATGGCCATGGTTTGTGTTTGCCATAGTGCCCCACTGTGCTCTCACTGCCCTTCTTGTGCGATTAGCAATTGAGCAATCAGAAACAAAATAGTGTCAAAGTTCTGCAACTACTAATCCCACCACATTCAGTGATGCCTGCAGAAGTCAAGTCACTGTTCTGACCTTCCTCCCAATCCTTCATCAACATAGGTATTTAGTGAGAAGTAGCACACAGAAAGCTCATTTCCATGAGTTAAAGTGTCCAACACAAGAGAACACAAAGATCACAGTAAAAATGTACCTCTGTCATTCACTGGTTCACGTTCATCTCCCCCCTGCACAACACATTCATATTTAACATGTAAGGGGGAAGAAAACCCCAAGCATCCTTAAACATTATTGATAGCATGAAAAAATCGATTTGCTAATAGCTACCTCACCATAGCATTTAAGACAGTGCAATCTCACTTCATTTTGAAAAGTCTATAGACGCCTGCATCAAATGCTGTTCAGTTTGCAATGGACTGACTTACTATGTTCCTGAGATTCTGATCTATACAGGAGGATGCTTAGGACCGTTTCCTGCTAGAAGAATAACCATTAAAAAAACAACCTTTCAAAGTATTTGGGAGAAGAAATGTAGTTCTTATTCTAAGTAAAATGGCTTTACAGGAAAAGTAGCAAAGAGTTCCTGCAATGGATGCCAGTAGTACAGCAGAAGAACTAAACACCTTTTTCAGAATGCCGAATTACGGGCTTAAACTAGCATTTTTTTGGTGATGCCCTGGCAAGAGATGGAGCAGATGACCAGAACATTCTGTAGCATAACAACTGCTGAAGCACCATCTGAATATAGAAGACCAAAAGAAAAGAGCCTATATAGGTATGATTATGCACCTACAGATGTGGGAAGGATGATGGTGATGTGATGATGGTTCCTGTAGCTAAAGCACCAGCACACAAATATAAAGCAAAGATGTACATAAAAGCTAAACTGTTGTGGATCTATTCAACTGCTTTGTCAATGGGACTGTTTGTACAAGTGGAGTTACATACATATGTGTTTTCAGGGCTGAGCCTGTATTGATTAATCCACAATGACACATGGCAGTGTTCTTAGTGTATTGGACAAACACAATTTAAAACGACAAACCAGGGGCTGCTTGCAGAAGTGAAAGGACTGTGTATTTGCAGGATTTGACCATCAGTTATCAATTGCCTCAATGAGCATAAGAAGCTGTGGATATCCCACCCCTCTGATAATGAAGCCATTTATTTATGTACCAGATATACATAACTGAAAATTTTGTTCCAAATGAACTGCAGCATGATTAATTCTCCATAGACTGCCCACAGATAGCCTTAGGCTTCATTTTGCTTCTAACAAATATTATGAAACCTGAAAGGAAAAAAACAGAACTAAGTAGATGTGAACAGTAATTAGCATTAGAATCTGGGTAAATGTGAGACTTTTAGGCAATGTCTACACTCATGACTTCTTGCGCGAGTAATATGCAAATGAGGCTAAGCGTGGAATATTGCTGCACCTCATTTGCATACCTAATGAGCCACCATTTTTTTCAGGAGAGGCTTTTGTGCAAGAAGGAGCTTCTACACTGCCTCTTCTTGCACAAGAAACACCCTCTTGCGCAATGCTGTTCTTCCTGAAAAGTAATAGGTGTAACGGCATTGTGCAAGAGGGTTTTTCTTGTGCAAGAAGGGGCAGTGTAGACGTTCCTTCTTGCTCAAGAGCCTCTTCTGAAAAAAATGGTGGCTCATTAGGTATGCAAATGAGGCTTGGCGATATTCCACGCTTAGCCTCATTTGCATATTACTCGCGCAAGAAGCTGCGAGTGTAGACATAGCCTCACTGTTTCCTTTAAAATAGTGCACAGAATGCTGTGGTGTCCATAATGTAAATATCTCCTTGTGGAGATATGAGTGTTACCAGATTATAAAATGCAATTTAATGAATACTTTGCTCCCTGTGTGCCCGTGCTTTCCGACTGACTTTCAGTCTTATGAGAAAATAGCTTCACTCTTTTGTGTTGGAAAGAGTCAGACTCTTTCTCCCCTTTCGGTAGAATAATCCTTGTGTGTAACAGATAAATGACGCCAGGAGCAGAGACTGAGGGGAATCAGTGAATCACGAAAGCATGTGCTTTATTTAGGAAAGTGTGAATGCCTTTATTTTTTTTAAGTACACAAAAATCTGACATGCTTTCTTTTTAAAGTACAGGGCCTTCCTATCTTTTGCATTACATGACTAAAGATTCATCACAGTCCAGATGGCAATTCCAAGCAAAGATGTCATCTTGATAAAAACATGGAGAATATATTTATGAACATTGCTCCTCTATTATTCAACCAGCTGAGGGTTTTCTCATGTAAAATGTAAAATACTTCCTTTATGGTAGATCTTCTTTGGCTAGGGAATAAATACGCATCTATATGGAATCCTCCGCATCTTTTTATGGTGATACATCAAAAAAGAAAAGACCCCACCAAAGACCACTGATATTTATGGGCCTAACTCATTCTTGGCACTCGATCAGCAAAATTTCTTGAAGTATACAAAGGACAGAGGTTTTGTTTAGGCAAGTATGGATGTCCAAAGCTTGGAGGAGAAACTCAAGCATATGCATTCTGTCTATTCATCACTTGCTAATGTAAATGCTTGGTGTCGGGATGACTAGGAATACACCATATTTCGTCAATGCCTTCTCTGTCTGATGCAGAAACTCATGCAATAGTGTCTTGAGCATTCCTGAACAACAAACCTGCATCAGCTTGGGATTCTTGAATAACTGATGTTGTAGTTTATGTCCAGCTAAATCTAGCCTCTTTCTGTGAATCTTACTGGAGGGTATATTTGATTATAAATAAATTATTTCTATTTTTAGATTTCAATATTTCAAATCAAAACATATACCCACCCAAATAATTGAAGAGAAGTAGGTGTATTAGAGCATTTTATTTGTGAAAAGAGAGACTATTACTGTATCCCCAATATCTTCCTTTAAAGGAGTGCTGCGGTTTCCATATAATGATCTCTTCATAGAGAATAGAGTAGTGTTATAGGATTATAAAATGCAATTTAATGAAGACTTTGCTTACTGTATGCAGATGCTTTCTGACTGACTTCCAGTCATAAGAGGAAAAAATCTGCACTCTTTTATGTTGAGAAATCAGACCTTTCTTCCCCCGTTGGGTTGCATAATCCTTATGTGTAACATAGAAATGACTCCAGGGCTTTGTCTACACTGGCACCGTTTTCCGGAAATGCTTAAAATGGAACAGTTTTCCGTTATAAGTTGTCCAAGACAGAACATCAGAAATGGCTGCCCGTCGCAGGGAGCCATAGCCTGTAATACCTCTGAGGCTGGTATAGGGGGCTCTGTCTGTGAGGTGGAGTGTTTTCCATATAAGGGCATGTAAATTAATAATCTTCCCCTGCTCGCTCCACCCATTGCAGTAACAGATCAGCCAGTGGGCTGACTGGTGCTCAGGCCTGCTACTCCACCCATTGCAGCAAAAACCAACCTATGGGGTGATAAGTTCACAGGCAATAAAACAGGCAGGCAGCCCCTCTCTCACTGGGGATTCGCATTGAGTGAATGCCTGGCCTGATCACCCAGACGCCTTGCACCCCCCGCTCTTGAGTCTTACTGAGCGTACTCCAATTGGTCGACCCGAGTGGAGACAGTTTATGAGCGTGTGACCGGTACTTGTGTTCCTGCTGTCTCCAGAACTGGTATAACACCCCCTCCCCCCCACCATCATCCCTATCCTAATTGATTTTTTAGTTGTCCTTATTGCTTGCCAAGTGACAGTGGCTAAAAAGTTACTAAGTTAGTTTATAAATAGTTGTGGTTTAGGTTTTTTACTGTTTCCTTGTATAAAGTTGTGTAAATAGTCAGCCCTATGGATAATACCAGTGTTAATTCAACTGTTCCTAACCCCTGGGCAGTTATTGGGAATTATTGTGATTTAGAAAAGCCTCAAGGAATTGTTTTGTGTTGTCTGGCAATCTGTTTAATTTTTGTTCTGATGATTGTCTGGCGCCATCAAAATAAAATCAGTTTGTACTTTTTGAAACCCCCAGTTGTGGTCTCATCCTTTCCGGCATCCCTTCGAACCTCGTGTATTACGGGGACTGACATAAGTATTTCCGGAAAAAGCGCATCTACATTGGAAGGATGCTTTTCCAGAAGAGCACTTTTTCCGGAAAAGCGTCCGTGCCAATGTAGACGCGCTTTTCCGCAAAAAAGCCCCAATTGTCATTTTCGCGATCGGGGCTTTTTTGCGGAAAAGAAATCTGTGCTGTCTACACTGGCCCTTTTCCGGAACAGTTTTCCAGAAAAGGACTTTTGCCCGAATGGGAGCAGCATAATTCAAGGGGCCAGTGTAGACAGCTGGCAAGTTATTCCGGAAAAGCGGCTAATTTTCCAGAATAAGTGGCCAGTGTAGACACAGCCCAGGAGCAAAGACTGAGAGGATTTAATGACTCATGAAAACAGGTGAGCAGGGAGGATCTGGATGCAATAGGACTCTGTGGGGCAGTCTAGGTGAAGATGGTTGGGGACCTGGGTGTAGACGGATGCGCTCAGTGGGGGCAGTGTCTGGGTTAGGGAGTTCAGCAGGGGGGTGCAGGTACTGGGGCAGTGGTACTTGGGGGGGAGGGAAGGTACCTGGTGAAGGTGGTTGGGGCTCAGTGGGGGGATCTGGATGCAGGGGAGATCCAGATGCAGGGGTTGAGGGTCGGCAAGAATCAGGGGGATGATTGTGGGGGATTCTGGGTATGGGAGGTTCAGATGTATGGGAGTTGGGTGGATGGGGGAGCAGCTCCCTGCACACTACTCCAGTGGCTGAGGACTGACAGAGGCAGGAAATGTGTGGGTGCTTTATGGGCCTTCCTTCAGCCATGAGTGACTTCTGGGTTTGGATCTGACCCAGCTGCAGCTGCTTCTTGCAGGGAGTCCCATCCTCTCCCTCCCCCAGCCCAGCTTAGAACAGCAGTTGAGCTGGGCACAGGGAAGGAGACATAGGTTGGTGCATCCTCAGCCCTCCTCCCTGCACTGACTTATCTCACTGAGGGGTGCACCCATAATGATGTGCCTGCACTGCTGGGGAGGGATGCAGGATTTTTCTTGTGTCTTCTCTTAGCCTCCCCCTCAGAAAATCATTTTTCTGTAAGGAAGCAAAGATATCTGCAGTGTGGGGGGAGGGTATGCATTCTGTGCACATGCAGTGTTGCACCATTTCCCCAGAGTAACCATTATTAGCTTAGCAAAGTAGCAACTATTTCTAAGATTCTTAGCCACTATGTGTAACTTTATGGTGTATTAGGGTATGTCTACACAGCAAAGTTATTTTGAAATAACAGCAGTTATTTCGAAATAACTTTTCTAGTGTCTACACAGCCATTCCGTTATTTCAAAATTAATTTGAAATAGCAGAGGGCTTATTTCAAAATTGGTAACCTCATTCCACAAGAAATAGTGCCAATTTCAAAATTATTATTTCGAAATAAGCGCTGCGTAGATGCTTATTTCGAAATAGGGGGCCTCCAGCCCTTCCCAGGGTGCCCTGCTGGCCGCCCTGGTCACAAGGTAACTTCTGACCTGGTGCCCTGCTGGAACTGGTCCCAACCAGCCTTAAATGTGATTCAACGTCCACTCAGTGTAGATGCGCTATTTTGAAGTAGAAAAATGCTATTTCAAAATGCATTTTGTGTGTAGACGTGTTATTTCGAAATAAACTATTTCAAATTAACTTTCAAAATTAGATATTTCAAAATAACGCTGTAGTGTAGACATACCCTTACTTTCCTCTGGGCTTAAAGTCTGATACAGTACCCACAGAAGCTAATGACATTGAGGGGGATTGGATCAATCCTCTTGTTCAGGGTTTCAGTTTCTTAGTGCCATCTGTTTAATTAGATGAAGATTCTTCCAAGTTCCCTAGAAAAGCCGCAAGCTTTGTGAATGCTGTCATATGTGGGAAGGAAGGCTGTTCAGTGAGATGAAAGAGCTCTCCAGTAGGGACCAAGCAGAGACACTGAGGATCCCTGAGATGATATTGACAAGAATGGCATCTGATGGGGATAGGAGTGGAAAGAAGAAAGAAGAGAGGTTTTTTTGGAGGACATAAATTCTTGGGTCAACCCATTTTATAGACTTCCCCTGGCTAGAGGCACTAAGCCCATAGTATCTGACAGCTCATACAGTAAATGTAGGATTCCAAAACCTGAAGCTGACTCTGCATGGGGTAACCCTCCAAGAAATAAAACTCTCCAAAAGCCTGTGTGAGTATTTTGTTCCAAGAAAAAAAATTGAAGATACTCGTTATAACAGATGAAACATGGAACAACAGCATGAGGTTATTTGATCACCTTGTTTTTTTGTAAACAGGAGGTCAGAGACACTTTTCAGTGCAGAAGATATTAGTGTCCATGGTTTAATTTCATAAATTCCTCCTAAAGATAAGTCCAGACTGAGAAGCAGACAGCATTTAATTTTAACAGTACTGTTGTTGCTGTAGTGTTCTCCAAGCTCTCATAACACTATACAGCTTCCTTACTAATGAGAAAAATAGCCAACATGTAGAGCAGGGCAGGCTAGCAAAACCGTCTCATGGCCATTCAGAACAATATGAAGACATACCTTCAAGTACTGATTCAAGAGGTCAGTACTGTCAGGAAATTACAATATGTGAAGATGACTAATGCAAGTAAAGAGTGGGGTGTAGGAAAGGGATGTTGACTAGTCACTAACCACATGTGTTCGCTTACTGTTATTTCCATATTGTACAAATGGGATATCATATTGAAATAGCTACTTCAAAAAAATACCATATTGGGCCTGGAATATGCAGAATAACCCCATAGATGAAGAAGTTTTGAATGTAATGCTTAGCCACTGTGTCACAAGTAAGACGTGATTCGGGATTTGGTCTGAAACAAACCACAGCTAGTTTCAACCCCTTGAGGTATAAGCGCCTAATTTAAAGCCAATTTAAAACAATGGAAAGGATGCAGCAGATTTCTAGCTGACTTTGGAATGGGCCTTTAGTACATTAGCTCACATTAAATCCTACTCAGGTTTCTCTTTGCAATTAAAACGTAAAAATAAATGCTGTAAATTAGGCAATTACAGTAGCTAGAAAGAAAAAAATGAGCTGTTTTAACATAATGAAAATGCTGAATTATAAACCCACAATCATGACATATACAAGTATACAGAGAGAACTGAAGTTTCAGTGTCTCTTATGGTGTGAAACTGTTTTAATCACTTTGAAAATTACATTAATTTTAATAATTTCAGTAAGCGCCTAAGTATGATGAAGAGAAAGCAATCAAGCTTCTTGATTTTTGAGTATTAATATCTACAGAGTTAGGAGGACTTTACAAGTTAAGCAGTTAAAATGCCAGCTTCTGGAGATAACAAAATGATTTAAAACTCTTCATATTATTTGGTAATACTAAATAGTGTTTAGACGTCTCTAGGAAATGATGCGTTTGGTTGACAAATCTGAGATCTCCTACCAAATGTTTTGGACTGGGGAACAGGAAGGATTTCTAGGAAGCCGAGGTTAGAGGTAAAAGAATGTCATGGTCTGAGATTATATCACAGATCTTGGAATAAATGGAGGCAATGGGGGATAGGGCAAACCTGAATGATGCAGAGGTATAGGGAGAAGGTAGCAAGATGTGAGATTAAATGAAGGGGCTAAAGGCTTGACCCAACTCCCATTATTGGTTTGGAGATGAATAATGCTAGACATTTCAGAGAGAGACACAATTAGAATTGCTCAGGGCAAACAAACTGGTATTGGGTGGGGTCGGAATAGACAGCCACCCTTAAAGATATTTGATAAGGGACCAGCCTGCCATTCCTAAAGACTTTGCAGCAGTGTGTGAATGAGAGTTTCAGGATATCTCTCTGTCTACGGTAATGAGAGTGCAACAAATGGAAGGGTTACCACAGCCACTGGGGCTGTAGTATCAGCTGCAGAGTAGCTCTGCTAGTACTCTATATGCATAGGGAACAAGTTTCTTTTTCTCCTTGGAGCATCCCATATTCTGCCTTTGTCTAGAAATAAGGGTTTGCCTCTTGGGAAATTGGGCAATTAGGGTTGGTCTCTTGGGAAATTATACTGGAATGATTTTCTTAATAAGTGTTTTTCCAAGAGCAAAGGAAAGAATCCAGGTAGGACACCCAGAATACAAAGCAAAAATCTCCAATATTTCCTAAACGGGCATTTAGCGCCTTTTTGGAGAAGCAATGGAGACATGACTCTGTCAATGATTCTATACTACCTTAGGCACTACAGCATGATTTTATTTCAAGTCAGATTTTATAGTAAACATTCCTCTTTAATTTCTTAAGAGAAGAACAATCCTGTAAAAAACCCATAGTTCCAACCTAAAAGCCTCAAAATAAAAAGGTTAGAAGCTATTAGCAGGTAAAGCATAATGGTTTATAAGACAATACATGCTGTATCCTCTTTCCCCTTCCCCAGTTTTCTAGCAATTACAAGATGCTTCATGTTCAAAGCCAGATGTTGTGCATTGTTCTTTATGGCCAATTATGGGAGCTATGCCCTTGCACTGAGGAAGCTGAATCGTTTCACCAAATGCCAGGTTATTGCACTAATCTTTTTTACAAGTGAACAAGAACTCTCCAATTTCAGCATATATAGACACAGCAGATACAAATAACAACAACGCAGTCAGTGTTGCTATTAATTCCGGTGGCAATGGCACTAGAGAAAATGTCACCCACATGGGAATAAACAGCTGAAAAAAGTCAATATTTACCTCTTTAACAAAAATATCCTAAGGGCTGAATTCACACACAAAAAAAAGAACCAGGTATTTATATTGCCAATGATAAAACAATATACATGCTCTTTTTAATGCACTGAAAAATAACTCTGTTTTTTCTTTCCAATTTGCAAAGGATATTCACTGCAAAAATATTATGTACCAGGATGAGAGTTGGGTTGAATTTTTGGTAGAAAATTTTTGTTTCATTCAGTGACAATGGAACAAGACCTAGTAAATGCACAAGGCCTTCTTAGTAAACATGCCATATTTGAGAGTAAAAATTGTTTATTATTTTGTTACTAGAATATTCAAGTGCAATTCTATTTTCATTTTATACTTCTGATGGATATTGGTTTTTGGAGAGTCTCAGCAGGGTTGGCCATCACTATTAGGCTTCATTTTATCTTTGTATCTCCTCAAATTGAAATATCAATTGCTACTGGCTTGTGGCGGTGTAAATGGCTTCACTAGCTCGTTTTATGTCCCTGTTAATTGATAAGTTCCCCTGACTTCAGGCCCGCTGATGGGTGAGGGGGCAAAGGGGCAGGTTCTCTGGGGCCTGCTGATTCAAAGGAGCCCAGGGCCACCACTGCTATCAAGGCAATGCCAGTGGACAGAGCCCTGGGACCTTTAAATCTCTGCCAGAGCACTTCGCTGTGCGCTCTGTGCATCTCTGAGGGAGGGTGTGTGTGGGGGGGAGACGTGTCATGCTCTGTGTGGAATGGAAAGCTGGCTGCACCCACCCTACCCCTTCTGTCCTAGGCCCTACAACTTCCAGGAGTGCTGAGCCTCCCCCCTCCCACATACACCTTACCCCGGGTCCCATACAAGCGGTTGGCTCTCCTGCCTGAATGTATTGTTTACATTGTGGTATACTAACGTCCACTGCATCATACCAATAGGACATTTTAACTTCTTTATCACTCACATAATCTAATGTTTCCATATGATTACAGTGTGAATTTCACAATCCTCTTTTGCATGATGCTTGCAAAAACTAAGTTTCATTTTGGGGAAATCTATTAGAATGTACTATGCATTATATCTGAGCATTACCCATAATACCTTGTGTATTCTCTAAGTGGATTATTATGGATTTTATATCTTTATTGATAACATTTACTTGCTCATAAGTGCATTTGTATCAATTTTGAGGACAGGAGCTTTAAACAGTAAATTAAAACTCTTACATCAGAATAGCTAATGATCCCTTTATGCCTAGGGCTCTAGAATATCATATATTTCAAAATTTTAACATTTGCCAGAAATTTGGCCTTCCCTCACTTTTTTAGTTTATATATTTTCCTTTTGGAAGTACTTTGCAGTTGGGGTTCCAATAATTGTTAAGATTTTAATGCTGCCTATTATACTGTATGAAGTAAAATACATGCACAGATATGTGTGGTAGACAGACATACACACACAATAGTGCTGGTTCAGGCTATTGGGTCCAGACAAGGCCCTCTAGTTCCTAAACAAGCTAAATATAGTTTTTGCTGCCACTTGTCTGGAGTGAAGCAATGTCAAAAGGAACTTCTAATCCCATTACATGCATTTATTGTACATGGATATATACAGGCATCAGTACAGCATAAAATAAGGCCATAATCATTTTGTTTTTTATGACCAAATGATATCAGTCTGAAATTATGTCTGTGGAATTTACATCATTGGCAGATATACACAAGAGTCTAAGAACATTCTTCTACTTTATTTCCCATGTATCTTTGCCTTCTGGCAAATCTCATTGAATGACACTGAAATTGTTCCGTGAAGTTTGTTTTCATATCGCTGGTGAAACTAATGTCACTGTTCAGTCAGCTTCATTGATAGAGACAGAAGCACACATGAGTGTCCTTCATACCTTGTACCCTTTCCCCAGTCTTGTTGGCCTCTCAGCATCATCCTGAGGTTTTTCAACATTCTTGAAAATAGGCTGAGAAATTCTTTTGTCATCTCTTAATGATTACCAGCCTAAAGGGAACTATTTTATGTCCAAGAAAGGGGACTTTAAAATTGTTTCATCACCATTCATTTCCTCTTCTCCACCCTTATTTTTTCCTACATATTCAGTATTGCCTTTTTTACAGCAACAAAGGGATAATGAGGAAAAGAGAGATACACAGAGAAAAGAGCCTTCTGCAATCCCACAAATTACCCTGCCAGTTATAGTAAGCAACCAGTGTATTGAGATATTTCCATTAGCCTTCCATTATGATTATTTACATGTATTGCCTTGCTTCACAGTATTTGTCCTTTGTTTTAAAAGAGGATTTTAAGTTATAGTGTTACGTACAAGATAGGGACTGTAGGTTTGTTCTTAAGTTGAATTTGTATGTAAGTTGGAACTGGTACATATTGTAGGGGAAACTCTAGCCAAACATTTCTCTAGAGCTCAGTTTTATTCTCCCACACCTCACTTCCCTCAGTCCTTTATTCTCAAGCTGAGGTGTCTGCTGAGAAAAGCCGCTCCGCGTCTCCCCAGTCTGCTGGGGGAGGGGGCGCTAGCTTCACGTCTCCCTGGTCTGCTGGGGGGAAGCAGCTAGTGCGGGGTTGCCTCACCCCATTTGTAAGTAGGGATCCGATGCAAGTCGATTCCATGTAACCCGGGGACTGCCTGTATACATATATAGAGTGATAGAATAGCTTGTATTTAAATATATGTATTTGTATTGAATATTTATTATGAGGTATGAAATGAGTACTTCCACATTTGAGGAATATCAGAATGTATAAATGGAAGGTTTTGGCATTCACTGAAAAAAGGCACAGTGGACGTCCTTAAAATGTTCCATTGCTTTGGAAGATTCTGTTGGTTCTCACAGAATTTTCCATTTTCAAGGATCTCTGGTTTTGATAGTATCCCACTGAATTCAACATGAACCTCTAAATTGACTTTGGGGGCTTTGGATTCACATTATTTTTGGAATTAATAGAAGTTCTTAAACTAGTGGAACATTTAAGTGTGCTTTATAAAATAGTTATTGCAAAATAAAATACATTGATAATGTTGTGAAAACTCAGATGTCAGAATACAGAATTCATATAATTCAAACTAGAAAGTAAATTTCTAGCACTTTCTCATTTAATGTGTGTGAAAATGAAAAATACACTATGTGTAAATAGGATAGATATCAGTGTATACTGATCATTCCCTTTATTAGATTCAAATGTATTTACGTGTGGAGGAAATTCAAAGAGGACATAAACAAGTTTAGTGGAAAATAGCCTAAACTATCTAATTAACCTCATAACATGTCCTGATACTCCAGAATACTGATGCAAATTAGAAAGTGAAGCTGAAACATAACTCTAGTAATTCCCATGAAAAGCATCCAAGCATCAAGCACAATTGATTCTTCTTAAAAACCATACCTGTAGGACTAGGATACATTGTGTTAAAAAACCCAAGCAAAGAACGACGTCAGCATTACCTGTTCTGTGGGAGAAAAACAAAACCAGCAGATTTCTGCCTAAATTGCAGCATACTGTTTCCACTTCTAGGAAAGTGAAGTGAGTGATTTATTGGATTGAATTGCAGTGACCAAAAGGAATGTTCTAAAAATATTTAACACAGTTTTGGTTGAAGAATCTAACACTGTGCGGTATTGACTGAGTTCTATAAAGCAGGGAACACTTTCAGCGCCTCTTGGAAACAATGGGAACTGAGCACTTAAGATCAGGCTTTCAGTAATTAAAGCACTATATACTACCACTAACGATTAAGTACAATTTCCCATTAGCTTTTGTGGGGATTTGATATGGTTTACAAACTCTCGCTAAAATGGAAGGGATAATGGAGGGATAACTGGGCCAAGAAGATTCCACCATTTAGCAGCTGCAGAGTATGATAGAATATATTCCTGTATTTACATCCTCTACATGAGTGTAATAATCTTTGGATGAAGTATGCCTTTTTGCTATCATTTTAAAATGTATAATTTGCTGATGAAATATGTGTGGCAACATCATATGTGAAATTATAAGATTCTCCCGTATGGTGTTATTAACTCTTGTTCCAAAACCCACAACCATGCCCAAATAGAGGTTGACAAAGAGGTCTGACCTCAACAAAGAATGTATGTTTGCCTTACTTTGCATTCATGCTATAAATAGAGTCATCAAGGAGAGAGGGAAACTAAGGAAACTCAAGCAGGTGAGAAAAAGCCAGCAGGGAGCATCCTTCCACACAGACAACCTGCCACCTAGTGCCCATCGGGAAATGTTTTTCAAGAAGGGGACTGAAACTATAAAAAAGAGGGACAAACACTCCAAGGCTTCTCCCTGCCTCGCACAATCACTGCACCTAAAGAGATAAAGGAAGCATTCATTGGACCCTAGCAGAGGGATCCTGAGTTTGCTTAGTTGTCTGCTAGAACATGTGGTGAGAAACTTTAATCTAACATAGTTTAAGTTAGGAATTAGAAAGGGCTTATCTTTAACCATTTCAGATGTTTATGCCTCATTATTTATAATCACTTAGAATCTATCTATTCTGGATGAAGAAGAACACAGTTAATAAATGTACAATACTGTGTATCTGTTCCAGTGTGCTTAACCTAAAGGCTACGTCTAGACTGGCATGATTTTCCGTAAATGCTTTTAACGGAAAAGTTTTTCCGTTAAAGGCATTTGTGGAAAAAAGCATCTAGATTGGCATGGATGCTTTTGCGCAAAAGCACTTTTTGTGGAAAAGAGTCCATGCCAATCTAGACGCAGTTTTACACAAGAAAGCCCCGATCACCTTTTTCGCCATTGGGGCTTTTTTGCACAAAACAGTTTTTAGCTGTCTACACCGGCCCTCTTGCACAAAAGCATTTGCACAAGAGGGCTTTTTCCCAAGTGGGAGCAGCATAGTATTTGCGCAAGAACACTGACAATCTTACATTAGATCATCAGTGTTCTTGCGCAAATTCAAGCGGCCAGCGTAGACAGCTGGCAAGTTTTTCCGCAAAAGCAGTTGAATAACTGGTTGAAGTAAGGGGGAATATTAGTCCCTTTAAAAAATAAGGGATTTAAACTCTTTGTACTATCCCATGAGGGTTGCTGTGTACACAACATACATTTCAGGGGAGAGGGAGGAGTCATCTGAGCCTGGAGATGTATTGGGGACTCCTTCCAGTATAACCCACGCTGGTGAGACCCAGAGTACAATGCAAAGCATGCTGCAGTTATACACAGGGTGTAGCTTGTATGCTGGAAAGCTGTTTGTGACTATCCTGGTATGACCTTCTTTGGCAAGGCATTGAAAGGCACCCAAGGTTGTAGGGTAGGAGTGAGACAGTCTCCCACTGGTTTTTGTACAATACCCTAGTATGTTACTCAGAACAATGTCTAAACAGGGAGCCTGCATAAAGGGAGACTCTGACAGGCAAGCAGGGAGAGGGTGAAGGTGAGAGTGGCAGCAGCATATGGGATAGAGGGGCCTACAGAAAAAAAGACCAGACTTTGGTGAGACCCAATCAGGAGACCAAAGGCCTGACCCCTTTCTGCCTGGCAAAGGGGAACAAGCTGGACATGAGCTGAGAAGACCCAACTGTCTGTTGAACTCTTGAGATTGGGGGAGCAATCTACAGCTGAGAGGGGAAAGGAGTGCCATGTCCATGCTCCAGACTGAATTGAGATCAGGGGAGGGAGGAAGTGGCTTATGGGAAGTGATCTGTTGTACCCGTAGAGGGGGCTGAGACTCTCTTTGCCCCTTTCTCCTTGGGCCCTGAGAAGACCCTAATATAGAGGGAGGCCCTGAGCCATCCTACCCTTTTTCACCCTCCTCTGCCTGAATGGGAGATGTGGGAACACCAGGGTATAGTGGACTGTAACTTGGCTGTTAGGCCTTCAGACAGCTTGACATAACCACCCCAAGACTGAGGCTTTGCCTACACTGCAGTATGAGCTTCCATCTATACATTAAACTAGAGCTCAGATCCTGTATCCCAGGACCCCAGAGAGTAGAGGGTCTGAGCCTGAATTAAGCTGGGACCCGGGATTCAAGCCCTGTTGCTTTGCAGAGTATATGCTGCTCCACTTGACTCATAGTCTAGGAACCCTCTGAAAGCATCCCACAAGCTGTCATTTGTCCTTTGCACAGTCAAATTTGGTGGACAGTGAAATTTTCACTGCACTGCACTGTGAGGAGAAGGCGACATTTGGGGAGAGCATTAGAAAATTTGGGTTATGAGTGGCTGGACTTGGGCCTGTATAATACAATGTATATGCTGGAACCCCAGGTTGGTACCCATGATTAAATGATTCCTAACCTGGGGTTACAAGTGAGTATCAAACCCAGTGTTAATGAATTCAGGGTCTGCTGGCTCAAATTCTACTAACCCTGGGCTTACACTGCAGTATAGACACACCTCAAGAGAGACTTTTCAGCCATGGCTTTATCTTAAATCTGTTGACTCTAAGTGCACCGCACCCTAGGAGAGTAAAAACTGTTGCAATATGTTCCTTAATCTGTCCTTTAATTTACATCACACTGCAAACAGGGCTGGACAAGGAATCAGGGTTATGAAGGAAGATTTCAGAATAAATGACAGTGATTCACTTTCTTCACTTATTTGGAATGTTCCAGCCCTTCTCCAAATGTAAATCTTAACAAATTAGTGACTTCATCTAATATCTATAAGAACTGATGCCTGGATTATAACTAATATATTTTGGAATCAATCCACTGAGGACTAGCACAGAATAATTTCACAGCAGAAAGGATGTTCACATCCTTAAAAGAAAACACAATTCTATTAAAAAAAGATATAGCCATTTTATGCCACATTTTATATCTGTACATGCGGATCACTGACTCTCTGCAAACAATCCTATATAAACAGATATTGTTTCAAGCAGATATTGTTTCTCCTGTTCTGTATGAAAAGTGGTATGTAATAAAAGTCCAGCTACAGGAAAATTTTAGTGAGGTGAGGCATGTGCACAGGCAGGGTACGGAAAGGAAGCTACATAAAAGGAAAAAGGTTTTTGTGGAGGTGAAGCTTGAACTTAGAGATTCACTACAGATGTGGTCCTAACATGAATGAACTGTACCACAGGGATGGGTCAGACTCCATCTGGGTGAAGATGTAATGGGATGGGAAATAGAAGAGGATTGGCAATATTGTGGCATTCATAATTTCAGCCAATGAGTTAAATGGGAAAGAACATCCCATTTTAAAGCTTGCATTGGTAAGTTCAAACTCTAGGGGCCAAATGAAGTCAGAAGACCTCCCCATATTTATACCAGAAGAGGAGTTGGTCCTTTATGTTTTTAAATGGAACTAAATGAATAAATATTTTAGCAATATATATTCTGGTTGCACCATTGCATATAGAAAGTTAAACAAACAATAATACCATAACTCAAAGCCCATTATGGTGCTTGAATCTTGTTAACTGGGTTAGAAAATATGAAGTAGCTATTATGCAAATGTTATATCCTTGAATTAATTACATGTTTTAGATGATGAGTCTGACCCATACTTAATAAGTCTCTCCCCTTCAATGTGTCTAGTAGGAATCATAAAGGTTTTGTATTATGAATGAGCTTGCCAATCATCTGACTTCTCCATAAAACACTACTATTAAGTCTCTACAGAGATGTTTCAGGCATATTTACTAATGCTTGCTGTTCATGAAGATAAAAAGACAGCAAAATTGCTGGTTCACACAAATTTTTATGCCTGAATTGCACACAGCAACAAATGCATTCTTAAATGCTGATTTGTCCGCACTGACCTTTTTAGAATGTAAATTGGTTATCACCCTATATAGTGTAAGCAACAGAATATAAGGCAATTGGTTCAGAAAAGAAACATTCTTTGAGCTCTTCAGGTGCAGACCCACCTATGGTGTGTGTGCGGGCGGGGGGGGGGAGGAGCAGGAGCAAAATTGCACAGGGTACAATTGCCCCGGGGCCTGATAAAAATGGGACTCTGGGGTCCAGCTGCTGTTGTTGCTATTGCCGCAGTGGCCAGCATGCTGGGCTCTTTAAAGTGCCACTGGAGTACCACGCCATGCACTCCTGTGCAACTCTGAGGGCTGCAGAGGTGGGGGTGTACTGTGCTTTGGGCAGTGTGCACGGCTGGCTGCCCCTGGTCCTGCCCCTTCTACTTGAGGCCCTACCCCTTCTGGGAGCACTGAGCTGGCCCTCCCTCACTTTCTGTAAGGGCTTGCAGAGGCTGTTGGCTCCCCTATTAAAATTAAATTATTATTAAAGTAATTGCAAGGCGTAGCATAAGAGAATATAATGTGCATACCATGTACAGTAAGTGTGCATTCTCAACACAGTGTTTTAAAGGAAAGCATCTGTACCTGAGCAATTCTCAGGTAATCGGTGATGCTACAGTGGCTTTCATTCCGAAAGGCAAGCAGAAAAGATACAAATCATGTAGCACACACTAAGTATTGAGCAAAGGCCTGTATTGTAAAGCGTTAGTAAATTAATAAACCATGTTATGACTTCTGATTGAATTGGAAGATCTAAGCTCCAGACATGAATGAGCAAACATAAGACTCAGAATTTCTCTTTTATTTACAATTTGCACAGGTACAACAGGGTATGGATCAGAAAATGTTTCTGGGTCATGCACCGACCTCCTTTATCCACATGAATACAGCCTTTAAAATATAAACCGATAAAACTTAACAATAGTTTGGACCACACAGTTGGGTTTTGCTTCCGCTGGAGACACCCTAAACATCTCACTCATCCATTTTTTGTGAGATGGTATAAAGATTTTGTTGAAATTTCATTGGGGGAAAAATCAGCAGAATTATTTTTTTTAATAGACACTTCATTTTTAATTCCCCTCTTCTGTTGGCTAGCTCTCCTAACTGAGTCAATTAGGATTATTGCAAAAAAGTCTAAGTTATTAAAAACTCCTGAGGTCCATTCGGCTCATGGTTGTATGAGCCTACTGACAAGACTTGCTTACATCTTAAGGCATGAGGAAATGTGTGTGCGTGCTTGTGCAACATCACTAATATTGTCTCTAGAAAATGGATATTAGCAGAAGTAGAGCACAAATTGAAATGGTCAGGAGCACTATTTACAAAGGTCAGGGTTCTAGAACATGGCAATGAAAATCAGACTGCAGCTGTGGATTTTTCAATCAATCCTCTTAAGTAGGCGCTTGTTTCACTCAAACCCATCAAATGAAGCTGGCATCATAGTCACTGTTTTGGGTCTGGTTGCAATAGAAGGTTTGTTAGACATTGCAATTCAAAATGTTACTCGTTATTCAGAAGACTCTTTTCACGACAAGCCGAGTTACTGAAAGTCCTCAAATTATGGTTTGAAGACATCAAGTTACAGAGAATTCACCATTTATACTAGCTTAAACTTGCAAGTGACCCATGTTGACAAGGAAAGTGAATGCTGCCCCCTTCCATCATCCACCCGGAATCTCAGGCAATTTGATTCAGGGGAAAATGCTTTCTTGACTGCAAATATGGTGATCAGTTAGAACCTGAGCACATGAGCAAAACCTGCCAGGAAGATACCTGGGAAAGAATTCTCTGTAGTCACTCACAGCTCTCTCTATCTAATGTCCCATCTTAAGTAGTTGAGAATTTTTGCTACTGGCAAAAATTGTAAATGTGAGAATCTCAACTTACTTTTAAAATGAAAGTTCCTAGCCTTTGTGGTTGTGGTCTGCATGTGTGATACCTGGCAGTTCTATATTTGAAAAGGTATTGAAATCGTTAAAGTATATACAAGGATTGTGCCTCCGCCACAAATTACAGCAAAGCAACAACTCTGAGAGTGTTAAATTAAGGTAGATGCCCTTTTATATAAAACCTTGGTAAGATTTATGAATGAAAAGCATAACTTCAGAACAAAATATGAATACAGGTTTTACCTCCCTAAAGTGGGACTCTCTGGTCTGACAACATTCATGGTATGGCCAGTGGTGTGGCTGGGAGCCCGATAGCAGGAGGGGCTGGCAGGAAGGGGGGCTGGTGTCTGGCATGTCCAGCCAGGGCAAGAAGCTGAGCCAGGCCAGAGGGAGAGTGGCCGGCCAGGCCAGAAGCAGAACTGGCTAGAGGAGCCCTGATCCTGCAAATTTCCTCATTTGGGACAGTCAGGTCCTGAAAGTGCCAGATCAGGGAGGTCCAACTTGTAATGACTTATTTAATTTCCTCATTTAAAGGAATAATAATCCGTTTTGATATAATTCTCTCCATAAAAATCCTGTCTTCATGAAGCTGAGCTGGTTTTTTTGGGGTATGGTTTTTTTTTGGCGGGGTGGAGAGGGTTGCATGTTTTGAATCAGATTTTTGTTTTTGGCATAATAAATGAAATAAAAATCAAATTAGTTTATCATTGTTTTGACTGAAAAATGTTCATAGAAATAATAATAAAAGCCTTTATAGGATTTGAACTCAGGGTACGTTTACATAGCACACTTATTTTGAAATACAGGCAGTCCCCGGGTTACGTACAAGATAGGGACTGTAGGTTTGTTCTTAAGTTGAATTTGTATGTAAGTCGGAACTGGTACATATTGTAGGGGAAACTCTAGCCAAACATTTCTCCAGAGCTCAGTTTTATTCTCCCACACCTCACTTCCCTCAGTCCTTTATTCTCAAGCTGAAGTGTCTGCTGAGAAAAGTCGCTCCGCGTCATCCTGGTCTGCTGGGGGGGGGGGGAGGGGCGCTAGCTTCACGTCTCCCTGGTCTGCTGGGAGGAAGTAGCTAGTGCGGGGTTGCCTCACCCCGTTTGTAAGTAGGGATCTGATGTAAGTCAGATCCAGGTAACCCGGGGACTGCCTGTAAGCTATTTTTTTCCAAAATAACTGATTGTGAAGTAGCGTGTCTATATTTCCGGGAAGCCTCAAAATTAGTCCAATGCAGGTTTCCCTAATGTGGATGTGCTACCTTGATTTAGAGGCCCAGGAGGCACTGGAGAGTAACTTTGAATGGCCCTGGGAAGGAGCTATTTCAAAATAACAGCAGTGGAGCATCCAGACTACTGCTATTCCAAAATAGCTATTTTGGAATAAGTGTTATTCCTCGTGGAATGAGGTTTGCAGAAGTCTGAATAAGCCATCCACTATTTCAAAATTATTTTGAAATAATGGAATTGCTGTATAGTCGTTCACATTGTTATTTCGAAACAATTGCTGTGTCGACACACCCTCAGTAAACAGTAAAACTTGACTGGGGTGGTATAACCAGCCTCATCTACAATTTCTGAACTGATTTTTAATAGCCTAAAAAGAGTAGTTGGTGATGGAGTCTGACCCTGCCTTTTTCCATGTCTTTTATGAAATAGTGATGTTGTGAGGGGTCTGTACTTCTGATAGCAACCGTTTGCAGCGGTGGGTACCTGCATCCTGTTTTATTCTTGGCACCACGCCTCAACTGTTTCATAACTTGGCTGGGATTGGCCATACACCAGCCCACATGAAAACTGTCTGTTTTGCAAAGAAAGAAAATGTAAAAGTCAGATTTTTATCCACTTGATGCTGAGCACTATAAGAATCGAAGAGTAATTTTTAATCAATGCACAGCCTGCCCAAATTGGAATGCGATTATTTATAAAAACAAAATAGGGCAAGTGGTTTTTTTAGCCAACTAAAAATTCTTTGGTTAGCACTTACATGAATTTAGAGGCGTGATAAGTAATGTACTGCCTTATATTTAACTCTGAAGCATTTGAGGATACAGTTTCTAAGAATAGTGTTGAACACAATACAGTCACCTAGTATTATTTTGGTCACTGGAGACCTGTCATATTTTTGCATTACATATTATAGAAGGAGTACATGGAGGGAGGAAATATAGGAGTTACTAGAAGACTTGCCTGGCATTGCCTGGGTCCTTCAAGGCTGGGCCTTGGGGATGTGGGGTGGGGCAGGAGGCTGGGGGTCAGGGCTCCCCCCTGCCCCAGACAACCTCCCTAGGCCACCCAGGATCTGTTATCTCCCTCTTCCCCACTAGCTACTTTCCCAGCCTATCTGCGCCAGTTCTCTTCCCCCTGACTTCCTCCTCAGCCTGCCCAGGGCCTGTTATCTCCCGCTCAGACCCATCCAGCAGCCAGGGGCCTGCTCTCTTCTCCCCTTAAGCTCTGTGGCCAGAGGCTGAAAGGGAGGGAAAAGCTTTGGGACAAAGGGGCTATTTACTAGCAGGCAAGATGGCAGAGCCCCAGCCCTGCTGGCCACTCCCTTGGTGGTACTGTTGCCCCCAGTGGATACTTTGCATATAACTCTCCCCGTGGGCTTGCTGCCCCCCGTGGCCACTCTCATATCGCCCCCCTCCAAAAAGAAGCCCCTCCCTTTACATGTTGTAGGAAACAGTCCCTTTCCCGGGGCTTCCAGTTCTCCTGGCACAACCAAACCCTGACCTTGCTTTAAGTTAGGAGAAGAGGAATCTACATATGGAATCTCAATAGCTCAAATATGGCCAAGCAGCTCATAGCAGAGTTTGTGGGGTAGGTGCATATGTATATGTAAAGAGAGCCCTTTCCCACCCTTCATCTGTCTTCCAGGAGGGACTTCGCATGTTTGTCTTGTAGACATCATGATATACAAGTAACTGCTGCCTGGATGCTAAAAAATACAACAGAAGCTGAGTTAAACTGAAGCCAATCTTTTTCCTTTTATCTAGCAAAGCAGGCCACAAGATTTTCATCGATGTCCAGAGGCCTATGTTTTTCTTGTAATGAGCTTGACAGGGTGTTTTGTATGACTCATCAGAGTATGACACGAGGGCTAGAGGGAGACAGCAGCAAAACAGAGGCGCTGCACTGTTCTGTATAATGGCTGATCAAGATTCTGCTCACTTGGACAAGATAACTTGGGAAGTCAAAGAAAATCATTCCGTACTGTACTGTGATTTGTAAAAGGATGGTAAAAATATCCTAGCTGAAATAACTGCTTTAATAAATTCAGTTAGGATAGTTGAATCCATTGCGATAAATAATTTAAAATGGAATAGTTCTGTACAGCCTGAACAACCCATTCTCCAGCGGGCTAAATTCTGCATTTATGTGCAGATCCTATGCAGCTGGTATGTCTACATTGTAGCTGGGAGTGAGCCTTGCAGCCCAGACAGGCTCATGCTAGCGGGACTTGAGCCAGGGCACTAAAATGAGCAGGGTGGGCAGTGCGGCTCAGGATGCAGCTTGTGTACTCCAGTCCACCAGGCCGCATGGGCTTGGGAGCCTGAGCTGCAGCCCAAGCCATGAAACCTATACTGAGGCTAGCTCAAACCCCACTTGCATGAGTCTATATGGGCTGGGAGGCTCATTTCCAGCTTTAGTGTAGATGCACAGGCCCTCCGATAGAGGGGGCAATTGCCCCAGGGCCCAGGGCTTCAAAGGGGCCTGAAGCTCCTGGCCACTACCGCCACTGCTATTAAGAGGGCCAGTTAGGTGAGTACCTTGGGCCCTTTGTATTGCCATGTGAGAACTTGCTCTGTGCAAGTTTGAGAGCTGGAGGAGGGGCCTAGCACCATGCTCCAGGTGGTGCTATAGGCTTACTGCCATCTGCCCCTCCCCTTGCACCCTCAGCCCCATCCTCTCCAGGAGTGTGGAGCTGGGACTCCTCACACCTTGCCCCAAAGCCCACAGTGGCGGTTGGCTCCACTGTAGATACAAACCATACATACTTCCCTAAGGAGGAGCCTAGGCAACTGTAACAAATCCACACAGCACGTGGGAGGGGGTATGGTGTTTTTTAAAAAGTGAAACCCTGGCGCTGTAACTTAAAAATAAAGTGTTTGTTTTCCCCATCTCCTGCCACCATTGTGCTGTGAGAGAGCTGGAAATGTGTTGCTCAGTTGTTTTTCAGAAGCTCTGCTAGCCCTATATCTAATCTCTCACACACAGAAACAGCAAAGTGGCTGAAAATGAAACAGCACAACACTGCAGTCTTTGCAGAGATAAGGAGCCAAACTCTTATTCTGTTACATTAGTTTTATGCCAGTGTTATGCCACTGACATTAGTGGAATTACCCCAGTATGAAACTCACGGAATGAAGTAGAGATTCAGGTCCAAGGAGTGAGCTTGCAGGAAGCATAATACCTACTTTCTCCCCATGATCCACCTAAAATGTGTGTCCTACTGTTACCCTTGAGAGCTAGATGGGCTAGAAATGCCTAGGTTGTATGACAAAAAGCAATTTCACTATTATATTTATGGGCTATAACAGATACAAGCAATAAAAGGCACATTTGAATAATCTCTTTCTAAAAAGGTGTTTCTGGGAGGAGAGGTTATAAGCAAAAACTACTTCAGTGTGCAGAGCTTTCCATAATGAACAACATGGGCATTATATTGGGTCATAACCTGAAAGATGGTTGTTGAAGTTACAGGCATGAGTGACTAAGTGGTTCAATAGTGCCACAACAGTAAAAAACACAATTTGTTGTAGGTTAGTGCTCTTATCTGCAGCATTTCATGTCAGAGACTAAGGCTACGTCGACACTACACTTATGTCAGCAAAATGAATGTCACTCAGGGTATGTCTAGACTACATGCCTCTGCCAACCGAGGCATAAGGGATCAGTCTGCAAAGGCTTTCCTTGCTGACCGATCCCCGTCTTGACTGCCACTTTGTGCTGACAAACAGCTGAGACGGCACAACACGGTGGCCATTTTTATTCTAATGAAGCAGGGGATATTTAAATCCCCACTTCATTGATGATGTCGGTATGTCTAATTTACATGCCTCGGTCGGCAGAGGTATGTAGTCTAGACATACCCTCAGGGTTTGAAAAAAGCACACCTCTGAGTTTCATGAGTTAGTGGGCATAATGTTTTGGCAGCAGGAAAACTTCTCCCACCAACATATCTCCTGCCACTGCTGGAGGTGGGTTTGTTATGCTGATGAAAGAGTTCTCACCCATCAGCAAAGAGGCACTACACAAGCACTCTTACAGCAATGCAACTGCATTGGTACAGCAGTGCTGCTGTAAACTCACCAGTAAAGACATGGCCTAATCTCTTCTCCCAGTATTACAACCTAAGAGTAGCAATGAAAACTGAAAGAAATCTATAGTACCTCTTTCTTTCCCTCCAATGAACTTTACAAATGACTCAGTGACTCATTAAACAAAATGAATTATTCCTTTATCATTGGCAGCCAGGGTATATAGAGCCAGATATAATTGTTTTGGAAAACTCAGGTAGATGATTCCCTGGATATCTAAGCATCATTAGTCAGTATTGTCAATTTTATGGCTTCCAATGTCTTTCTAGGATTTTCCAATTGGAAAGTGGCTGGCAGGTGGTTTTTGGTTTTTGTTACAAAGAGGGGGAGGGAACCCTGAGAGAAACACTAAAGTGTGTTAGATCAGTTGTGAGCTTGCTTAAGAAATCATTTCCCTAAGAATAAGTCACAATAGTTTTTGACCTTAATTAATCTTCCTCATGGAGCACTGCTTAGGTTAGGATCTCATCTGCTTTTTCACATTCAACTGATATTTTATGTGGACAGTATTTATTCTATTTTCAGGTTGCAACGCATGATGAAAGTTATAAGCTCAGTTGTAACATATTTTATGATCTATGCTACAGTTGACTCTTGAATCTATGGCTATGTCTAACTGCAGTTTTGTTGGCAAAACTTGTCAGTCAAGGTGTATGAAAAAACTGCACCCTGGAGCAACAAAAGTTTTCCCAATGAAAAGTGCTGGTGTGGATAGTACTTTGTCAGTAGGGGTGTGTCTAGACTACAGGTTTTGTCGACAAAAGTGGATTTTTGTCAACAAAACTATACCTGCGTCTACACTACCACCGAGTTCTGTCGACATAATGTCGACAGAACTCGGCAGTTTTGTCGACGGTGGTAAACCTCATTCTATGAAGAATAATGCCTTAGGCATTATTGCATCTACACTGTCCTTTGTGTCTACACTCTCATGTCGGCAAAGCAGCTTGCTTTGTCGACAGAACTGGATGTAGTCTAGACACTCTTTGTCGACAGAAGCCTATAGTCTAGACATACTCTCCTGCTGACAACTACTGTTTTTCATTGGAGGTTGTTTTACTCGGTTGGTAGGAGATCTCTCTCCTGCTAACAAAAGGCAGTTACACTGCATACCTTACATAGTTGCAGCCTCAATCAACTCTCTTTTTTATGTTAAAACAAAGATGCCAACCCTCTTCTCCCCCTCCCCACTCCCTCTGGGGAAAACTGATTTAAAAATTAGTCCAGAACAGAAAAACATGAACTGTATTCCATCAAATCCATTTAGATTTGCAATGTGAGCAGAAACGGATGGTGTCACATCAGTAATGATGGATGTTCCAATATAAGGAAGACAATATCAGCTTATAAGTACAGGTGCATTTGCAATGTTTATCTCATAGCAACCGCCCCCGCCACAAAAGTAAATGTGAAAAATCTCTTTTGCATATAATAATAGAGATAGTGGCAATCAATGGAATCTCGGAAAGCAGGTAGATAATGTCATACAGGGAAGATGTATAGATTAATGAAGGCAGTTCCAAATCTCAGAAAAAATAACTTATGAAAGACAGAGGTAAATAGGAGCTGTGTATATGAAGAAACACACAGGAAAATCAGATGCTAAATAGTATAGTTCCACTAAACACTATGTCTAAAGCTGTGGCATGAACAGCATGCTATTAAATCTGCTGGCATGTTAGCTCTGAAATGGAGTTTTCATAGTTTAACATAGGAATTTCCATACCTGCTCACAAATATTCATCTAGTTCAGGGGTGGAGAGCCTAAGGGCTGGGGGCCAGATGCAGCCCTCAGCTTACCTGGATCTGGCCCCCAAGTCTCTTGGCTCCACCTCAGGATTGGGGAGCCTGTGCTGGCACTCCATCCCCCATCCCCACTGATCCCCCGTGGGACTAGAGCACACAAAATCTACCCGCCTAGGCTCTGGTGTGTGAGGGAATGTGGAGAGTGTCTTTTTTCTTCTCAGTAGGGGGCCACGTCAGTGAGGAGTTTTTGTTTTGTTATTGCTTCTCACTTGTGTATGGCCCCTGACTGATTTTTCTGTGGGTCATTGGTTCCTGACCCAAAAAAGGTTCTCCACCTTGATCTAGTTAATATCTTTTCTGAAAGTTACCGTGTCCTGGTTTCTGCTTAAGTCTGCTTTTGGCTGCTCCAAAAGGTGCATCTCGGGATTCTACTCATCTAGACATTATGGTGAAAAAATCTCCTAAGAGGCTTTTTTCTGGTTTTGGTGGAGTTGAAAATATTATGAGAATGAGGAGTATTTGAGTAGTAATGAGTAGTATTTAGCTTAGACTAAACCAGAGAGTACAGAATGCATGAAAAACAGGACATGTGAATATAGGTGTGAGGTCATTAAATACATGTAAGAATCTCAGAAATAAGTTGGCTTAAATATTTGTCTAAGTATGCAGTTTTGAGTCAGTTGTTATGGTCTCATGTGGTTCTTAGAGACCTGGATCCAGCAGGCTACTTTATGTAGGCATCTGTTAGTCTGGAACAGCTTGAAGGATTAGGCCCAGAGGCAGTCTCTAGCTTAATCCTAAACTGAGGATTAGTTGGGAGGATATGCATCTTGAGCTGGAGTGGGACTGGTGGTCCTAGGGTTTTTTTCCTCCCCTCAACTCATGAATAAAATTACCTTGCTCACCTCAAATTGCCAGGAAATTTGCCATAAATTGTTGTATAGCAATATTCTGGGTTTCTCTATGCATTTGATAGAGGCATTTTGTAAATGTTCTTCATTTACAGCGCTGGCGCTAGGCTGATTGTGAGTCATGGCTTCAAAACATCTTTCTCGGCTGTGTGAAGTGAGAGTTTCAGAGAAGCTTATCAATGGATTTGTGACTGTGGTTGAAACAGCTGGTATCTGGATCCAGCTATCTTTTTTTTTTTTTTTTTTTTTGCTGGCCCAAAGACAAAAAAAAAAAATCTTGTTACTTTCTGTTCAGCAGACATAATCACCAATCAGTTTTAACCGTTAATCAAGAAAGCAGCTTGTCAACTTGACAGAGAAGTTGTGCCACATTGTTTCAGCACATGAAAAATGACTTGTTCATTTTTCTTGGTATCTCATGCACTGTGAGTTGTTTTCTCTTTGATTTTTTTGATTTGATACTAATCCAGCGAATATTGTCTTTAGTCTCACTTGCATCTTCAATACTGGATTTTCTGCATTTGTACAAAGTGCACTATGACCTAGTATGTGCAGACATTATCACAGTTAGTAAATATGATTATTTCTAGGCAGAGTTATCCACTGAGGTATAATGCTGAAACGCTGTTGCAGTCAATGGAATATATTTAGTCCTATCATTGTAGTCTTTTTTTTTATATGAGACTAATGAAAGACTTGCCGAGACAATTTTTTAATAGGAAAAAAACTATTTGTTTCCTCAATTCCCTTTTAAATTAGAAGTCATACAAGATAAAATGTGTCCATAGCTCTGAGACTTGTTTAATTTTACGTGGGCGAGCAATGTAATTTAACCATGATGAAATGAAAGGTTAGACTTTCTCGGGTCATGTCATTGGTAGCCTGCAGCCAATATAGCTATACAGAGGCAAACCCCACAAATGAACAAAGAAGGTTATTGTTTTGATGGCTTAAGCTTACCTATTTGAAATCTAGATAACACCAACTCGTGCAAATTGCATCTTTCCTTGTCTATTTTTAGAGTTTGCACTAACGCAGTTGCACTGGTTGCTGGCCACTGGTTCTTAATTCGGGCCTAATTTGAAGTATAGATTAGACCTAGATGTTTTAGGAAAGAGAACCAACCTAGCTTTCTGAAATATCTGGGAGTATTTTAAGTACTGCATGCTGGATGATAACATGAGAGGCCTTCATGTTTCTAACACCAAAGTGTCTCTTTATTAAGAGAAATATTTATGGAGATGGTGCAGCTGCAGTTAGGATGACAGCCATGTGCACACAGATTGACTTCCTGATGCTTCTGCCAAACCCCTTTCTTCCTGCAACCTGTGCTCTCTCCCTCCCCCCACCCCAAATTTAATGCACGTTGCTTTAGTGAGCATGACCAGAGATAAAGTAGTTATCCATCTCTTTTCTCTTCAGGTACTACCTTATTTGATGTCTGTTGTAATTATTACTTAGTTGAAATATTTCTATATCCAGTCTATTTCATAGCAAAAGCTCCACTGAACTGGAGATGAACTGGAAGAGTGAACTGATTAAGATTTCTAACTCTCAAACCAAGTGTCAGCATTTTAGATGTGCCAGGAAGTTTGCGCTCTCATTTTCTGGGAGCTTCTAAACACAGGATTTTGGGTGGACATTCTGGGGCCCCATCCTCTCTGAAGAGGAACACTGATCAGTGGGGTTCGAGGAAAATCTTATGCCTCCTTTGAGATCCATGAGTCACAGAGAAAATAATATTGTTGCTGGGTGGTGAGATAGTGAGGTCTTTGGTTTCTCACTCCTAAATGAAGAAACCAGGAAGCAATATAGAGAGCCAGGGGACTGTTGAGAGTTCTGTGGAATGGAACATGCAAAAAAATGGAACATTTGGATGATTAACAACCCCCAGGCCTGGAAGATCCACCTATCCTGACTCCTAACCCTGAGAATGTTGTGTTAGCGTAGAATTAACTGTTTAGATTAGAGCTGTATATTCTTGGTAGAAACAAAAGCTGTGACAATGGCTGAACTAGCAACAAAACTGGCACTCAGCCCGATGGTAAGTAATGGCATCTGCAGTCCATAGAGGTAACAGTGCCAACACTGGCATCTGTGCTACTTCTGGTCTCACGTCTCTGCGTTTGAGATCAGTACAAATTCTGTTCTCTGGCAGAGTAATCTCTTTAGTCCCTGGAAGAGAGGCCTGTGTTGCTACACAGTCCAGTCCAAATTTCTGTGGAAGCCCTCAGGAAATGTAAGTGGCTTGCGGGCCTGATTAGCTCTGCAGCAGCAGAGGCTCAGTCTGTTTTGTTCTTGGCTATAGCTGTACTTTGTGATACATTTTTGGCTATTGATGCTTTTGTCATTGAAAATCAGTAAATGTAAAGCCCTAGTTCAAAAGATTGTTTTCTCTCAAATGTATGATAAAAATCACTCTTGGCTTTGATCCGATTGTTAAAAATGAGCCCTGTGAAGCTGGGTAAACTGGTTTTTAATAACAATTTAATGCTCTGTGACTTTTCCTCTCAATCAAGATCGTTGTTCTCTATGAGGATCTTTCACTGAGCAGTATGAAAGCAACTGAGGGGAACACCCAAGGCCCATATGTGCTAGAAAGCTCAGGCTCTCTTCTGGCATGTTTATAACTATTTTTATATGCTCCCTGATTTCCCCCACCTCAACGGCTTAAGTTCAAGGTTCGTGCTGCATTCTAAAATGACCCACACTTATTCAGTAGAACAGGGAAGGCAGGCTCATTCAGGCAACTAAGGGGTTTGTGTTGGTTCTCCTCGCCTCATTAATCATGCAGTCAGATTTTAGGAAGGTGATACTGAAGTCTGAATATTTCTCTGAGTCTTGCAGTCCTTACAAAATCAAGGTGCCCATTCCCCTTCTGGACTCCTGAGGTCTGTGCAATGGTAGAGCCTGGTGTCACAAGCCTTATCATCAATATAGCTTGCTTTGCTTTCTTTTATCTGCACAGTTCATAATAAACTAGTGTCTAAATTTATTGACAGTCTCAGTAATACTAAATACTTTATATGTCTGCATGTATAGACACGCCCAAAGTTGGGGCGTGCTGATTGTTAGTGAAGCAGCGAGTGATGAAAACAAATAGTGCCATGAAAATTAAAAGGAAAAAAATGTAATCTGGTTTGTTAGATTTATTTTTCAATGCAAGCTTATCAAGAAGTAAATTGATATTTTACAGAATTTGCATTTGAATTAGATAAAATATTCCATTTAAACCCCCAGGCTTGGGACATCTTTCTATGATTCAGGTCTTGTAAACAATTTTATGCAAAGCTTTACAAAAGCTATTATATTCAATAATCTATTTCCTCAGCTAAAATAAACATATTGTCAATTTGCCCAGAGACTACAATTTTTTTCTATTTCATTTACAGCAGCTTTGGAGGTAAACAAGCCCCTTCTGAATTCTTCTAAAGTATATTAAATCAAAACTATTGCTGTGGAGGAGAGTATTTTCCTTGAACCATCTGTAATCATAGCAGAAACTGATATTTAGGGTTAAAGGTTATCCAGGAAATATGAGATGCTAACATTGTCAGTTTAGCTTTGGCACTGTTGAATAACTTTTGGGCACTACAAATATTTGCATTAGTCCTTCAAGGACTTCAGCAAAACCCAGTTCCACTCCCTCTTTTCTAGGCCTGAGAAATACCTTTTACACATTTTGGGGTCCATTATGTTAAAAATACAGTTGTGTTTGTGATATTATAAATTGTATGTATGCACCTTTCTCTAGACAGTACTTCAAAGGGCTTTTTGGAACAACACACGTGAAGTGTATTTTCTAGGAAGAACCTGGGGATAAGGAGAATGCAAATGACCCGCTTTTAATTCAGTTGCTCAAAGCTATGCCCTGAGGATGAAAACTAATTACTTGTTCCTGGAAACTCCCAACTGAAGACAAGATTATTAGGAAGGTGCTAGTTCTGAACTGAAGCTGTGATGAACTTACAACCACAAGAAACACTTTGGGTGGCAATGTGAAGGACTGTTCCTGACAGAATCCACACTAAGTTGGGGAGACTCTGGTAAGCTCCTTAGCATCCATGCAGATTCTTTTATTGTTTTTAATATGTCACTTCTGCAGTGCTGTTACTTTAAAAATAAAATAGGCTGCATAAAAATGTTGTGTGTGAATGTTTAGCTCTTGACTCTGAAGAGAAGACAAACAGGTGAGCTTGAACAGCCTGGCTCTGCTGGGATCAACACAGTGAAAGCAGGGAACTGTTCAGCCTGGAAATACCCCAGTCAGAAGGGTGATAGAGATGCAGCCATGTTAGTCTGGTCTAGGTAAAACAAAAAACAGGACTATGTAGCACTTTAAAGACTAACAAGATGGTTTATTAGGTGATGAGCTTTTGTGGGCCAGACCCACTTCCTCAGATCAGTATGTGGAAGAAAATCGGCACAACCATATATACCAAAGGCTGTGTCCAGACTCAGGGGTTTTTTCGGGAAAAGTAGCCTTTTTCCGAAAAAACTTCCCCTGCGTCCAGACTCAAGCTGCGTTCTTTCGAAATTAAATCGAAAGAACGCGGCTTTTCTTTCGATGGCGGTAAACCTCATTTCACGAGGAAGAACGCCTTCTTTCGAAAGTTCCTCTTTCGAAAGAAGGCGTTCTTCAATGTAAATAGGGCTTCTTCGAAAGAGAGCATCCAGACTCACTGGATGCTTTCTTTCGAAAAAGCAAGCCGCTTTTTCAAAAGTTCAACGTGCAGTCTAGACTCTCTCTTTCGAAAGAGGCTCTTTCGAAAGAGGCTTGCAGTCTAGACATAGCCAAAGTGATACAATCAAAAAAATGAACGCATGTGAAATTGACAAATCAAATTTTAGAACAGAGTGAGGGTGAGGGGGGAAGGTTAGTGTCTGTGAGGTAATGACATAGGGGTGATAATAGGGGAAGTTTCTGTGAGGTAATGACATTAGGGGTGATAATTGGGGAAGCTATCTTTGTAATGAGTGAGATAATTAGAGTCTTTGTTTAAACCCATACTTAAAGTGTCAAATTTAAGCATGAATGACAATTCTGAAGCTTCTCGTTGAAGTCTGGAGTTAAAGTCTCTTTGAAGCAATATGCATGTTTTAAGGTCATTGAGGGAATGGTCAGTCTAGCTGAAATGGCAAGCAACAGCTTTCTCTCTCTGAGAGAGTCTTATGTCTGTTTTGTGTGCATTGATTCTTTGGCAAAGTGTCTGAGATGTTTATCCAATGTACATAGCAGATGGACACTTTAGGAACATGTTGGCATAAATTATATTTCTGGATGAACAGGAATATGTGTTCTTGAACTTGTAACTGGCATGGTTAGGTCCAGTAATGGTGTCAGCAGAGTAAATATGTGGACAAAGCTGGCACCGGGGTTTGTTGCAAGGGAAAGTTCCAGGGCTGGAAGATAGTGAGATCTTGGTCTCCACCCAGAAAGACAACAGCAGGAGAGCTGGAAGCTGGGGAGTAAATGCCCTTGCTGGACCATTGATGGCAAATACAGGTGCAGTTGCCCTGAATTGTGACACACATGATTTACCATTCTGGTTTACACCCATGTTCCATCTAGTCCATGATCCTGTAACAGTGGCTGGTACCAGATGTTTTAGAGGAATGTGAGTAATCTCCCCCCCCCCCCCCGCCCCCCACACACCATATTGGGTCCTCCTAACTCTTTTAGTTAGATATTGGGTTACAGCCTGAAATATGAGATGGAATATCTCTTCCAAAAGCATGTTAGCATAAACTATTGTAACTCCAAATATACTCCAAATGTATCTATATCCAAACTGTATTTGAATCTTGCTAACTTCTTAACCTCAGATGTCATCCAATGGGTTCCACAGTTTAAATGCAGATTGTCTGAAAAAGCATCTCCTTTGTGGTTATGAAGCTGTCATCTTTTAAATGTCACTGAAAGTCCCATTCGCGCATTATGAAACTGAGAGCTTCTGTGCTCTCTGTCTACACTCACTAACCCCTTCAATTTTCTTTAACAAATTATTTTGCTCTGTAAGATCTCAGTACTGAAGCTAGAGGGCTACATTCATGCAGGGCATTGACAAATTTAGGGCATTGACAAATTTTAGGGCATTATTGCATTGCTTTGACGAAGCTAGACACAAGCATATTTCACTCCTACCAGGTTGGGCTTTGTAAGGTGCTGCAGGAATTACTTTCTTGCTTCCTGGACTGCTATGACGCCTTATCCCTCTACTTCTTTACTCCTGGCCATCTGTGCTGGATCTCAGTAGAGATTGATCAGGAAGGAGACAGCTGGGATAATGGGAAAAGAAGATATTGGAGCGGGGATCTGGCCCCACCCAGATTTCCTGACCATCTGGCACCAACCCTGAGATTCCTTCCAACATTCACCTAGCTTGACACAGCTGCCAAATTATGTGGAGCTCCATGTCTTGACTTTGCCACTGCTTGGGGGCAGGGTGTGTTATGGAAATGTGTGATTCTCACTCATCTGTCAGGAATGTCACCATGGAGCTGTACAAAACTAGGCAGCTATACCCACTTTTTTTCTCCTGCTTCAGCTGAACGATCATTCCAAGTAGAGGACCACAATAAAAAATAAAATATCTAGTCAAATTCAACAAAGGCTCACTGGGTGGATTCAATAGGATTCTGTGATAAATACAAGTGACTATCCAAATTTCTATTTATTTGAAAGCAGAGGGTATAGTATCCCTACACGTTCATACAAATTGCTAAAATGATATAAAATTATCAGAACTTCTAAAGGCATTAGACTGCTGTTAATTTTATCACTGATAAAATTCTGCCACTTTTAACCATATCAAGTGAGAGCTCATTTTCTGATAACTATACCACTTATTTCATGTGGGCAGCTAACAGGCTAAGGTATGATTCAGCATGGCTAACATGGGTGGAATCTGGCATCTTTTTAAAAATATTCCAGTGTGTTCACATCTTTTTAGTAAATTCACCATTGTGCTTGGCACCATTTGTACACTACATGAATTTTCAGTGCGGACCTATGTCAAATGTTAAATATTATTTCGAGTTTGCAAAAAAATAAAATGTATATAGGTTTGTTTAGAAGGATTGGAATTTGACAGTATAAAATCTTGATGTAGACGGCCATCTTCAAGAGTAAATCATACAACACAGACATACCATGAGCTTCATCCTGATTGTCAACAGAGATACCTGCGACTCAGAAAATGAAGAGGAAAAAGGAAAATCAAAGCATCTGAAGAACAAATGTGTATGTTTGTTTTGCAAGGAAACTGTTTGAAGACTATCTAACATAACACCAAGAAGGGCACAGTGCACTCAGAAGGTAAACTACACACAATCACTCATGCCCTGGGAGAGTACAGAAAGACAAATCTCCTTAATCTCTGAGAGCTCCCTTTGTTCAGCAATAAGCAAGAACTTACAATATAGTGGCTTATGGAAACCTGCACTACAATATAAGTCCATGTCTTCACTTGCTGCACCAGAGATCGATCTTTTGGTGTTCAATTTAGTGGGTCTAGTTAAGACCTGTTAAATCAAATGCTGAGGACAGCTCTGGTCAGCACCACTACTCCTAACAGACATGAGGCATAAGGGAAGCTGACAGGAGTGTTTGCTCCCATCAGCCTCCCTCTGTGAAGATGGCACCAAGCTCAGCTTAAGGTAAGCTAACTGCAGCTACATATTATTTTTTTTATATTTTATACATATGTAGCTGGAGTTGTGTACCTTAACCCAGACTTCCTAATCTAGTGTACACCTGGCTGAAGGCTCATATTGGTAACTGTATTGTTCCCATACTGGGTGAATATTGAGATGTTTTACATAATTCCTGAAAATGTAAGACCATAAGAACGGCCATACTGGGTCAGACCAAAGGTCCATCTAGCCCAGTATCCTGTCTACCGACAGTGGCCAGCACCAGGTGCCCCAGAGAGGGTGGACCGAAGACAATGATCAAGCGATTTGTCTCCTGCCATCCCTCTCCAGCCTCTGACAAACAGAGGCCAAGGACACCATTTTATCCCCTGGCTAATAGCCTTTTATGGACCTAACCTCCATGAAATTATCTAGCTATTCTTTAAACTCTATTATAGTCCTAGCCTACGCAGCCTCCTCTGGCAAGGAGTTCCACAGGTTGACTACACGCTGTGTGAAGAAGAACTTTCTTTTATTAGTTTTAAACCGGCTACCCATTAATTTCATTTGGTGTCCTCTAGTTCTTCTATTTAGGGAACTAATAAATAACTTTTCTTTATCAGCCCTCTCCACACCACTCATGATTTTATAGACCTCTATCATATCCCCCCTCAGTCTCCTCTTTTCTAAAGTGAAAAGTCCCAGTCGCTTTAACCTCTCCTCATATGGGACCCGTTCCAAACCCCTAATCATTTTAGTTGCCCTTTTCTGAAACCTTTCCAAGGCCAAAATACCTTTTTTTGAGGTGAGGAGACCACATCTGTACACAGTATTCAAGATGTGGGCGTACCATAGTTTTATACAGGGGCAGTAAGATATTCTGGGTCTTATTTTCTATCCCTTTCTTAATAATTCCTAGCATCCTATTTGCCTTTTTGACCGCTGCTGCACACTGTGTGGAAGTTTTCAGAGAACTGTCCACGATAACTCCAAGATCTCTTTCCTGAGGGACCTTGTCAAAGGCTTTCTGAAAATCCAAGTATACTATATCTACTGGATCCCCCTTGTCCGCATGTTTGTTAACCCCTTCAAAGAACTCTAACAGATTAGTAAGACAGGATTTCCCTTTACAGAAACCATGTTGACTTTTGTCCAATAAATTATGTTCTTCTACATGCTTCACAATTTTATTCTTTACTATTGTTTCGACTAATTTGCCCGGTACTGAAGTTAGACTTACCGGTCTGTAATTGCCAGGATCGTCTCTAGAGCCCTTTTTAAATATTGGTGTCACGTTGGCTACCTTCCAGTCATTAGCTGGAAGATGATTTAAAGGATAGGTTACAAACCACAGGTAATAGCTCAGCAATTTCCCATTTTAGTTCTTTTAGAACCCTTGGATGAATGCCATCCGGTCCCGGAGATTTGTTAACATTAAGTTTTTCTATTTGTTCCAAAACCTCCTCTAATGACACTTCAATCTGGGACAGTTCCTCAGATTCATCACCCAGAAAGGACGGTGCAGATTCAGGAATCTCCCCAACGTCCTCAGCCGTGAAGACTGAAGCAAAGAAATCATTTAGTTTCTCCGCAATGGCTTTATCGTCCTTGATTGCTCCTTTTATAGCTCGATCATCTAGGGGACCCACAGGTATTTTAGCAGGCTTCCTGCTTCTAATGTACTTAAAAAACATTTTGTTATTTCTTTTTGAGTTTTTGGATAGCTGTTCCTCAAAATCTTTTTTTGCTTTTCTTATTACATTTTTACACTTGATTTGACAGTGTTTATGCTCCTTTCTATTTCTCTCACTAGGATTAGACTTCCACTTCTTAAAAGATACCTTTTTGTCCCTCACTGCTTCTTTTACATGGTGGTTAAGCCACGGTGACTCTTTTTTAGGTCTCTTGCTATGTTTTTTAATTTGGGGTATACATTTAAGTTGGGCCTCTATTATGGTGTCTTTAAAAAGTTTCCATGCAGCTTTCAGGGATTTGGCTCTAGTCACTGTGCCTTTTAATTTCTGTTTAACTAACCTCCTCATTTTTGTGTAATTCCCCTTTTTGAAATTAAATGCCAGGGTGCTGGACTGCTGAGGTGTTCTTCCCACCACAGGAATGTTGAATGTTATTATATTATGGTCACTATTCCCAAGTGGTCCGGTAATGGTTATATCCTGGACCTGATCCTGCACTCCACTCAGGACTAAATCGAGAATTGCCTCTCTCCTTGTGGGTTCCTGCACTAGCTGCTCCAAGAAGCAGTCATTTAAGCCATTGAGAAATTGTATCTCCGCTTCTCTTCCTGAGGTGACATGTATCCAGTCAATATGGGGGTAATTAAAATCCCCCATTATTATAGAGTTCTTTATTTTGGTAGCCTCTCTAATCTCCCTCAGCATTTCAATGTCAGTATCACTGTCCTGGTGAGATGGTCGGTAATATATCCCTACTGCTAATTTCTTATTATTGGAGCATGGAATTGCTATACAATAAAATGTTACTTTATATATGATATTGCCTGGCTAATACTATAAGCATTTATCTAAATATCCATCATTCCTCCTTGAGGCTGTCTTTCTTGTGACAGCACCTGGACATGACAGCTCCCGCTTTCTCAGTATGCATGCCTGCAGTGAGCTTTTGTATGCTGAGAATGGCTGGATATATTTGGTATCTCAGAGTAGGGCTCAATGTTCTTTACAAACCGTCAGCCAACTCCATTGCAAATAATGACGCTCATGTAGTCTGATTGTTTTTTTTAACTGAAACCAGCAACATCGTCCTCAGGATTTCCTGTTGAAGATAGCTTTTATCCAAGGAATTGTGAATGCCTTGAAGCTTGGGCATCTGCTAACAATTTGCTCTCTCTGGAGGCAAAGAAAGGGATGAAGGGAAGGTACCAGATAGGAAACACAAAGAATACAGAAAAGATTTTTTTTCTTAAGTTGGATATTTTGGGTCAGCACCCCAACTGGCTTGTTTACAGCAACACTTGGTAATGTATTTCTTTTCAAGTATCAGAATATCCCTAAACCAGAGCACTACCAAGAAGATAAAACAGAGCTTAAGAGGCTTCCTCCTTATAAAACTTGACTGCAACAATTTTTTTCAGAAAAATTAACCAGTCAAGTAACGGTTTCAAAACAACTGGTTTTTTTTAACCCAAATCAAATTGTTCAGAGAGGAGCATGTCATAAAAAAAACCAAAGGCAAATACAATGAACAGAGGATGACAAGAGAAAGAGAGAAAGAAAAAAAATTATTGAAAAGGTCTCTGTGGAGGCTTAATAGGAGTTGTAATATTTGCTTTATTAGAGATAAATAACTAAAATTTTAGTATTTGGAAGGAAAATGAGAATAGCCATGGTTAATACTAGAAGTTTTCTGCTGTCTTTGGCTGACTCAATAGTTCAGCATGACACTAGTCATTAAAGCAGCATGCTCAGCCTTTGCCCTTTTCCTGGCTGATAGCCCAGAGATGACAGCAAGACAGGAATGCAATAGACAGAAAATGTGCCAGGTTGCTGATGAAGGCAGGGCGATATGTCCTGTGGTGAGTGGCAGTGGTTGTAATCATGTAGGAAGTCAGAAATAGGACATCTTTCTTTAAGCAATGTAGTTCTGTCCATCTGAACTCAGAGGATTTCTGAAGAAAATACATAAAAAAGGCAAAACTGATGGGTACTTTTGCTTTCTTAGCTACAATGTGCCCTTTATGCAACCTCAGAGGGCAGAACCTAGAGGCCAGAAAGACTCATGGAGCTTCTGGGATGTGAATGCCCACTTTGTCTTTAGGGTGCAGCTTATTCCTACCCGTATAGCAAGTGAGCTCTGGAAGCTCCCAAACTCCTTCCAGACATTTGTTGGGTTCTGTGCAGAATAGGGCGGATTAGACTTGTGCTGCTCCTGAGCAGCAGCTGCAATTCTGCCTGGCCTTTACTTAAGACACAGAACAGAAGTAAGGAAAGCTCCTGTCCATGCACTATGTACCCACAGAAGAGCTTGGCAGAATGTAGCTCTGACTATGTAGCATATGCGGCAAGGAGTCCTGTGGCACCTTATAGACTAACTGAAGTGTTGGAGCATAAGCTTTTGTGGGCAAAAACCCACTTCGTCATATGCATGTAGTGGGAATTTCCAGAGGCAGGTATAAATATGCAGGCCAGAATCAGGCTGGAGATGACGTTGTGGATCCAATCAGGGAGGATGAGGCCCACTTCTAGTAGCTGATCTGGAGGTGTGAATTCCAAGAGGAGAAGCTGCTTTTGTAGTTAGCGAGCCATTCACAGTCTTAGACAAAGTGGGTCTTTGCCCATGAAAGCTTATGCTCCAACACGTCAGTTAGTCTATAAGGTGCCACAGGACTCCTCGCCACTTTTGCAGATTCAGACTAACACGGCTACCCCTCTGATACTATGTAGCATATGCAAGTCAAGAAGATTAAATGAGACTTTTACCTGAGAATACTCTGAAGTTTCTATGTAGCACAATGCTACATCTTTGTAATTGATAATACTGTTTTCCCAAGACTGTCCCAAATCATAGGCAGTGTCTGGGGAACAGTATGACACAGGCCTTTATTAACCATGAAAGATACAGCAAAGTTCTCCAGGAGTAAACAGCTGTGAAGTTTTGATGGGCTACTGTAGCCAGACAGAAACCCCCCTGTAACATCCATCTTTGCTTGCCTGGAAGCATACAGGGCACACAGAGCAATAAGATCCTTGACAGAAGGCCCGGATATGCAGGCTGCTGTGACCCTGGATGGCTGTAAACAGAGATAAGCCAATTGCTGACCAAGAGGATGCCAAGGAGTGCCCTTGACTGAAACCTATATTAATACGAACACACACTGTCCAGGGGGAAGAATCTCCCGCCCAGTAAAAAATGTCCAGTACACACAATTTAGTTATCTCTCTTGCAAGTGTAAATTAAGTTGAACTCCCTTGCAAGAACTGACGTCACAAAGACGGACCAACACAATTTGGCATCTTAGATAAGAAAGAGGATATGGGCCCCTATGGGTATAAAGATGGGTCCAGCAGCACACTTACTCTGAGTGTCAATCTACCATCTATCTGCTGGTCAGGTTAGGTGATTGGCCTCCCAAGGTTCCACGGGGATGCCCACCTCGTATTCATCTGTCCTAGGAATTGAGGGACCGGCCCTGGCCTGATACGCTGGAGTCAAGAGGCACAGAAGGGGGTAAAAATTGTACCTGGATGTGTCCTTTGTCTTAAGTGTACACATAGACTTAAAGCTCTTTAAAGATTAAGCTGTCACTTGGTACCATTATTTCTATTTTCTATCTTTATTTTCTCTGTAACCATTTTTAAGATCTATATTTGCTAGCAGTTAAAAAATAAAGCAATAGCCATTGTAACCATATAATTTATAAGCTTCTTTAATAAACATGTAACTGTTTAAGCTTTAACCTAACTCCTTCAGTTGCTGTAATAAAACCAAGCACAATTTAAAAAAACTCCAGCTGGTCATAAGGAAGAGGTATAGGAAGAGCTTGGGCACTTGAATCATGTCACTTCCATAAAACAGAACCGTAGGGGCATCTCTCAGTCTTCCCTAGGCTGCCCACTGCGAATCCTGTATCCTAGCAGTTAAAATCGAAAATGTAATAAGCTCTTCCTATAAACTCTGGGGCATCTGTCAGCCTGTTGGCTGCCCTCCACGAAGGGATCCCGATCCTAGAAGACAAAGACACGGACGTTAAACTCCTTGGAGAGCCCGTCAGTCTCTCCTAAACTGCCCACGGCGACGGGGCCTTGTGTCCCAGCAGTTGAAAACTCGGTTGTAACACACACACACACACACACACACACACACACACACACTGCCCTGACCATCGGCTAACAGCTACTGAAGAAGACTGCTACGGTAGAAGAATCACCCCTCAGAACCCACCCCTCAGAAGAGTACCCTGACCTACCCATCATGAACTTTCCTGGTTTGTGGAGACAAAAGTCTTGTCACTACTTCAAGGCATCACTCAGAAAGCATCACATTGGCATTCTCAACACAGTGTACTCTGTTCATGTTTCTGTGAGGCGATGTCCTCTGAGATAAATGTCTAATAACCAAAATTATTTAGTTTAGGATCATAAATCTTCCAGGTTGGCTTCTACTGCAGTCATCAGTTTTTTAAGTGAAATTTTGTATACGATACAGGACAACCATTTTGTTTCCTAGAAGCAAAAGAGATTTAGGTTTTTTTTATATATTGTAAAGTTTTACTATTTCATTTTCAGCGAACCAGCCAGATTTCTAAGCAGTAGAATAATCATATGATAATGAAATATTTTTTTAACTGTCCCTAATATACTGCTTTTTGGTGGCACACTCTAGGGGTCTACAATGCCATTTCATTAACAGACAGAAATGAAAGTGGGACTGCTTACATGCTGACTGATTCATTTCAGATTAAATCAGGTTAATCGCATGTAGGTCAGGCATTAAAGGTGAACATACAGGTTCAGTTCATTATTGAAAATTGAATTCATATCATGGCAAGATATATTCTGGTGCTATTTTGACAAATGCTATATTGTTATTTATAGATAGCTAGAACGTCAGATAGATGAAATTAATAGTTTAATGTAACCAGCAATTTTCCCATCAGATTCATGAAACTGATGACATGCTATTGGTTTTTTGGAGCCATTTCAGCTGTTCAAAAACTTTCCAATTTACATGAAATCCATAGTCTCTTATCAGTGCTGGGAGGTAAAAATGTGGGTGTTCTGGTCCTGTGTCTCTCCAGTATGTTCTGGAAAGGAGGGGAGACCACTCATCCCTCAAAATAATCCCTGCAAGAGGAGAAAAACACTTCAGGAGTCTTCCCTCAGGATTCCTCCTGATTTGGGGAAAGGTGCTGAAATTCACTCTTCTGCAAAATACACACAGTCACCTTCTTTCTGATCAGCTCTTCTCCTGAAGAAAATATCTCTTCTTCATGTCTAATTAGGGTATGACTAGACTGCAGCACTATTTCGGGATAGTATCCCGAAACAGCAACCCTGAGTCTTTTAACGCTCCTGCTATTTCCCGAAATAGTGGGCGTGCTATTCTGGCATCCCTATAGCCCTTGTTCCATGAGAGGTAAGGGATTGTCAGAATAGTACCTTATTTTGAAATGTGGTGCTGACTACACAGCGTCAACATTCAAAATAGGCTCTTTTGACCTAGACTCGGAATAAGCTACGCAATTTGCGTAGTGCAAATTGTGTAGCTTATTCTGACAGAAGGGTGCTGTCCAGACACACCCTAAAGCATGCTTGGGCTGTAGTCCCCATGGCTGCTCCTGCTACTATAGAGGACTGCACTTGTGAGTGGGCTCCAGGAAGTATCTCACAACAAGGAGTTTCCAGTATGGAAGAACTTAATTGGGTGGTACTCTCACAATTTCTTAAAATAATACTATTACTAAGGGATAGCAAAATATGAAACTAAAAAAAAGACCCACCATGCCTTTGAGTACAAAATAATTAGTGAGATTGTGTCCATTGACCTATTGCAATTATTTGCACTTAATGGGACTATTTTATGCTGTTTGCCCTGGAGCAAGGGGCTACTCTTTGTTTGTGTACATAGCTCTTCTTTGATATAGTACCCTTTCGCTGTGCTAGTAGCTACTCTAGTGTCCTTTTCAAACACATGAAGATAAAAATCGTACTATTCTACATGTTGTTTTTTATTATTTGTGGGCTTTCAGATTCATTGGCACATTAAAGACAACAGGAGTAGCAGCCATGTGTCTCAGGGCAAATTCTTGAACTGCAGTTTGATCTGCCTCAGTGCAAGCAATATATTTCCTGATATGTGTATGTTAACATGTTTATATTTAGACCTAAATATTTAGGATGTGTGAGGTATATTGTTAGTTTGTTGGTAGCCCATCACGACAATGATGATGATCTGAGAGCTGCGAGAAAATCTGTTTTAAGTGAGAAAGCTGTTGCACATGGGCAGTCCCATTCTCTCGACTGTGGAAGTCCCATGGGCACAAAGCATCATCATGGTGGGGATATCCTTTGCTACAGTGGGTGACCAGAACATCTTTGTTCTCTGTATGCCCCATAGTGCATTGCTGAACTGCCTTCATGACAGTGGATTCACAAATTGATTTCCTCCACCCAGTCCACCAGAACAGTCTTCACATGCTAGAGAAAGGCAGTTTCCCTATCTCACAGAGGGCAAAAGACCCATCAGCTACCTCACTCAGTTTGGCCTACTCGTCAAAGGGGTTCCATGAGTCAATGGTTTGTTCCGCCACTGTCACATGCAGACAGCAGTTACATGCCAGAGCTGGAGGTGAGGACCAAAGCAGATGAACACATGTTCCTCCAACAGAAATACTACCTCTCCCTAGTCCCCATGCACCCCTGTAGGAGGTTTTAGTTAAGGAACAGAATACTATTTAGATATAGACGTTATGCTGATTTACATAAGCTGAAGATCTAGAGAAGGGCTCCCCCAAAAAGAAGATATTTTATTACCACAGTTACTCAGTCATTTCCCTGTTATTTCCATAGCAGACTCCAGATACATCACTCCAATGGGATCTGCTCTATTCTCTGTATATAGCCACTCTGCAAGAGGATCATCTAATGCAGGGAAAACTGCATCCACTGTTGAGATCATCAGAGGGCATACTTTCCTTGCAACACCCCCTGTTGATTTAGTGGAACACGGCACATATTCAATGCCTCAGTTTACCCACCACAGGAATCCTTCACTTCAGTCCCTCTTGATGTTTCATTTCATTATACCTTCCTTAGAACTTGTTTATTATAAAACTTCATATAAAATGGGCTACAACAGAGACTCCAAAATGAACAAAAAGATGCTTCTGGATTTCAGGTCCCTCTGAGGTCTCCCCTGCTAACTTTGATCCCAGACCTTTTAGTCTTTGTCTATCCTTAGCTGGAGTCCTAGCTCACGCTCTACCAGGAGTCTTGATTTATCCTCCTTCTGGAGTTGGATAAATCAAGCAATTACTATCCCCCTCCTTGCTGACAATCCCAGCTCTGCTCAGGAAGCTGGGTTGTAACTTATCTCCCACAGCTGGCCTCAGTTTGTCCACAGGCTCACAGAGTTTGACAGTCTTCTGCTGATGTTCATCCCTTGTTAAGTCAGGACCCTGTAGAAGCCTTCTTATTCTCTGTAGTGTCTGCAGGCATTTATGTTTATTCCCTACTCCCAGTCTATCCTGAATTGGTTGGGAGAGAGGAAAGCCTCATCCTGCCTCCTTAGGAAAATAGCATCAACCCCATCATTTAACACAAAGATTCAGTGACTCTCTTGAAGCTTAACAAACAGAAAATATCGATATAAATCACATACTATGAGCATCACTCATGCAATTATACCTTATATTGCCAAGAGGACCATGACTTATGCTTCCTATGATTTTAAAATGGGTTCTGAGACAGGAAAAATAGAAGATCCTCTACAATCTGACAAATGTCTAATACAACATAATAGGAACCTTTTAAAATATGAAACATCCATTGTCCAGTTGAAAAGTAAAGATTTTACTGAAATTGTACTGATTAGCCTTGAGCAAGTCATCAAGTAGCTTAAAAATACAGCTTTGAAATAAACTTGTGAGTAATGTTCTCCCCAGATTCTTTTCATTGTGTACAGACCATTGCCAAAATGCACAGATATAATCGCTTGCCTGAACTAGCTGCATGGTTACTGCAGTTACGTAGATAAATATGGTAATGGCAAATGTTTAACTAAATGATCACTTGTGCATGCAATTCAGTAATTCTGTGTGCAAATGTAGGTAATCAGAAACATGTACTTTTTTCCTGCATAGAGCTAGGTTCATAACTATTCAAATGTAGCCCATATCTTTTTAAAAATCAGTATTACTGAGAATTTTTTAAAACTGTGACTCTGCATGGCCCTCTGATAATTTTGCACTTGTCAGACATATATGTGTGGATACATTTTTTTTTTTTTACTATTTTCAGAACAACCAGATTTTCAGCTAATGCAAATCAGCGTAGCCCCCCCCCTGCTTGCATAGTCTATGATAATTTACACCATGTGAGGCCTTGGCCCTGTTTTTCTCCTGCTCTTTTTTGGGCAGCTGCTGTATAGTCACTCTATTATCTCTGCCTTGACTTCTGAATGCTGCAACTTGATAGATTATCTCAACAACCTCAGGTTTCCATGGTGAGTCAGGTAATCTAACTTCCTCTGATGGGTGGCAGAAAATGTGGCCAGCTGTATTATTTCTACAGGTATGGAGGCTACAATGTTTTAACTCACCTAGGGGAATTAAGCAGAGATAATTATATAGAGCAACATGTAGACAGAAACCAATCAGACCTGGCAAATGCATTGTACAGTTTTGTTGTTACAAAAGGAATGTAGTGTTATTCTGGATGGTAAATATGCTACTTCGATATGTAGTTAGCTTTGAAGACAGTGGAACTTAAATATGTGCTTAACTTTAGACTCTCTTTTACAAGTTTTACTGAATGGGGGACATAGCTACAAATTAGATTTTGACAAAGTTCATTTGCAACTAATACTGTGTGATTAATCTGACCCTTTGTTCTGTTTGTAAATAATTGAAGAACTGATCTGGAATTCTACAGACATTTGTTATGAATGTGTATTTACTGAATAGTTTATATGAATAATTTTCATTATATTAAGGTTTCACAAATTGTTTGTCTTGACTATTTGATGTTATGAATAGTCACCTATTTCACATAGGATTGTTTCTGTTTAAATGACTGGAACTCTTTAAACAGACAAATAATAAATAGCTAATGCCTAATTTTTGTAAACTTGAGGGATATGGATTTTACACACTCCATCTGTGAGTTACTGTAGTGGTCTTCATGTTAGTCATTGACACACCAAAGTAAAGATTCAATCAAATAGTATGAAAGTGATGTAGATACCAATTTTAATCAAATCCATGCTACCCGCTGCTGTTTTATTTTTTAAAGTGTTATTACAACCTTTATTTTCATGTAGAGTGAGGGCTGGAGGCTAAAATGTTTCATTTCTCCTAACTATAGGAGAAATGTTCAATGAAAGTTTTAAATAGTTGTTTACAAAAAAAGTGTTTAGGTTTTTTTTTTCAAATAAAATAGTCATGAAGGAACATTTGGTGTTTTCAGCAAATAAATTATATCTACTATATATTTAAGATAGTCTGTCTGTTGGTTCAACAACTACTAAATGGTAAGCACTAGGACCATCAAATTTGGTATATAGCTTCTTCTGATCATAACTTAAAGCAAGGTAAGAGTTTGCATGTGCCAGGAAAATGGGATGTGCCTGAAATGGGATTGCTTCTCAAAAAACCATACAGAAAATAGACAGAATCACAAGGCAGGTAAAAAGGGCTGGCTGGAGGCATGTCCCTCCCATCCGAGCTTGCTCCAGACCAGAGTCCGGTGACCTCTGGGAAGGGTGAGGGGCAAAGTTCCCCCCCTTGAATTCGTACGGGAACATTGCTGGCTGTTTCCCTTTTGTCAGGGTGTGAGGGGAAACTGCACAGTTTGCTGTATTCATCACCGACTGGAAAGCACAGGGGACAGATGAACCTGGACCCTGTTAAGGGACATGCACCCCTCTCCAGGCTGTGCCCGCTGGAGCTGCAGTGGCCATGGAGAGGTGCTTCTCACTAGGCCCCAAGCTACTGCAGTGAGAGAGGGCTGGGGTAGTTCTCATTCTTCAGGGTAGCCTGTATACTGAACTCCTCATTCCCAGTCCCACCTCAGAGCAATGATTTTAATGAAGCATGCACATTTTCATTTTATTTTCTTAAAAAGCCTGAAACATTAGTTGAATTAAGGATCCAACCAATGGATAGATGACGGATAGAAGGATTGATTTGAGGATGGGAAAATTGAAGAGTGAAAATATATTTCACAGCTATTCAGTTGGCTACACTTGCAAATGCTCTCCTCATTCATCACTGACCCAGTTCTGCTCCCCTTAATCATACTGAAAAATATTTCACTCCATTAATAAAGGAGGCAGATGTATGATGCATATCCAAGTGGGACCTGAGTCCCTGAGCCCTTTATATATTGAACTTTTTGATGGTCATTTGGCTTTCCCTAGCCTACATATTTTTTAAAAAATTATTTAATGTATTTGGGTTTATAAAATACTGGGGTAAAGCACAACCAATATATTTTACAAGTTCTTGACAGTAGTTAGAAGATGAGAGGGAGAATGGTTGTTTGATTGGGAAAATTTACCTGAAACTTAGGAAACCCAAGATCGTGGCTTTTCTCTATGGCTGTGTCTACACTGCACCCCTTTTCCGGAAAAGGGATGCAGATTAGACACTTCGGAATAGGCAAATCCGCGGGGGATTTAAATATCCCCCGCGGTATTTGCATTAACATGGCTGCCGCTTTTTTCCGGCTTGGGGATAAGCCGGAGAAAAGCACCAGTCTAGATGTGATTCTCCGCAAAATAAACTCTTTTCCGGAGGATCTTTTATTCCTACTTAAAAGGAGGAATAAAAGTAGGAATAAATGAAAGTAGGAATAAAAGCTCCTCCGGAAAAGGCTTTATTTTCCGGAGAATCACGTCTAGACTGGCGCTTTTCTCCGGCTTATCCCCAAGCCGGAAAAAAGTGGCAGCCATGTTAATGCAAATACCGCAGGGGATATTTAAATCCCCCGCGGATTTGCCTATTCCAGAGTGTCTAATCTTCATCCCTTTTCCGGAAAAGGGGTGCAGTGTAGACACAGCCTATGTGTTTAGGGTTTCTGAGGCTGTGTCTGTACAACAGCGTTATTTTAAAATAACCGATGTTATTACAAAATAACAAAATGCGCATCTACATAGCAAGCCATTATTTCAAAATAATTTTGAGAAGGAGGACTTCTTACTCCAACCCCTGTAAGCCTCATTTCATGAGAAGTAAGGGAAATTGAAGAAAGAGTGTTCTTCCTTTGACTTCCTGCTATGTAGACAGCACCAAAATCTGAATTTAGCTATTTCAACTTCAGCTGCACAGTTGATATAGCTGAAGTTGTGTATCTTCATTTGACTTCTGTCCTGCTGTGTAGATGTGCCCTGTGTGACCTTGGAGAAAGATCTTTAAAACCATTTAGGCACCTAAAAATGCAGGTGGGTGCTCACTGAGATTTCCAAGAAGCTAGTAGGTGCTTAACTACACAGTGATTTTGAAAACCTTAATAGATATATCTATGAATCTAAATACCATTAAAATTTTCACAATCTCTGTGGATTAGACTTACAAAAGAATTTAGGCATCTAACTGTCCCTTTAAATATTCAGCATCCGATCCCACCGAGATTCATAAAACATCCATTCAACTGTTACCAAACCCTGGAGGTGCCTAAACTCATTTGGCACCTAATTTTTGCAATAAAAGTTCCCTAGATGCCTGTGTTTCTACCTTGCACTGTTGAGCTACGCCAGGTCAGCATAAGGTGTTGTACCTAACCTTGTAGTGTAGTACAAAACTGAGGGCACCAGCCTCCGAATATCCCATAGCCCACTGGCCAGAGCACTCAGCTGAGAGGCTATTGAGCCCTATTCAAATCCCTTCTCTTGTGGAAGAGGGATTTGAAGTGGGGGGTTTCCCATAGCTCACATATTATACTAATCAATAAACTAAAAGTCATGAGGGAGGTCCTCTTTCCCAGCTTCTTGCAAAAATGGTATAGGCACCTAATGCTTAGAGAGGGTTTATAGCTGAAAGTCCCAAGCAGAGAGAGGAGTCTCCTTCCCATCCATACTTAGGTGCCAATCTCACTGATAGGAGGTCAGACTTAGGACGCATTCCTCACCTGGTCACCTTTCAGTGGCTAGCTGCCTCGTATGCTCTTTTTTGTGAATACCGTTCTAAGGAACCTACCTGCCCATTCAGGCTGTGTCTAGACTACATGCCTCTGTCGGCAGAGGCATGTAGATTTGTTTGTTCAGCAAAGGCAAATGAAGCCGCGATTTAAATGATCGTGGCTTCATTTACATTTACGTGGCTGCCGCGCTGAGCTGACAAACAGCTGATCAGCTGTTTGTCGGCTTGTCGGCTTGCGCGCTAGTCTGGACATTCCCCCTGTCGACATCAAAGCCCTTTGTCGGCAGCCCCGTTATTCCTCGTGGAATGAGGTTTACCAGGGCTGCCGACAAAGGGTTTTGATATCGACAGGGGGAACGTCCAGCCTAACGCGCGAGCTGACAAACAGCTGATCAGCTGTTTGTCGGCTCAGCGCGGCAGCCATGTAAATGTAAATGAAGCCGCGATCATTTAAATTGATCTTGAAAAATTTTACCCTCAGGTACCCTAATGATGTCACTAAGGGTGCATCTACACAGCAGGGCTTCACTCAAAATAAGCTACGCAAATTGAGCTATGTCAGTTGTGTAGCTTATTTCAAAATAGCTTATTTAGAAATTGGGAGCGTCTACACAGGGGCGGATATAGGGCAGGGCAAACGGGGCGGCTGCCCCGGGCCCCACGCTTCAGAAAGCCCCGCGCATGCGCCATGGCGCCACCGCGCATACGCATGGCTGTCACTGCGCATGTGTCGTGGCAAAGGGGGGGCCCCGCGGAATTATGCTGCCCAGGGCCCCGCAAAACAGTCATCTGCCCCTGCGTCTACACAGCACTTATTTAGAAATAGAGCACTCTTCCTCTGACTTCCCTTACTCCTCGTATAATGAGGGTTACAGGAGTCAGAGTAAGAATTCCTCCAGTTTGAAGGTATTTTGACATTATTTCGAAATAACTGCTTGCTGTGTAGATGTGAACTAACTTATTTTGAAATAATGCTAGTTATTTCGAGAAAATGTTGATGTATAGATATGTCCTTAGATTCATTTCACACACATTTCCAGATTTCAATCAAAAATATTCCTCATCTTTGCACTTGTCTTTGGTCGCTAAACTCAGATTTTGAACTTAGCAACTGAGATTTCTTTCAAATGATTTTTAAGATTCACAATCCCTTGTATTGAAGGCTGCAATCCTTTTTTTATGTTTTAGAGAGAGTCCTGGTTTTAACCTTCATTTCTGTGATTTTTATCAAGGTTGCCCTAGATTCCCATGACAGAGTTGAGGTGTATGATTCATGCTCTTTCCCTTTCTCTCTCCTTTTATTTAGATAACATCATATTCTGCCTTAATTATTCTCCTAAGTATTTAAAGAAATAAAGAATAATGATTACATTTGTTAAGCTCACATTTCCACAGATTCAAGTAGCAAAACAAAGACAGAATTAGATATGAACATGACCCTGTATAAATATAGTTCATGTCAGAGTGGGATTCATACTCCAAGCAAAAGGATGGTACTGTAACTATAATTTCTGTCTCAGAAAGCCATCTTAAAATGGTAAGATGATATTTCACAGGTTGTTGTAGTAAGAAAGTTAAAATTACAGATTTACAGAATCACAGATGTTCAATAATTTTTGCATCATTATTTATAGTAGTGAGAGTATCAATTTCCTAACTAATGCTTGTCAATATTGAAAGATGTCATATTAAATAGATTCCCTGTTTGTTAGTATTCTCAGTGTGATCATAGGGTTTTATCAGGAAAATAACCAGTGGGACAAAATTTAAAGAATGCTAACTAGTATTTTCAATGCACTAGGAAGTAGTATAATTCTTGTGTATATTATGAATATGTTTGAGGAAAATGAGATCTTATTCATTAGAAATCTGAAGTGGGCATTAATGATGTTCGTATATACTATATGAATCCCATATTTTCTGTATGTGATTGTAGAATTTATATTGTTAGGATAATTTGTTTTCTTTTGTATCTGTTCATTGTTTTCTGTGATTCATAATGACAATTCAGACACTGCTTTAACATTTCAAACTGAGTTCAGTTTAAATGCATGAACAGTACTATTCTAATAACAGTAGGGACAGTCATTTCATTAATAAGTTTAGACACTTGCCTTGCAGCAAAGCATAACTAATACCCACAAATACAGGGGGGAAATAGAGGCAAAAATGTCTGACCATAAATGCAAAGAAATAAGAATGCTGAAATCTTAGTACAGGTAATGAGCTTTGGAAGGAATATCGCAAATACAGTTTGAGAAAGTGTTCTATAAGAAATAAGGTGTTTTGAGGATCAATCCTAAAAAAAAAAGTCACTTAAAACACTGCAAAATGTTTCAAAAATAGGTATGAAAATCATATTTTTCAACCTCCCAGACAGGTAATAGGTATATTTTCAAAGCAACACTCAGGGATTTAGTTGAGCAATTCTCATTGACTTTAAATGGGAGTCACATAGCTACATTTCTCTGCACAGCTTTGAAAATCTACCCCCTAATGTGTAACAGTAATTATCTGCAAATGTGTAGCAAAGGATCAGAAGTCATAGTATTTTGCATCATGTTTATGAGCTACAGAATTCAGGCACATCATCATTGTTAAATTTTCAAATGCAAGTTTTTCAGGTGATTACCCTCTGTAAGCAGGCCTGCCTAATTAATGACGTGTCATTCATTTATATCCCTATTGTTTCATTTTAGCTTTCTTCAGTCCTTCTGGAGTCAGCTCATCTTGCTCTTCAACCCTCCTTCTGATCTGCATAGATGTATAGCACAGGCATAAACACAATTTTTCAACCTAGCCATCCCAGGTAGTTATCTTCAGGTTCTGACTCCTAACCCCCAAGCCTATTCAATTCCTAAGCAAATAACTGACATGACAGAGAGAAGAACCTTCTACTTTTTCCTTTCTTCTATTTCCCTTCATCTTCTCTTATTTTTTTACTCTGTATTTCTACCCTTTCCTTACACTTGAGTTCTCATCTATGTAACACTATCAATATTGAGCTAGCTTTCTTCGAGCTGACTAGACATTTTAAAAATGTCTTAAACATTTATCTGATTTACAACATCCTCTGATTTTGTCATTGTGAGCAGGTGACCTCCAAGTATAGTCCACGTATTGTGTAAACTCAAAATATACCTCTCCTCAAGATTTGGCGTTGTCAATAAAGAAAACAACAAGACCAGCTCTTTTCTTTTTCTCCAGGCTTAGATGCTTCAAGGCTTACCTCCTGGGAATTTCCCAGACTATACCAGATATTCTCTCCTAAGATTCATGGGATAAAATATTTTTTTCTTGTCCAAACATTCCTTACAATGCTATAAATAGTGGTGCTATTTTCATCCAAAACCCAAGCACCCTTCATTACTGCATCTTACTCCAAATTAACATTCCATAAAGATGAAGCTGGGACCCACAGGGATTGTCCCTCGCCTTTATTTGTGATGATCCATATTTGAGTCCTAGCTGAGGACAAAAGTGAAGTTGAGTTTGACAGTTACATTCCAATTCCTCCTTTCTTGTATAGGTTGAAAAATGATGGTCTGCTTGATGTAATCATTAAGCTGAATGCCCTTAGTGCCCAGTCTAATTAAAATGGTCAGGAGTTTAGGTATCTCTGCTGTACACACTCATTTTAAAAAACAAGGAATTTGACAGACCACAGAGTGTATGTGGACTGCACTGGAACACTTACAATCAAATGCATGGTGTAACCTAAGAAAAAGCAATGTGTCTAACAGCAGCAATACATTAAATGATGACAACATGGAATAATGTCAGGTATTTCTTCTCATGTGGAAGATATTTTATTTTATTTATTAATTAGTGCCACTCAGAGACCTTCTATTATTTAAATTCTTCTTTGGCACAATAATTTTCAGGTGCAAAATTATTCTGCTCTTTTTTTCAAGTGTCATCCTTATGATTAAAATTCACAAAGTCATTGTCTGTTCTTTATATCTGTGCTTTATTCCTGTTGAAAAGGTTGATGCTTAGACACCTATTCAATATTTTCTGAGACAGAGAGTGAACTGAAAGAACCAAGCAATTAAAAAAAACTTTTAGTAATCAGTGCATATCATTTTCCTTGCATGCAGTCAGGGCTGTCTGATCAGTGACAAAGGCATTTGAAATACTTCCCAATTTCATATTTCAAACACAGTATATATGCAGTTTTATATTTGTGAAGGAGCTTTGCAAAAATATAGGGCTGGATTCTTCACTCTGCTCAAGCAGGTCTTGGGTGCCACGGAGGAGTGGAATAAAGGGACCTGATTACATTTCTTTGATCCAGTGTCCACCACACCTGGTAGAAGTTAGAGCAATCACTGGCTTATTCAATCTCATGCTACTGTCATAAATGTCTAAAAGGATCTTTACACCAGCAGAGGAAGGGTGAAATGGACCTATGTACCCTAACTCCCTGTTCTCTCTGCCCACAATATGCCCTCTCTTTTCTATGAAGGGTAAAAAGGAAGTCTCCACTTGCCACAAATGGCTGAAATCAATTCCTATTACATTGACTGAGTGAAAAAAGTGAACAGTTGAAACCAGAGAATCTGGCCCATAATCTGAAGATGACATTATAAATTATAATTTTATAATGTATGCCTTTCTGAATGTTATGACTTTAAAAATTGTAGTTTTTAAAAGGCTGCAGATACATCACAAATGCTAAACCATCCATTAACCTTTTTATCCATGTACATGAATATATTGCTTTTGGAATGTGATATTACTGTAATATTGTACAAACCATCTTCTCAATAGCTGGAGATCAAATTCATTTCAGGCAAATATGACACTTGACAACTTCAAAAAAACCTTTATTATGGCCAGGGGAAAAAAAAATATTTGCCTTTCACTTTTGACCTTAAGTTAGTTTTGAGTTGAAATATTCATAGTTCTAGATGACTCAACATAGGCTCACAACTTCTAATGCACTGATTTAGCCCACAAGTAGATTTGCACATTCAAAACTCCATCTGTAGAGTCCTGGGCTAAATGTTTTATATCAGTCTTGCTTTACTCTAAATAGCATAAATCATAAAATAATAGTAAGGACATTGGATTAAGATTTTTTTAAACTGGCCAGATAGAGTGCTATCATTTTTTTAATAGTTTGAAAATTATTTTCAAATTAATGACCAAGTCACAAACACAACAAAAATAAATATCAATATACAAAACATATTTGAATAAATGTAATTAAAAATAAAAAGGCAATCTAAAATCCATTTTACTAGACAGGTCCTGGTATTGAGGTGCTATTAATACGGTTGAATAATAGTTTGTTATAATTCCTTCTTGTAGTCACATTTTGAAAATTTTCTCCTCTAAGCATAAAGGTTCTATGTTTTGATTTCTGATCCCAGGCAACTTAAAAAAATAAAGCTAGAGCAAAAACAATTCAGTGAGATGAAAATACCAAAAGCTAACTTTTCCCATTGGAAAAAAAAATCTAGTTACTTAAAAAAAAAACCCCAAACCAACAACCCTCCAGATCAAATGGCAGCATGGAGATAGGTTCAATTTAGTAATGAATCAGGAGCAGCATCTTTCCTTGTTCTAGAAGAAATGATTTTTTTATTTGACCAAATCCTGATCCCATGTCTATGACAAAAATATATTAACATAGTGTGGCAAAGCTCTGGCTATTTCCTGTGGGTCTCTTGCTACTGATGGATAGTGTTAGCCTCAGAGGCACACTGTGGCCCTCCACACAGCCTCTTTCTCTTTACTGAGCCATACTCATCACAGCCTAGTTCATAAGTTTGGGGTAAAATCCCCTCTGGAGTCCTGATCTCCCTTCTTGAGGCAGAGATTGAGATGTCATGGGAAGGTTGGGAGAACCTGGGCTCACCTACTACTCTGCAATCTGGCCCAGGGACCCTAAGGCTATGTCTATATTGCATGATTATTTCAGAATAAGCTATTCCAGAAGAAATACTCAAGAATAGTTTATTCTGAAATAGAGCATATACACTACAGAGAAGCCTGGAAATTAGTCTGAGGCAAGCTCCCCTAATGTGGACATGCTACCTTGATTTAGAGCCCCAAGAAGTACTGGCAGGGTTCCAGTCACACTCTGTCTGGAAGCTTTACCTGGGCCACTTCCCCCAAATGATCCCTCCCAGTACCTTTCCTTTGGTACCTGCTCATTAGTCCTCACCTCTCCCCCACACAGCTCCTCCAAACAGTACTTTCTGTCCTTCACTCTTTTCCTTCTCCCTTCCTTACCTGGGGGGAGACCTCTTAATGCAGCACCACAGGCGTTAATTGGCCACAGGTGGCTAATCAGGAAGCTCTAATTGACCCTAGGTGCCTGCCTGATTATGCTGCAGGTAGGTTTGGGCTTTTTTTTTTTTTTTTTAAACTCTGGGAAAAGAGAGAAGTTCACCCAAGCCCTGGCAGTAAGCTAGTCTGGGTCTGTCACAATAGAAATATGTATACAAGGCCTAGAACACTAGGACTCATGAATTTGCATTTTAAGGCTGTATTGTAGAACACTTATCCATGTACACAAGTATTTATTTATGCAAATAAGTCTTATTGCTTCAGTTGGTCTATATGTTGGATTATGGTCTCATCAGCATTAATAAGGATCAAACAACCTATCCCTTAGTTATTATCTGTGCATCATACCTTTTTTACTTACTATCTCAGACCAACTTCCTAGGAGGCAAATGAATTTTGCTGAAGTTGTTAATTAACTTGTCCAAGGTGAGGTAGGAAATTGGATGATATCCTAAATCAGTAGAAGTTAATAACAAAATCCCATTGACTTTGTTGGGGCCAGAATTTCACCCCTTGTCAGAGTTGCGAACAAAACTTGGATCTTTGAAGGGATAGAACCATTTCTTATCTAATAGAAATACAGAGTCTCTGAAAATTGTTTCCGGTCTGTCTACTTTTATTTTATCCTGCCTGAAAAGTGAATACTTGTCCTTTTGTCAAGCATTTTGAGATAAAAAATGCTTTGTAACTGCTAAGTGTTACTACTAGGTTCATTTTACAGTGGTAAAACTGAGACATGGAAATGATGAAAAATTAATCTGGACAGTCCTGTGAGTGGTGAGTTAGGCCTTGCCTTCCAAAACTTAACAACCGTTGTGTATGAATTTGCTACATTTCAACAGAAATTTTCCACTTTTTTTCATTTGCTTATATTCAGTATACCTATATTTAGACTATTTACAAAACAAAATGCATATTTTAGGGAGGAGATAGTTTAACACTTTTCTCAGCACTTATCTACTATGCATTCTACAGGGTGTTTTTAGCTTCCCCTTGTTCGTGTGCCTTTGATTACCTTTCCTTATATCCCTTATATGTCAGCTTCCAACATTGAACTATTAATAATTGTCCTTTGTGTTGAGGATTTTTTTGTGTTTTCATAGAATTATAGCAGATTAGGGTTGGAAGATACCTCAGGAGGTTATTTCGTATGACCCCCAACTCAAAGAAGGACTAAACTCAACTAAATCATTCTATATGGGGACACTGTTTGAAGCCTCATCTTAAAACCTGATAATGATGAATATTCCAACACCATCCTATGCAACCTATTGCAGTTCTTAACCACCCTCCTAGTGAAATAATTTTTCATAATATCCTATTTAGACCTCCAATACTGTAACTTGAGACCATTGCTCCTTGTTCTGTCATCTGCCACCACTGAGAATAGTCTGGCTCCATCCTCCCCTTCAGGTAGTTGGAAACCCCCCCTTCAGGTAGTTGAAGGCCACTATAAAATCCCCTTCATTCTTCTCTTCTGAAGACTAAAATAAGCCCAGTTCCTTCAGCCCCCTATTCATTTTCATTGCTCTTTGCTGGACTCTCTCCAATTTGTCCACATCCTCTCTGTACATGTGGGCCCCAAACTGGACATGGTACTACAGATTTGGCCTCAACAGTGCCAAAGGGAGGGGAATAATCATTTCCTCAATCTGCTGGCAATGGTCCTACTAATGCAGCTCAATATGCTGTAAGCCTTCTTGGCAACAAGGCACACTGCTGACTCATGTCCAGCTTCTCAGCTATTGTCATCCCCAGGTCTTTTTCTACAGAACTGCTGTTTAACCAGTCAGTCCCCAGCCTGTAGCAATGCTTGGGATTCTTCCGTCCTAATTGTAGGACTCTGAACTTGTCATTGTTGAATCTCATCATATTTCTTTTGGCCCAATCCTCCAATTTATCTAGGTCACTTTCCTATCCCTACCCTCCAGCATATCTGCCTTTTGCCCCAGCTTAGTGTCATCTGCAAACTTGCTGTGGGTGCAAACCAACCCATCATCCAGAACAAAACTAGCTCCAGGACCCTACTGGCTGCCAGCTACACTGAGCCCTGTGATCTAGCCCTGCTTTCTATTAATCTTAGAGTTCATTCATCCAGTCATACTGTTTTAACTTGCTGTCAAGAATACTATGGGAGATCATATCAAAAGCTTTGCTAAAGTCAAGGTATATCACGTCCATTGCTTTCCCCATATCCACAGAGCCAATTATGTCGTAAAAGGCATGATTTGCCATTGGTGAATCCATGTTGACTGTTACTGATTACCTTCCTTCCCTCTAAGGGTACGTCTAGACTACATGGCTCCATCGACAGAGCCATGTAGATTAGTTTACTCGAAAAAGGGAAATTTAAATCAAAATGGCCGCCGCGCTGTGCCGATCAGCTGTTTGTCGGCACAGTACGGCAGTCTAGATGGGGATCTGCTGACCCTAGAACCCTTCGTTGGCAGATCCTGTAAGCCTCATTTCACAAGGCATAAAGGATCTGCCAACAGGATCTGCCAATAAAGGATTCTGGGGTCGGCAGATGCCCATCTAGACTGCCATGCTGTGCTGACAAACAGCTGATCGGCACAGCACGGTGGCCATTTTGATTTAAATGAAGCGACGATTATTTAAATCGCCACTTCATTTCCCTTTGCCGTCCTGACTCATCTACATGGCTCCGTCGACTCAGCCATGTAGTCTAGACACACCCTAAATGTTCCAAAATGGATTCCTTGAAGACCTGCTCCATGATTTTTCCAGAGACAGAGGTTAGTCTGACCAGTTTGTAGTTCCCCAGATCCTCCTCCTTCCCCTTTTTGAAGATGGTGACTATATTTGCCTTTTTCCAATCATTTGGGCCCTCTCACGATTGCCAAGAGTTTTCAAAGATCATGGATAATGGCTCTGCAATCACATAGCCAACTCTCTCTGAAGGGTCAGATGCATTAGATCCCACCCCATGGACTTGTGCATATCCAGCTTTTCTAAATAGTCATTTTTTCTCACCTGTGGGCTGCTCACCTCCTCCCCATACTCTTGCTCGGTGGAGCAGTCTGGGAGCTGATTTTATCTGTGAGGCAAAGAAGCATTCAGTTTTTTCCACATCATCTGTCACTAGGTTACCTTGCCCATTCCCACACCTTCCCTGATCACCTTGTTGCTAATGTACCTATAGAAACCCTTCTTGTTATCCTTTGCATCCCTTGCTAGCTGCAACTCCAATTGTACTTTGGCCTTCCTGATTGCACCCTTGCATTCTTGAACAATGTTTTTGTACTCCTCCTCAGTTATTTATTCAAGTTTCCACTCTTTGTAAGCTTCCTTTTTGTGTCTAAGTTCACCAGAGATTTCTCTGTTAAGCCAAGCTGGTCACATACCATATTTGCTATTATTTCTGCACACTGGGATGGTTTGCTCCTATGCCTTCAGTAAGGCTTCTTTACAATACAGCCAGCTCTTCTGGACTCCCTTCCCCCTCTGCTGGGTATCCATCTTACAGAAGTACAATCTAGTTTACATTGCTCTTCTTTTCCCATAAAACCCTTTTGTGGAACCTCACCAAATGCCTAGCTACAATGAGGTACGCTGTGTCCACTGTATTTTATGCACACAGCTTGTTGATATATTTATGACATAATTTGTTTTGGCATGATTTTACAAGCCTGTTGCCTTCATCCAGGTACTGTCAGGCTGTTTGCTTTAATAATTGTTTATGCAATTTATCAGGTGCTGAATTTACATTTACCAGTTTAATTTCCCAAGTCTTTCTCTATTCTAATCAGGACATGTAAATAAATAAATAGAAGTTATCACTTTAAAACATGAGACAAGCACCCTCCAGTGATAACCATAATGCACAGATATTCATCCATCTGTCATTTAAATTCTTTCTCCACAAACCAATCTAAAAAAATGTACTAACAAAGGGAATATTTCAGAATATATATTCATTAATACTTACATATTACTTTCTATTCCTCATTTTAATAATTTTCATTTACTGTAGCTAATCTATGAACTTTGGGTTTCGCAGTAGCCTAATGCCTATTTCACTTTAAGACAAGCCACAAAAGCTACTGAGCCAAATTCATATGTATTGTAGCAGGGTGTTCTCCCTTTGTTGACTCTAAATCTAAGGACTGTGACTTGAATAGAGTTTTGCCCACTTACAAGTCTAATTTGGCCCATTTTACGAAAAGCCACAACTCACCTCCCCCCCCCCCCCCCGAACTATAGGTTCATATTATTACATACAATTCTTACTATCCAGAAGGCAAATCAGCAGGAGCCATAATACAGTAACAATATGCCAATTTCTGAGCCCAACTCAGCCTGACATCAGATCCCTGAGGGAGTGAGAGAGTCTGTCACTGCTAATAATATACAGCTTATAAGCCAACTACATAGCTTTAAGGTGCTTTCTACTCTCATAATAACAGCAGGACCACTGTAGAATACTGACAAGTCTACCTATTAGCTACAATAGCAAAATTCAGACTGTAGAGAAGTTAGCAGATCTATTAGTCAAATTATTGTGAGCTACACTGCATTAGTCTTAGAATAATTATTTTCTTTTCGTGTCAATAATGTTCAAACTAATTAAAGATTTGTGTTTCTAGTTTTGATTATGATGTGTCAGCAATTAAATGCAAAATAGACTACATGAATCATACACTACGACAAGCATGTCTCTCAGATAGATGTCGGATGGATGTCAGCACATAAAAGCTTTGAGATAAACTAATCAATGTTCAAACATGTTAATTGCTTATGCTCTTTGAAAACCAAATTTACCTTCATAAAGTAAAGTATTTATCTCACCAGAAAGAGGACAAAGTTACTCATAAGTATAGAAATAGCACAATTATGAGTCTCTAGTAAAACCTTTGTCATTTGCTTTGCCTTCAATCCAGCAAAACATATGCTTTGAACCATTGCTTACGTCCAGTTGCTTATAGCAGCCATTCTGCTTGTGTGCATTGCTGGATCACTAAATATTTCCTCATCAAACAACAGTGAAATGAGGTCATTTAAAAAAATAGAAGATACACTTTTAATTAGTTACACTAGCAAAACTGTGAAAAGCTAATTATTTAAAAGTTAGCAGATATCTATTATAGTCTAAAGAACTCAAATTGGACTTACCTGTTTCTCTGTCCACTTACTGCTAATAGTGTAGCCAAAAAAGTTAAAATAATCAGGATTCAAAACTATTGGCCACATTCAATAAAATAAAGGCAGATTTTAATAAATTCTCATTCAACTGCCATATCACTAGGCTTTAATCACTAGGCTTTGTATCAATTTTCCCTAGTTCAGTGTGGTAAAGTAACTACAGGTGGAACCTCTCAAAACCAGGACTCTCTGGTCTGGCAACATCTGTGGTCTGGCAGGACCATGGATGTTCCAGAGCCAGGGAGTCTGGGGTGGGAGCCCCAGTGGCAAGAGGGCTGGCACCTGGGACCCTGGTGGGTTTGGGGCTGGCACCAGGGCCAGAGCTTTGGTAGCACAGCCGGGGTTGCAGCAGCCCCAGTATTGGGCCAGGGGCCAGGGATGTGGCAGTACAGCAGCCCAGTGGGAAGGAGTGGGGATGATAGGGGGTGGCTGGGACCAGCAGCAGAGAGGAGCAGAGGGCTGGGGAGTTGATAGCAGGGGACCTCCCCATATCCGGTAAATTCCCTTGACTGAGGGTGCTGGACCAGAGAGATCCAACCTGTATTTAGATGAATAAAATTAGCCTTATGTAACAAAATCACTAATAGAAAGATGTACATTAAGGCCTTTAAGTACTGGTTCTGTTCTACTCAAGTAGTTTTGGAAACATGGGGATCCATATTTTTTGTGTCCAGAACAGGAAGGATAAAGCAAAAAATATGAATATTCTGGTGAATAAAATGCAATGTATATAATTGGCATTCACGGCCCATATTAGGGCCTGACTCAATGACAACTCAAGTCATGGATACTCCCATTGGCTGTAATGGGCATTGGATTAGGATTTTAGGGGTTCACCCTACTTCTATTGAAGCCAGTAGGGAAACTCCCATTGACTTTAAAGGTGCAGAATCAAAATTGTATTGACTTGTTTGTGAACGATGCATGAGTGATGCCATGTCCTAAAGAGCGCTTGCAGCAAACAAAATGTTGCAAACAGTGGCGCGATTATCCATTTTGGAGTCTGTTTCCAATGGGAGGGTTTCCATGGCCACTGTGAAAGTCCTTTGTGGTTTGAGAAGTAGAAAGAGGCAGGGATTTTCCATGCTGTAAGTAAAGGGGGCCAAGAACAAGGAGTGAACAGCAGTAGTGAGGAGTTGTTGGAGGGGAAAGCATCTACCTCTACCCAAACTTGCAGCTGAGAAGTCAGAATGAATCAAAGAACAACAGGTTTTAATCCGTTCATGAGGCTAAGATCCAGAAAGAGGCATCTCAGCCTCAGCCCTGCTGTTCAAGGAGAAGGTGAGTCATGGAAGAAAATGTCAGTGAAGATTAAGATAATCAGAATTGAGACAGTCACAGGCCTGGGGAACTGATGCAAGCATCCTGGAAGAAATATGCATTTTAAGATCAGATAAAGATATTTTTGTTCTAGTTAATAGATTAACTTCCAGTATTTTATACATACAAATATAAATGTATAAAAAGCTGGCTAAATTAACTGCAACTAAATTAGATCCAAACCACAAAAAACTAATTATTTAAAAATTAGTAAGTGTCTATTTTTTAGTCTGAAGAATTCCAATTGGACTTATTGGTTTCCCTGTCCTCTTACTGCTAATTTCCCCTCAATTCAACCCCCCATCCTTCTTCAAACTATTCTACTCCAGTGTGAAATCACATTCACCACATCATGCTCCTAAGCTCCCCTCTTTTTGATAGTGTTCTTTCAACAGTCTTCTTACATGGCCTGTAAACTGCAGGCCTGGAAGGACATTTCCTAGACCTAATTTTTGAACACAATGCCCCAAAAGACAAGAAGAAGGGAAGAGGGAGGGAGAAAGAATAACATCTTGCCAACCAAACAGGAAAGGGAGTAGACTGGGCCAGTTTTTCTGACCTCCTCACCCCTCCTTTACCCCATTGAAGATGCAGGGAAGAATGGAAGTTAATAGTTCCCGAGCCACGTAATGAAGTTAGCCCACAATCATGCCATAACACTGGTCAAGCTGAGAACACACTAAGGGGGCATCCTCACAGCAGGGCTTAACTCAAAATAAGCTACACAAATTGAGCTACATCAATTATGTAGCTTATTTCGAAAATGGGAGCATCTACACAGCACTTATTTCAAAATAGAGCACGCTTCCTCCACCTTCCCTTATTCCTCATACAATGAGGGTTACAGGAGTTGGAGTAAGAAGTCCTCCAGCTTGACAGTATTTTGAAATAACTGTCTGCTGTGTAGACAGGGATTAAGTTATTTCAAAATAATGTTGCTGTGTAGATGTACCCTAAGAGAATGTTGATACTGATACGGGGGGTACTTTAGAGAAAGCTTTTGTCCTTTTGTGGAAACACACGTCTCTTGAGGTGTGTCTAGACTACAGGGTTTTTTCAAAAAAAGTGGTCAAAGTAAATCAAAAGAATGCGGCAGTTTTCTCGACTACGGAAAACCTCGTTTTACGAGGACTAGCACCTTTTTTCGAAAGCCCTTTTTGAAAAAAGGAGCTATGTAATGCAAACTGTGCTTTTTCGAAAGAAAGACTGCCTGGGTACTCTCTTTCAAAAAAGCAGCTTGCTTTTTGAAAAGTAGTGGTTGCAGTCTAGACTCTCTTTTTTGAAAGAGATTTTTCGAAATTATCTTTCGAAAAAGCCTCTTTCGAAAGAGGCTTGTAGTCTAGACGTAGCCTTGGAGAATAAAGAAAATATGGAATCATATTTGTACCCAATAAGACTACAAGATAGCTTAAAGAGATTGCCATGCCATCGCTGGTATGCAACATGATACACCCTGCCTCCTTTTCCTTCACTCTTCAGAATTAATTGGTTATGAATTTTTAGAGCATGCAAAGGACTTCCTGCAAATAATATGGCATCAGCACTCTTATTTATCAAAGCTGCCTATCTAAACCAATCATAGTTTGGCATCTGTTCCTTAATCAACATGTCCAATCAATATGTGCTTCAGTAGGCTGAATGCCATCTGAAAACACAGACATGAATTCAGACAGCAAACATATTCTTTTTTTGATTATCATGTGCAGTCATTCAAGCCATCAGTCCTAGCAGACTGTCTAACAGCTTTCTGTTTAGAGTTAAAGGGATATTCTTTTGTTTTTTTAATCTTGACTGAAGATGCTTAAAATCACATGCGGGTTGTTTCAGAATGTTCTAATGACAAGTAGGTTTACCAGCTAATTCAAATTAGGGGCTTTAAATTGGACTCCCATTTCACTGCCGTGTGTAGACGCAGGCAGTTACTCCAGGCTAGTGAATTTCTAAAATGGCGACCGGCTGGGAACATGCAAATCAAGTGCGGGATATTTAAATCCTGGGCTTGATTTGCAACTTTGGTATGCTTCATTTGCCTCCCTACTTCGAAGAAGGGGGCAAGTGTAGACATACCCTTATATATTTTTAACATCCTTGCATCTCTAATTGTTCTTTAGAACAAGATCATTGAAGACATGAAAAAATATAATACTAAATGTTTTGTGCATCTTAGCCAAAAATTTGCAACTTTGCACCCAACCCTGAAAATAATCTTAAGTAACTTTATTTATGGGAAAGTTCCCACTCCCTTTATATTTAATATAGTATAGCAATTTGCATTCTCTATTTGACCTTTCATTTATCTACACTAGACAATTCAGAGGAAAGTGTAAGAGCCCTGGACTAGGCATATATGGAATAAGTCTCATCCTGATCCCTAATTTTTAAGGTTTGTTTTAAGCCTTGAAGCACAAGGTTTAATATCACTTCCACATAATTAATTATGATAATTCTGGATATTCTTGATGACTACCTAATCCCTTTTTTGACTCTTGTTCAAGTCTTGGTTCTAAATGATTTCATGTGGCATTGAGTTCCACAGTGTAATTATGCATGTTGTGAAAAAATATTTTTCTTTATCAGTCTTGAATTTCCTGCCTTTTAATTTTCTTGAATGTCCCCCTCTTATATTATGAGACAGGAAGAAGAAAAGTTCCTTACCTCCCTTTTTTAAACCATTCATTGTTATATATACTTTCATCAAGCCCCTTTTTATTTGTCTCTTGTCTGAGGTAAACAATCCCAGGTTTTTTCAGTCTTTCTTCATATAGGAGTTTTACTGCCCCAATCATTCTTGTCACACTTCCCTGAACCCTCATTAGTTCCATAATATCCTTTTTGAGATGGAGTTATACAGTATTATGGATGAGGACACATCACCTATGTATATAAAAGCATTATAATGTTATCTGTATTATTCATCATCCCATTCCTGATGCATCCTAAAGCCCTGTGACACTGAGTGCAATTTCATTCCATGCACATCCCATTGTCCGGGCACAAGCAAACCCTGACCTTGCTTTAAGTTATAAGAGGAAGTTACATTCCAAATTTGGTGGTCGTAGCTCTTAGCATTTAGGATGCATTTCTGAACAAATGGACTTTCAGATGGATGGATGGATACACAGACTCTCTAAAATTATATAGTAGATAATATGGAATAGAGATAGTGTGAGTGAGATTAATATATGCAGAAATTCAAGCATTTCATAAAGTTTAAACACTAAACAGTTTATAAATCTAATATCTATTTTGATAATATTAACACACAAGTGTGTCAGACTGGTTTCCAGCTCTGTATTTGTCAGTGTTCTGTGAGGCCTCAGGGCCTTGTCATGAGCTGATACCTGGTCTGTCAGCATCACTAAGCACATCTGTATTCACACATTACACAGTAGTGTAATAATCTTTGTACAAATTAAGCCTCCTGTGATATCATTTGAAAACTAACAATTCACTGATCATTAATATTCTGCCATGATATAGGTATACAACGTGTATTGAGAGTTATGATTATATGCTGAAATTATGTCTAAAATGTGTTTAAACCAGGTATGTCAGCAGGAGTTGTTAAGCAGATCTACCTTAAATAAAGGAGTGTATTTACCTCATTGTACATATAAGCAGTAAACAAGACCATCAAGACAGCAGGAGGAGGAGATGCAGAACAATTTGCATTTCAGCAAACACAAATGGGGCAAGAGACAGTATGGAGCTTCCTTAATCAGCTCCGTGTCACCTCCCTCTTAGATTAAATAAACTTTACTCTAATGGTAACATTCTAAAGAATCCATTTCAAAGGTTTACTGGTCTATAAAGAGAGAAGTCTAAACCTCAGGTGATAATCACTTGAATCAATTGAGTGTATTATATACAATATTATTGTATTATAAAAGTGCATACTGATGTCTTTTTCTGAAAGCTAGTGACATACTGGTGAGTAATATTGTGAAACATCTGGATTAACACTATATGAGGAAATACTTAATCATTTTGTATTTTGAAGAGTGGAATATTGCAGGCAGGCAATAGGATTCAGAGCATTGGACCAGGACTGCCCAATACAAAGGTTTGTTGCTGGCTGTGGGCATCCCAGGCAGAGAGCCACAGTGGCAGGACACTCAGGGTTACTAGGTAAAATCTCAGAGGGGTAGCCATGTTAGTCTGAATCTGCATAAACAACGAGGAGTCCTGTGGCACCTTAGAGACTAACAGATTTATTGCAGCATAAGCTTTCGTGAGCAAAGACCCACTTCATCAGATGCATATAGTGGAAATTCCAGAGGCAAGTATAAATATACAGGCACTGAAAAGAAGGGAATACCAATCTAGAAGAAGGCCAGAGATAATGAGGTCAATTCAGTCGGGTAGGGTGTGGCCCACTTCTAGCAGCTGATGTGGAGGTGTGAACACCGAGGGCTTGTCTAGACTATGCTGAAGTTTTGAAGAGGATATGCAAATTATGCAAATTCTGCAGGAATTTGCATATCTTCTTCTGATCTCACTTTCGAAAGTGGAGCTTTCAAAAGTGAAAATAGTCAGGATGTGGGTTTTTTTCAGCAATCCCTCTCTTTTTCAATAAGCCGTGTAAACCTCATTTTTTGAGGAAGAGCAGCTTTTCAAAAAGGGGGTGGGGTTGCCGGAAAAAACCACGTCCCAACAACTTTCACTCTGCTTTTGAAAGTGAGATCGGAAGTGAGATCCTCTTTTGAAATTTCAGCATAGTCTAGACACAGCTCAAGAGAGGAGAAACTCCTTTTGTATTTGGCTAACCATTCACTGTCTTTGTTCAATCCTAAATTGATAGTGTCAAATTTGCAAATGAATTGTAGCTCTGCAGTTTCTTTTTGGAGTCTGTTTTTGAAGTTTGTTTGTTGTAGGATGGCTACTTTTAAATCTGCTACTGTGTGTCCTGGGAGATTGAAGTGTTCTCTTACTGGTTTATGTATGTTACCATTCCTAATATCTAATTTGTGTCCGTTTATTCTTTTACATAGGGACTGTCCGCTTTGGCCAGTGTACATGCAGAGGGGCATTGCTGACACATGATGGAGCATATTACGTTGGTAGATGAGCCTATGAAGGTGTGGCTGATGTGGTTAGGTCCTGTGCTAGTGTTGCTGGTGTAGATATGTGGGCAGAGTTGGCACCGAGGTTTGTTGCAGGGATTGGTTCCTGAGTTAGAGTTATTGTGGTGTGGTGAATAGTTGCTGGTGAGAATTTGCTTCAGGTTGGCGGGCTGTCTATAGGTGAGGACTGGCTTGCCTCTCAAGGTCTGTGAGAGTGAGGGATCAATGTCCAGGATGGGTTGTAGATCACTGATGATGCGTTGGGGAGGTTTTAGCTGAGACTGTAGGTAATAGCCAGTGGTGTTCTGTTATTTTCTTTATTGGACCTGTCTTGTAGAAGTAGGCTTCTGGGTACATGTCTGGCTCTGTCAATCTGTTAGGTAAAATTTGACAGCACTCTTTATTAATCTAGATTGTACCCCAGACTGAATTTAATTTTGAACTGTGTAAGGTGTACAAGCACTACAATTTCTTCCCTCCAATATGTATTAATTTGCATTTGTTGACATGGAATTACATTTGCCATTGTAAAATAGTGATAGAAATGTAGCCGTGTTAGTCTGGTGTAGCTGAAGCAAAAAACAGGACTATGTAGCACTTTAAAGACTAACAAGATGGTTTATTAGGTGATGAGCTTTTGTGGACCAGACCCACTTCCTCAGATCAAATAGTGGAAGAAAATTGGCACAACCATATATATCAAAGGATACAATCAAAAAAATGAACACATATGAAAAGGACAAATCAAATTTCAGAACAGAAGGGGGATGGGCGGGGGAGGTAAATGTCTGTGAGCTAATGATATTAGAGGTGATAATTGGGGAAGCTATCTTTGTAATGGGTAAGATAATTAATGTCTTTGTTTAGACCTAGGTGAAAAGTGTCGAATGTAAGCATAAATGACAGTTCAGAGGATTCTCTTTCAAGTCTGTGTTGTCCATTCATCTAACTTGTTTAAATTTCACTCTGACGTTCTTCATAATCCCCTCATATTCTGAGTAACCTAAGCAATATGGCATCCACTGCAAATTTTGCTATTTCACTACTTTTCCTGTCTTGTCAGAGCATTCATAAATATATAAAACGACACTGGATCTAGTACAGAACACTGAGACACTTCATTGTTAACACTTTGCCATGATGAACGTTGAGCATTTAATCCTATCCTTTGCTTTCTGACCATTTTTGACCCATCAATATATTTTGCTTCTCACCCCATGATTATTTAGCTTGTTTAGTAGAATCTTGTTTGATATCTTGTAAAAAGGCTTTTTATAAGTCTAAATAAATTATGTTAATGGAGTCTTCTTTCTCCAGTACTTTGTTGTCACAGAATCATAGAATACTAGAACTAGAAGGGACCTCAAGAGGTCATTAAGTCCAGTCCCCTGTCCAAGCACCATCTAGATCATCCCCAATAGATGCTTATCTAACCTGCTCTTTAAGTATCTCCAATAATGGAGATTCCACAACCTCCCTAGGCAATTTATTCCAGTGTTTAACCACCTGGACAGTTAGGAAGTTTTTCCTAATGTCCAACCTAAATTTTCCTTGTGCAATTTAAGCCCATTGTTTCTTGGCCTATCATCAGATGTAAAGGAGAACAGCTTTTCTTTCTCCTCCTTGTAACACCCTTTTAGGTCCTTTAAAAGTGCTATCATATCCTCTCTGTCATGTTCAAAGAATTCTAAGAAACTAATGAAATATGAGCATATTGATTAGACTCTAACATATCATAATTGTCCAGGTGGGTTATCTTTTTTATCATCCTTTCAGCCAATTTGCTAGATATAGCTTATAAGACTTATCAGTATATAATTCTCAAAGAGCTTTTAAAATATATAGATACAACATTTGGTACCTTCCAGTCCTCTGGAACAGTGGTAATTTTCAGTGAGATATTTCATATGTTGATTAGCAGCTCAGCCACTTCACACATAAACTGCTTCAAACTTTCTGAATGTGTCATCTGACCCAGGTGATTTCTTGTGTTTTAAAATGTCAGTTTTACTCCAGCAATTCTTCTTCTGACAATTCAATGTCTCAGAGTTACTTTGTTACTTGAAAAGAGCAGGTCTGGGACAGGTACCACCACAACATCCTTGACAGTGAAATAGTCATGCAAAAAAATCATTTAACTTCTCAGCAATATTTTTCCTTTCCTCAATTGCTTCCTTCTCCCCCTCCCCCCCCCCCCAGTGATCCAGTGGACCCACTGATTCTTTCATAGGTTTCCCATTTCTGATACACTACAAAAATCTGGGACTAACTTCACTAGTAAAGTTACGTAAGTATTTTTAGGCCTGGGATCCCAAATCTACATTCAGTAGTCTAAATAAGTGGCCAAATCTGTAGATGTCCTGAGTATCTGAAACCATTAAAATAAAATCTCTGGATATGATGCTTCTTATATCAGTACATAAATATAATTGTAGATTTGTCACTTTAGGTAGCTACACTTGAAATTTTTGGTGTGAGGACTTAAGGCATAAGAAAACATTTGGTAACTTAAGAAATTGAAGGTGGGCTAATACTTAACTTGTTTCAACTCTGTTGTTAAAGGGATGTATTCTGTTCTCCATTATGCCAGTGTACAACTGGAGAAACTCCAGCTGAGTTCAAAATTTTTATCACCTTAGCCAGGGCCAGAATATGGCACTAACTGCATAATAGACCTGACTTTTGAAAATATTGAATGTATTGAATGTATTGAATGCATGTGCAGAAATAAGCTCATTGCTCGCTGTAATAGAAAACATTTTTGTTTGAGTAGTTTCCTGAAGGCTAGACTTTTGCAGATTTAGACCTATAGTGTGGCTTTTAGATAAGGGAGCACTTTAACATATGTTCTCCAGTGTGCAGCAAATTGTGTTTGGGGAGAAGGGCAGAGGATGTGAAGGCCATAATTCTCTTTGGGTTCTCTACCTCTAGGGTCAGGGAAATGCTCCTAATGCCTATTTTCTCTGAGCACAAACAAAAGGAGTCTGAGATTCAGAAAGGACTTCTTGTGCCCTCTAACCCTCTCTGTGCACAGTAGAAGCCAGATTCGATCCCTTTATTTTTTTAAAATATTCTTGACCGCTATTAAAACCAAGCATGAATATTCATTGCTCCCTGTCACTGTTCACCAATTAAGAGAGCTGACAATTGGTGGAAACAGACACGTTCCACCATGTTTTTATACTTCAACACACTATCTACTACTTTACCATATAGCTCTACCACATTAAGTCATTGTGAATATCCTGGTTCTAGCACAATTGCTTTGTGCATTATGTTCAAAATAGATGGTTTAAAGGAACAGCATTAAAAGTGGAAACAGCCTGCAGCTTGGGTCTCAGCTGGTGGAAATAAATGCTGTCAAACTACAGAGGATGTCTTGTTTAGAGTCAGCCAGCGATTTGCTTTCACAAGTTAATCAAGATGCCTTTTGGCCACTGGGCTGGATTGCAGTTGAGTTACTCTAATAGTGGTTTGGATGGAGATGTTCTGATATTGGACTTGTTGTGCTCAGCTTTTAGTAGCTTTCTACATAAAGTCTAGTCATTTAAACTCTTGGTGCTGGCTGCTTCAATGCCACATATTTATTTATACCTACTCCATAATTATCCTTTCTAACTCCTAATCAATCTAATCTACTAGATATTTGAGAGAGTCTGTCGGTGTGTCTGTCTGTTTGTTCACGAACTCCTCCTCAACAGAGCTGGGACCACCAAATTCCGTATACAACTTCCTCTTATCACAGAGGTTGCGCCAGGACAATGGGATGTATGTGAAATGGATTGCTTCTCATAAAATATACAGAAAAGAGACAGCATCACCAGTCAGGTGAAAGAGGCTGGCTGGGGGTGTGCCAGGACTGCCCTAGCCCTGAGCCTTCCACCTTCCCAACAAACTTCCCCCCTCCTCATTTGTACAGGAACATTGCTGGCTCTTCCCCTTCATCATGGAGTTAGGGTAAAGTGAACAGTTTGCTGCATTCCTCACTCTGGCTGGGGCCTGCAGGGGACAGTCAAACCTGGACCTGCCCCAGTCAGGGGTGAGGGGAGGGAGACATGTCCCCCTCCCCCGACTGTGCCTGCTGGAGCTAGAGCAGCCATGGAGTGGAACTTTCCAGCTGGCCCCAAGCTGCTGTCATGAGAGAGGTCTACGGTTGTCCTCTTTCCCTGGGACAGCATGAATACTGAACCCCTCATCCCTATCCCCTCCCCAGAGCAATGATTCAAATGAAGCACATACCTTATTTCCCCCAAACCAAGAATTAACTGAGTTAAAGACCCAAGCAATGCTGGGTAGACCTTTTGATACTGCTATAATTCTACAATTTAACTTTATTTAACATACAATGATTATTTATGACGTTAGTTAATTATAATACCACACAATAAATGAACAATAAACTAAAATCATTGGCTACACTTGTGATCTTGTTGCTAACTTCTAACTTGAAATGGAAGAGCAATATTGCAGGCTCTCAGAACCATACCTCTCAAACATGCCTTATGTTGAGAGGTATCAATCATTTTAGCTCCAAACATAAATGTTCCATGCAAATTTTGTATCTCCTTCATTTTTGTTGATAGTTATTACATCAGAAAAAAAGAATAAGGAAAGTGAGGTTATAATAGCAAATGAAGGCATTTCACAGCATTTTAATTTTTGTGTATGTCCAGGAAGATGAATTCAGACTCTAATGGGGGTCTGTTAGGATGAACAAGGGAATAAAGAGCCTGTCTTATAAGAAATACATTAAGAGTCAACACAAGGGATGAAGAAAAGGTAGTTAAGCTAGAGGACTTTGTTGGCACAAGAGCAAGTGGGGATAAATAACACTGAATATAAAGTCTGGAAAATCAGAAAAAAACTTTTAGCCATTAGAGCAGTGTGGTTCTGGAATAGCCTTCCAAAGAAACAACCTAACTCATTTTAAGATAAAGCTTTATATATTTATGAGTGGGATTATATGACCTGGGTGGCTGCAATAGTGAGCAGTGACCTAGAAAAACCCTTTCAGTCTTAGGATGCTCATCCAGAGCATGTCTACACAGCAGCATTATTTCGAAATAAGTAGTATTATTTCAAAATAACAAACTGAGTGTCCACACAACAAGCCTCTTATTTCAAAATAAATTTGAAATAATGGGTGGCTTATTTTGAAATCTATAACCCTCAATTTACGAGGATTAATGCCTATTTCGAAATAAGCGTGAAGTGTAGACATAACCTCAATGTCCTTGACACATAGTGTATGTCACATTTGGGCCTTGGCAAGGTGCCAAATATGCTAAGAACTATGAGATTAAGTAAGACCAAAGGCAGCTTAATGGTGCATGATGTGAAGGATCTAGATACACAGGAAATAGTAACATACACACACACACACACACACACACAAACATTTTAGGCTGCATTTTGCTCCTGGGCAATCTTAAAAAACCCTTCATTTTCAAACTGTTAAGTAGAAGGTCAGCCAATTTTGGACCTCGAAAGTTTGATCTTAAATTACAAATAGGAAAGGCTGAATTATTAAGTAACTGTAAATGTTGCAAGAGTCCTTCTTAAAATGTACACAGGTTGATAGCCTTCCTCTGAACAAAATGTTACTGATGTATGGGACTGAATACCGTACAAAAGATAAAACATAGTTGTTAAAATCATTTCTGATCATCTTACTTTTATAACCATATAAATATTGTATAGTATAGTATATTTCACTGAAATAGAAACTCCTGTATATGACATTCAGTATTTCTTTCTTTAAGCAGACAGTACAGGAATTCACAAAGACTCCCTTGACCTTTGCAATATTAAGAGAAGCAACTATCAAATTTAAACCTTGCTTGAATTATGAAAGGTCATTTTTTTTTCATCAGAGTGTTTTCTTCTGAGATTGTGAAGGGAAAATCTCAGTTTCAGGCCTCCAAGCAGCAAGCTTTTTCATCTGCAAATATTTAATGCCTTTTCTGTGTTTCAAGACCCAGTGAATAAGTAGGCTAACAAATAGATAGACAGAATTTCTGTCATCATTAGTTTGCAATGAAACCATAACCAACAAACTGGAAGGCATACAGAACTGGCATGAACCCTTATTATGTAAACATATTGAGTACAATTCCCCAAACCATAGTCTGGCCAAGACAATAGATATACACACAAAATACAAAACACTATCTTAAGAGTTGCAAAGTCAAGCAATTAAAAATTAAGAAATGCCAGAATTCAGTTTGCCTGCTCAATCTGAATTCTCCCCTTGTAAGTGTATGCATTATGATACAGTTTTTGCTTGTGTGGTCACATGCTGTTTTTCCACGTGACCCCTCTTTTATTCAGTACGCAAGATAGGCTGTCATTGGGGATGAATCAGGTTAAGTAAAGAAGGCTGTTTCTGCCAGATCCCTCCTTCATTCGTTGCAGAAATTAGAAAGTATGAAGGGAATGAGGTAGGGAATTGGGACTGCAGGAAGAAAAAGGAAGGCTTCATGTTATAGTTACCTGAATTCTGCCCTGGAGAACTGGATTCAACCCCTTACTCTCTGTTACTAGACAAGTCACTTATAACCAACTTTTGGGTGTTAATAATGGTGTGTTCCTTGTGTGACACATTGACTGGAAGGTGATAGGGGGTATTCAGCTAGGCTGAAAATTAGCCCACCTTTGTGTAGGGGCCTAAATAAGGATTCAGACCTCTAGTTTTAGGCACCTGTCAGCCGACGGTCAGGGCAGTGAGTGGTGTGTGTTTGTGTGTGCTATACACCCGAGACTTCAACTGCTGAGACCGGGGTCCCTTGCAGCGGGCAACCTGGAGGAGATTGATGAGTGCCCCAATAAGTTTACAGGGAGAGCTTATAACACTTCAGATTTTAGCTGCTAGAATCCGTGATTCCTTCGCAGCGGGCAGCCTGGGGGAGGCTGAGAAGTGCCCAACGGATCTGCCACCTGGGAGTGACACAAATCCAAACGCCTAAGCTCTCCCTATATCTGTCCCTTAAGACCGGGTGAAGTTCTTTTAAATTGTGCCTGGTTCTATTACAGCAACTGAAGGAGTCAGGTTAAAGCTTAAACAGTTACAGGTTTATTGAGAAAGCTTATAAATCATATGGTTGCAATGGCTATAGTTCTATTTCTTAACTGCTAGCAAAATATAGATCTTAAAAATGGTTAGAAAGAAGATAAAGATAGGAAAACAGAAATAATAGTACCAAGTAACATCTTAATCTTTAAAGAGCTCTAAGTCTGTGTACACTTAAGACAGAGGACCACATCCAGGTACAATTTTTACCCTCTTCTGTGCCTCTCGACTCCAGCGTGTCAGGCCAGGGCTGGTCCCTCAATTCCTAGGAAAGACGAAAATACAAGGTGGGCATCCCCATAGAACCTCGGGAGGTCAAACACCTAACCCGACCAGCAGGTAGAGGGTAGATTGACACTCAAAAGTGAGTGTGTGCTGGACCCATCTTTATACCCATGGTGTCACATATTTCTCTTTCTTATCTGTGATGCCAAATGGTGCTGGTCTGTCTTTTTTGAGACCAGTTCTTACAAGGGAGTTGTGAACTTAATTTAAACTTGTAAGAGAGATAACTAAATTGGATGTACTGGGCATTCTTTTCTCAGTGGGAAATTCCTCTTCCAGGGACTGTGTGTTCGTATCAACATGGGTGCCAGCCGGGTACTTCTCGCAGCCTCGAGGCCAGCTTATTGCCTTAATCGTTCTCTCCTCATATCTATGCTTTCAGCTTCTCAGGATCAGATGAGCCAGCATAGACTATGCTGATTTTATTGCTCCTTCTCTGTCCTGTATGCTTCAGGAACCTCAGAGAGGCAAAATAAGATGGATGAGATGGGGGGGGGGGGCTGTCTGGCTACAGCACCCAAGCTTATAGATGTTTGGCCATGGTGGGTTATGGGAATGAGTAATTTAATAAAAGGTTGGATGTTATTACACTGATAAGCATATGGAGAAGAAAATGTTTGAAAGAGAAGCTGTAGAGAAGAGTGTCTTACCTTAAACTGTTGTTTGTAGAAATAAAAACAAAAACATTTGTAAAAAAAGACAGATTTTATGTAAATATTTATGTAGAGCAATGATTAGTCCAAATAACCTGAGTATTGATGGCACAGATTTCTAAGTAATTGGCATCCCTCAGCTGTAATCTAGCTTCTTGTGCTTTAAATCTATCTGTTTCTTGCCAGAAAATTGCAGAGTTCTGTGACTAACAAGACTTCATTATATGGTATAATGGTGATATATAACACAGAGACTCAGCCACTTCTCCAGAAGCATTTACGTGGATGATGAGTAGTTTTCTACAAACTATCCCTACTTTTTACAGGATCATTGTGCCCAGCAAGTCCTCCTGGGGCCTGGCCCTTTAAATTTGGAAGAACAAAACTGCTGCAGTTCCAAAGTGTCCCTTTGTAACTGGCTGCTGCTTGCTGTATCTCCCTTTCTTCCATCAGGTAAGTGTTAACTCATTCTGTTATGCTTTCCCTTTCTTATTCTGGAGGACATGGCACATTCTCACAATCGATTGCTTGCTCGTCTCCCATTAACTTGAAGAAGATACTTAGGAGTGCTAGGGATATTTTGCTGCAGGGATTCAGTTTTATTCTAATCATCCAAAAAAAACCAAATAATCTCCATAAAGAAAATAAAGGAACATCAACTGGCGGCACAGTTAAAGGTCAGTCACGCAAGATGTGTATCCCCCTGGTGCTATACATCAAATGCTCCTGCCCTCCTCTGTCTTGTATAGGTTTGCTCACAAAGCTCTCTGTTGATTGTTCAGAAACAGTATATTTCTTATGATTTTTATCTGCACTGTGAAACTGATATTTTAGAAAGAGTCATGTAATTTTTATGACTCATGCACTCTATAAAGTATAAACAAAAGTCTGATCCATTCTTTCAGAATGTAGGTGGGATCCTGTGCTGAACCCATTAGAGGAATTGTCCTTGCTCCTCCGGAGTAAGGGAGGTGAATCATCGTAGTATATTTTTATTTATCCTCCATTGGACCTTGTTAAACAGTGTTTTAATAAAACTTGATTTGTGATATAAACTTTGTGCTATGCCTGTCAGTAGCTTTTCTTCTTACTGCTGTACTTCTGTGTTATACAGTACTGTGTATGTGGATCAACAGGATGCCATGTCAGGAATATTCCCCTCTGCCCCCTTTTACTGACCTTTGCTATAAAACTTAGAATCACAGAATAATAGAATCATAGGACTGGAAGGGTCCGCCCTCAAGGCAGGACCAAGCTCTGTCTACACCATCCCTGACAGATGTCTATCTAACCTGTTCTTAAATATCTCCAGAGAGGGAGATTCCACCACCTCCCTTGGCAATTTATTCCAATATTGGACCACCCTGACAGTTAGGAATTTTTTCCTAATGTCCAATCTAAACCTCCCTTGCTGCACTTTAAGCCCATTACTCCTTGTCCTGTCCTCAGAAACCAAGAGGAACAAATTTTCTCCTTCCTCCTTGTGACACCTTTTTAGATATTTGAAAACCGCTATCATGTCCCCCCTTAATCTTCTTTTTTCCAAACTAAACAAGCCCAGTTCATGAAGCCTGGCTTCATAGGTCATGTTCTCTAGACCTTTAATCATTCTTGTCGCTCTTCTCTGCACCCTTTCCAATTTCTCCACATCTTTCTTGAAATGTGGCGCCCAGAACTGGACACAGTACTCCAGCTGAGGCCTAACTAGTGCAGAGTAGAGCGGCAGAATGACTTCACGAGTTTTGCTTACAACACACCTGTTGATACAACCTAGAATCATATTTGCTTTTTTTGCAACAGCATCACACTGTTGACTCATATTCAACTTGTGGTCCACTATGACTTTTAGATCCCTTTCCGCCATGCTCCTTCCTAGACAGTCGCTTCCCATCTTGTATGTATGGAACTGATTGTTCCTTCCTAAGTGGAGCACTTTGCATTTCTCTTTATTAAACTTCATCCTGTTTACCTCTGACCATTTCTCTAACTTGCTAAGGTCATTTTGAATTATGTCCCTATCCTCCAAAGAAGTTGCAACCCCACCCAGTTTGGTATCATCTGCAAACTTAATAAGTGTACTCTCTATCCCAATATCTACATCATTGATGAAGATATTGAACAGTACGGGTCCCAAAACAGACTCTTGCGGAACTCCACTTGTTATCCCTTTCCAGCAGGATTTAGCACCGTTAACAACAACTCTCTGACTACGGTTATCCAGCCAATTATGCACCCACCTTATCGTGGCCCTATCTAAGTTATATTTGCCTAGTTTATCAATAAGAATATCATGCGAGACCGTATCAAATGCCTTACTAAAGTCTAGGTATATGACATTCACCGCTTCTCCCTTATCCACAAGGCTCATTATCCTATCAAAGAAAGCTATCAGATTAGTTTGGCATGACTTGTTCTTCACAAACCCATGCTGGCTATTCCCTATTACTTTATTACCTTCCAAGTGTTTGCATATGATTTCCTTCATTACCTGCTCCATTATCTTCCCTGGGACAGACGTTAAACTGACCGGTCTGTAGTTTCCTGGGTTGTTCTTATTCCCCTTTTTATAGATGGGCACAATATTTGCCCTTTTCCAGTCTTCTGGAATCTCCCCTGTCTTCCATGATTTTTCAAAGATCATAGCTAAAGGCTCAGATACCTCCTCTATCAGTTCCTTGAGTATCCTGGGATGCATTTCATCAGGACCTGGTGACTTGCTGACATCTAACTTTCCTAAGTGATTTTTAACTTGTTCTTTGTGTATCCTATCTTCTAAACTTACCCTCTCTCTGCTTGTATTCACTACGTTAGGCACACCTCCAGACTTCTCGGTGAAGACTGAAACAAAGAAGTCATTGAGCATCTCCGCCATTTCCAAGTTTCCTGTTACTGCTTCTCCCTCCTCACTGAGCAGTGGGCCTACCCTGTCCTTGGTCTTCCTCTTGCTTTTAATGTATTTATAAAAGGTTGTCTTGTTTCCCTTTATACCTGTAGCTAGTTTGATCTCATTTTGTGCCTTTGCCTTTCTAATCTTGCCCCTGCATTCCCGTGTTGCTTGCCTGTTTGCCCTTTGTTATTTGTCCAAGTTTCCATTTTTTATATGACTCCTTTTTTATTTTGAGATCATGCAAGATCTCCTTGTTAAGCCAAGCTGGTCTTTTACCATATTTTCTATTTTTCCTACACAGCGGAATTGTTTGCTTTTGGAATTGAAGAATTGTCTTGCCAAAGGTAATTCCTGCCTAAAAAGTGATTGGGTAGTAATTATTAGCACAACAGGTCCACTGAAAGGGCCTTCTGGTTTGCCATATACATGGGAATTTATGGGAACATTGCGAGCATGGAATCTGTGCCATTTCTCCTGGGAACTAATATCTATTCAGTATCTAATTTATCTAATTTGCTAATGTAATAACAAGGGGCCTCCAAGCACCGCTCACACATACTGGAAGACACAGTCCTTGCCTCAAAAAGCTCACAACCTAAGAGGATAAGGAAAATCCAATAAAGTTGAGGGCATAGGCTCTGCTCCTACATTCATTGGCTTTGCTCTTGCAGTCAGATCACACATCCCTCAGCCTGTTCTGAGGTGTAACAATTCAGTGGGACTCAGTGCCAGTTAATGTTATATTCGCAGAAGTGGTTTATTTCTTTTGTTTAATAAATGCATGTCAGCTGAGTGGACTTAATACATGCCCTCAACCTATCCATTAGTAGTTGATCCTGCCTGGCCTTGGTGGATCTTGAAGAGAGATTTAAAGAAGGAATGGATAGTAGCCTTTCAGGTCAGGAAGAGCATTGTATAATCCTTTCCCACCTTCTTTCTAGTTTCACAGAGAGATTCATGGATTCTCTTAATTTCTTCTCACACACAAAACGGTGAGTTTCATACTTCTGACTTTCACATTCACATATCAGACTTCACTTCTGTTACTGAAAGAGATGGATCTTTCTTCAGCACTGAGCTTTGTATGTGTGTATGGATCTGATTTAATAATGTATTATTTTCTGATTTTAATATCAGAAAATCCTACAATTTCTATTTGATTTTTGATCTACTTTTGTGTAGAAACTAGAGTTTCATTTTAGAGTTGAGTTTTATAATGTGGGGCTAGATTGTGTCTTTGCCTGAGAAGAAAAATAAAGCCCTTTTCTCCATCTTCATTTCAGGTCTCATGCAGTGTATAACCTCTTATCCCCAAACATTCCCCACCACAAGCAAGGGATTAGAGAGTGAAGGGAACCTTGGATATATCCTGCCAGGTCACAGGCTAAAGTAGCTGACTGGGCTCATGGGAAAGCAGTTTTAAGGTCTATAGTAACTCATTTCCCCCAATTTATGACCGCCAGAATTCCTTCCTGGGACACTGCACTGCCCCTTCCTGAGGACTGAGTCTAATCACTCAGTCTAGCCTCTAATGAGTAGCAAAGTTGACTATGAACCAGTAATTCTGAGAGAATTGCCTTGAGTTTGGAGTGAGAGAGAAAATACATGAGGATACAAGTTGAAGAAGGCAGATAAATAATATCCCTGTAATTCAGAATGGGAAAAGGAGTCAATAATAACTACACCAAGCAAATTAGCCAGCTATTTTAAGGATGTTAAGACAAACCATGCATAAAGAGAGGTCTAAAATTTCTAAGGTATTTGCAGTGGCTTATAGTAAATGTAATGTACTTCTAATGAAAGCTCAAATCACAATAAGAAAAATGCCATAATATGAATTCCAATGAATAAAGAGCTCTGGGCAGCTATTTTGTCCTCTGAATTTCATAAGGTTATCAGATGACGAATAGAATTTCTACTAAATATGTTTAAAGCTTTTAAAGAGAGACTGTAGTGTATTACCCAGAAACTAGGTGTTCAGCATAACTTTCTATAGTTCAGAAGAAATGTCACCTTTGAATTGCAAAAAATTCTGGTTCTATGTTATTTACTGATCAAATCTGTAAGATACTTGAGAAGATATTCAAAATATGCCTAGAGACTTGTCTTTCATCCTGTCAATCCACATTTCTTTTTTATTTTTAATAGACCATCTGTAGGAACCTTTTAAGTAGTAACAATAAAGCTGTTTCCACATTCTACAAGATGTTGCCTTCCTCCTGGATGCAATGAAGGTGTTTGCTGAATTGGAGGGGCTCCCTTGTGTAGTTACTGTCTACATTTAAACTGGGGGAAAATCAAAACATAAACAATGTTATTTTACACAGGATCACTGGTCTCACTACTGGTGAACTGATATATTTATGACTAATGGAATATTCTCTGAGAAATTGAATCTGCATGTAATTAAATGCATCAGAGTTGTCTGCTGTCCCTGTAGTTGTGTTCATGGTGGAGCCTATGGTGATAAAAATTAGGGTAATCTGATATACAAAGAGTTCCTGTGAATCAGTTATCTCAGAAACTGTAGATTTATACTGATGAAATAACTCTTGTCCTACAGAAGCCAGAAATCAGTCTCTAGCCTGCTGAGTCCAAATGATTCATCTTCATTATTTTCTGTTTTTAAGATCAGCTGGTGAAGAGAGGCTTTACCACTTTTCAGATTTTTGCCTAAGCAATGTATTCCCATTCTAGAATTTTCAGTTGTGCTAGGGGAATACAAACTACAGTACCGGGCCCTGATATGTGGACTACTCTGCCTCTCACTGACATGGTGAAAAAGAAGTCTTATGAGGGACTCTTCAAAGGGATGTTGGGAAAGGAATTAGACAAATTTCTAATAGTAGCAGCTTTTTCAATAAAAAACACCAAGGCTCCAATAGATATGTCAAGAGTCAACCTGATTTATGTCTTCATACAACTGTGTTCTCTTAGGCTATGTCTAGACTACAAGCCTCTTTTGAAAGAGTCTTTTTCAAAAGATACTTTCGAAAAAGCCTCTTTCAAAAAAGATCATCTAGACTACAACCAGTACTTTCGAAAAAGCACAGTTTGCATTACATAGCACCTTTTTTTGAAAGAGCACTTTCGAAAAAAGTCGTTATTCCTCGTAAACAAGGTTTTCAGCGGTCGAAAAAACTGCTGCCTTCTTTCGATTTACTTTCAAAAGAACACAGCAGCAGTCTAGACTCAGGGGAAGTTTTTTTGGAAAAAAAAAGCCACTTTTTCGAAAAAAACCCTGTAGTCTAGACACACCCTTCATGCTGAATAGACAAGACAAAATGAGGAGGTATAACAGCGGAGACAGAAACAAGTGATGCAGCTCCTGCTCCATTACATTCCAGTTTAACTTTCTTAATCGGAAAAATGAGTCTAATCCTCTCAGTGGAACAGTCAGGTTATATACAGGGTAATATAAAAAATGTTAAAAGTACATCCATTCTTGAATACACTAGACCCCTTATAATTGTATTAAGCACATAAGCTAGGGAAACTTAACTTTGTATGCCTCAAGAGGCTAGATAAAGGAGTAAATATAACTAAAGGATGATGATCTGCTCATAAGGTGCTCTATCTTATTGTAGTGTTTTTTCTCATTTTTTTAATATGTTGAGGACAGACCAGTTGTCTCCTAATCATGTACAGCCCTAGACACACACAGTCAGTGCGCAACAAATACAAAAATTAATAATAAAGATGTAAGCATGTATGTGGAAAACTTAAATGAAAGAAACAATGAAAAGACATAGGGGTGAAACCCAGTCTCACTGAACTCAATGGAAGTTTTCCCACCGACTGCAATTGGACCAGGATTTCACACTATGGTACTTTCCCTTTTAATTTTCGAATGGGAAAATCAGAGTTTAAAGCATCAGAGTTTAAAGCATCACAAGGGTTGAATTTTGCCCCCTATCTCTAATAGAGAAAGATTGCTTATTCCTTCAACAGAGGAAAAAAAATATCCAAAAGGAAGCCTCTCACCAGAATGGATATGATTTAAAAAAAAAAAAAAAAAAAAACCTTACATCTTCTTATTCCAGTTGGCTTTAAACACAGTACAATACAGTATTGGACTCTATACTTAACTGCTTATGATAGTTGTTTCTATTCTAGACTTTTAAAAAATACTCTAGCAATTTATATGACACGACCTTGATTTACGCTTATTGCTTTTAAAGGGAAGATACTAGTATCAGTCTAGCCCTGTAATATGATTTTTAACATAAACTTTAAGTCAATGCTGCTTCATGGTACAAGTCTGAAGGATTAAACAAATCCAGAATGAAGATGGTTTCTGAGTGTCACAATAGCTGCAAAGATGCTCATTCTCTGCAGGAAGAGTGCTTGCTCAGATGTAACATCCTGGTGCAATATAAGGTTAGAAACTACAAAATCCAAGAGAGTATTGTTTGTAAAACTCAACAGGCTTCATATTTTGCGGCAAATATAGTACAATTCTTTAATGCAATCCGGCAGCCAACAGACTTTATCAGACCCTGGACAAAGTGGCTCCAGAGCCCCAAAAGGGGTGGGGCCTTGGAGGTAGGGGAGGGGCTAGCAGCTAGCCCCCCTAACCAGCCCTTTAGTGCCGCCCAGCATGAACTATCATGGGCTCTGGTAGCAATTTTAAAGGCCCATGTCTACGGCCACTGCCCCTACTCCTGTAGGCAGGTCTGAATACAACGTGCAGAAATGAGACACAGAAGAACATCATGACAGTTTTCTGATGCCCTGAATTCAAAGAAAACTCAAATTCATATAAGGATGACTACCTGTTCCTCTCTTGGTAAAAGGCAGCAGTGGCTGTTTTGAAATGATCTAGTTATACAAAGGGTCAGACTTAATGATCTTCTGACCTCAAATCTATTAATCTGTTAATATTTCTCTCTCATATACATATTGTGTGGGAGTCTTCCTAATGTTTCCTCTGTCACATCAGTAATAGTTGATTTTGTTTCTGTGGTTTATGAGATAAATGCTGCATGACTTAATTAATTTCTAGCCAAGTTCAACAGAACAATCAGTCACAGAACTGTTATAATTAATCCCAGTTTTATAAGTATATGTGCACACTGTATCTGTCTTTTTCCTATTTACATATAATTTTCATTTTCATCAATAACAAATTAGTGAAAAAATCCTGATAAATTGCAAGATTAGCATGAAAAAAGTGAAAAATATCACTTATCAGCCCAGGCCTCTAAAACTTTAAGCACACAATATGAAAGCATTAAAAACAACAACAACAAAAAGAGGTACCTCTATCTACTACATTCATTATTGTCTGAATTATAAAACAGCAATTGTCAAATAAAACAAAATAAACCACTACTCAAAAAAGCTAATTCCTATTCAAGTGATCTCCCTTTCAGAATCATGATTAAATAAGATTTGTCTACATGATGACAAAGTATTAATGTAATTAAAAAAAAACACCTAACACAATTAAATGAACGAGAAGCCAAAAGAACATCAACTGTGAAAGCGGTCTGTAAGTAGGTCATTTTGCCAAGAACAGCAACATAGGATCTGTTCTGCTATCACATTCTTGCAGAAATACCAATAACATTATGGATATAACAAAACGACACCAGCAATGGAATTTGTCAACCGATCTGATTTTAACTCCTGGGATGAGGTTTACCTGGGTGGTCGACAAATACCTTTGATGTCGCCACCCGTGCATCCAGACTATCACGCTGAGCCGACAAACAGCTGATCAGCTGTTTGTCGGCTCAGCGCGGCAGCCATGTAAATTTAAATGAAGCGGCGATTATTTAAATCGCCGCTTCATTTTCCTATGTCTGGTAGCCTAATCTACATGCCTCTGGCGACAGAGGCATGTAGTCTAGACGTACCCTTAAGGGTGGGGGCAACTGCCCTGGGCTCCAGTGATTCAAAAGAGCTCAGGGCCCTCAGCCAGCACCACATTACTGTAGCAGTGATGGTGTCCGGAGCTCCAAGCCCTTTAAATTGTTGATGGAGTGCTGCACAGTGTGGCTCTTACGGCTGCCTTGGGAGGCAGGGGCACTCACTCCCGGCAGCGGCGGTGTGTGCTATGGCCCCTGGCCCCACCTCTTCCATCTAAAGCTCCTGCCCCTCCTGGGAGTGCAAAGTCAGCCCTCCTCCCCCTCTCCTTGCTCAGGGGCCCATTGCGGCTATCGATTCCCCTGGTTAAAATGACTAGACTTTCAGAAGTACTGAGCACCCACAAATCTGAATGAAGTCAATAGGGGAGGCAACAGCTTAGCACTATGTTAAATCAAACAACATGTTATCAGTGAACTTTTGAAATATGTTGCTCGCAGGCCATGAAAGTTAGTCACTCCCAGTGGCACTGCAGTGTAAAAACTGAACACCCCTGATGTGCTAGGAAGCGGCCAGTCAGCATTAGCAATGCGGGCCTTTCTGTGAGCTGCTGTTGTTGGGACAAACAGTAACTTCCCAGACTGTCCAGTGCTAAGCTTTCTGCTACTGAGGACTCTTTGTTCTTGATTGTGCCAGATGAAGTGCCATTCCCCAGGCAGAATCAAGCCTAATAGATGTCCCTAGAGTATGAATCCGTACTGAGGCAGAGCAGCCTTCCACAGACCCAGAGAGGGAGGGGCTACTCCAAAGCCTGGGTGGGCAGAGCCAGGCCATGTTCACCTCTCCCACTGGAAGTCAGTGGGCAGGACAGGAAGTATAAAAGATGGGCCTGGGATCTCAGTTGGTCTTCAGACACTGAAGGGGTCATACGCCTCCTGCCTGCTCCTGAGCTGGGAGACTGCCACAGGCCCCTGAGGTGCTGAGGACTGGTTGACGCTGCCAGAGCCACCTGCAACCAAGCCCCAGAGGAGTTGCCAGGACTGCCTCTGACCTAGTACCTGTATGACTCAGAGGAACCCTTATAGACCCAGGTAGCCCCCAAGGAGGAGAAAAGAAATAGCCCAGGAGAACTAGAAAATTGTCTGGTTGAGAGCTGGCCTGCAGGTAGATCCACACTGAGAGTGTTGGTCACCTCTGCCACTGTTCGTGCTCTGGGCTTGGATGCAGTAGGTCTGCATCCCCCCGTGACCCCATCCTGGGGCACAGTACTCCTCCTCCTTTGGCCAGAGGGTTTGCATCCACCTACAGTCTGTCAATTGAGGACAGTAAGCTCTACTCCTTCCTAAGCTCCTATAGATTGTGTTTGGGGGTGCTTTAACCTTGACTGAGCTCCCCTAGATGGAGTTTGGGTATTCTGCTCCAACCAGAGCTCCCCTAACCTGCGGTTAAGTTACCCTTCCCTGAGCCTGAAGGACTAGTTGCCCTGACTAAGGGCTTGGGCTCTGAACTATTTGTTTGCTCCTGAGTATAGAACCCAGACACTGGATCACCTACCTGTTTGCTGCATGGCCTGGAATACAGGTCTAAGCTACAGATCTTTTATTACTACAATAGCAGGCTACAGACCCTGACTGCTAGTCACCCTGGCTGGACTGCTGACCAGAGCTACAAGCCAAATGTGATACACTTAAATTCCCCAACGGTGAGCAATGCCTCATGACATACCGAGGCAGAGTGGCCTACCGCTGACCCAGATGGAGAGGGGCCGCTGTGAACTCTCTACAGTATCATAACTGTTAGAATGACCATACAACATGGTGAGTTAAGGTAAATTGACAGACTTAAATCCGAACACTGTTAATTTCTCTCTTCATACTAAGATTTATCTTTTTGCCAGTGTTTGGCGCTGACATTTAAATGGAACCACTATCATGACTTACGCTGGTAAAGTGTCAATATGCTGATTTAAGACAATCCCCTTCATAAAGAAGACATTGATGCTGAAGGAAGCAAAACTTCCTGTACCTGATATGGTGTATTTTCAAAATGTTCATGTTATAGACAATATTAGTATGTATGGAAAATCCTCTAATCCAGTGTTCAGTAGGTCCAGCTTTCTCCGTGTATGTATACTGAACCTCTCCATAAGGTTGTTTTGGGATCCAGAAGCTGTACATTACACAAGTTTATAAAGGAAGCAATGATAATTGTATCCCATTTGAATTCAAGACCTGAACAAGATACTGTAAATACTGTGTTTTGAAACTTTTTTCCCTTATCATATCAACTATCCACACAATAGTGAACGCCAATGACTCACTGTATTTTGAGAGGTAAGACAGGAAGACTCAGTCATGATGATTGTCTCAGTGATGTAAGTTTGCCTCCTACTAATCAACAGAGTTGAAGGGTTGCTATGCACCAGCAAGAGGTGTAGGATTCCCAATATCTAAACCTAGATTCCACATGACAAATACTCAAAAAATCACTGCGTAAGACTGCAATGTGACCTGTTATAATGCTTTCATCATGCTTGGAAATAAATGACATCTTTTCCAAAGGTAACTAAGCACAAGAGAGCTCATATTAATTAAGAACATGATTGAACAATACAAAACAACAGTTTATATGTCAGCATATTATTATTTTTCATCATGCCTAGACAGAAGACATTGTAGTTCTGTGTTTAACTTCGAGAAACTGTTTGAATGATGTATGGCCTAATCCAAGAGTAGGAAGCCAAGCATGAGTTTCCAAATAGGTATCCAAGTTAAACAGTGGGCTACTAGTCTCACAGGGCTGTGGTTCAGGACCTGGTGAAGAAAGATGGGCCCAGGTCTTCTTACTCTACTCCTCGCCCACCACAATGTGTGGGTACTGCCTGAGGACTCTTGGCCACTGGGCCACATTACCTGAAAGCAAGGATAGCCTGAAGGGCTCTGGCCACCAGGCCATAGCACCCCACTTTATAGGTTAGGACAACAGTATTTACTCTAGCCACTTGAGCAATAATCCTGTATTGATCACACACAACTTGATCCCCGGGACAAGTGTACCCTGCAACAGGAAGTTCTGAACTGTGGTTTTGATTTTCTGATCTACAATGTTTTGGTGTATCATTACATATGTGTCAATAAATTAGGCTAGAATTCAGTAACCTGTGTCCATGTCAACTTGCTGCTTTCTTGGACAAGAAAACCATCTACTTTTGGTGTCCAGACTTTCCTTGTCAAGGGAACTGATGATAAATTATTGGAGGTAGTTTCCAGACATTTGCATAGTTTTTGTTTGAATCACGCACTTTTCCTGAAAATAAGAAGGATCAAACTTACTCATAGATAACACTGTCAAACTCGGAAAACTCTCCCTGCCCAGGCAGACGTGCATTCAGTCTAATAAATGAGGACTGTCATCTGGCTGAATGAGAAATGCCAGAGTGAGCTGCTGAAATGATATTCAGCTGTAGGCTTCACTGCCACTCTAATAAAAAACAAAATAAGATTTCCAAGGCTTTTGCTATAGTCCCTCCATAGGCTTTCTTTGTTCCATTGTTAAGTTTAGAACATTAGCCAAAGGTTTATCTTTCTTGATCTCATAGAGCCAGAACTTGGTGTTATACCAATGCCCCTTCTTCACCAACTCTAGAGATGCATCCCCATGCCTACATCAGTTTTGTTTCTTTGATGAGTACATGGAGGAAACAGGGTTGATATTCTGGGTCTGATAGACAGATCACTATATATAATCAATTACTCTTATTTTGTAGCCAATGGACTGCATAATCAATTACTTTCCTTGTAAGTATAATTTATAGGTTAAAAAGAAAAAAGAAAATAAGAGTTATTTTCTGCTTTTCCCCTCATCCTTTACCTCCATGAATACAGGACCAGAACAATCTCATTATGCTTAGTAAATCACAATTCACACATAACATGAGTCCTTGAGATTTGTAATGAGATTTTCATCAAGATAAAGTTGGGTCACCAGGTACTATAAATACTTCTATATTGCATGATCATATTCTTGAATTCCAGTTAATGTTTTTTTTCCTGGGAAACAATTCTACAATCACAATGAAAATGAGTGCACTTCATCTTACTAAAATGGATAATTGGCAAATATGCCAGGATCTGTAGTTCATATATATGTTAAGTCACTGAAAGCTTTACAGTTGACAACAGAATGCTGTAAGGAAAATTATTTAGCTATTTTCATGTTTCTTTCATTTGATATTGTACAAGCTATTTTCAAACAGTGTTTAGAAACAAAGAAGTAAATGCAGAGAAGGACAGAGAAGTGGTGAATGAAACAGGGAACGGTGTAAATAATAGATGAAATTGCTGTTTTTCCTAGTAAATAAAGTGCAAGACAAAAGTGATACACAATATGCCCCAAAGGCCACTGTAACTATGGCAACAACAATACATGTAAAGGCTTCATTGTGGAGTAGTCAAATAAATCTCTAACTGCTGTATTATACATATTTTATATATGCTATAATTACTTTCTAAACAGTGTTTTTATTGCAATGGGCTTTTTCATGATCTGTCTTCTGAAAGATTTCTTCATAACCTTTACTATATCATTATCTTCAAAAGGAGACAAACTGTATAGTACACAATTCAGCTACAGTTCCATACTAATTACTAAATCAAGATTATTTCCCACAGTGGGAGAGAGATGTTTGAGCAGAGCAATCACCTTTCATGCCCTTTAATCTCCCATATTTCAAAACTGGCACTTCTCAGACCAATATATCTTAGAAAGCCATGTAAGAAATCTTCTTGTCTGAAAAAAATATTGCCCATCACTGCCATTAATACCTTTTAATTGTGAGTTGTTTCTTTGTGTTCTTTCTAAGTACTTGGTATTTTGCATCTTCAGGCTCAGTTAGAATAATTGTTAAAGGCCTCTCTGTGCACTTAATTTCTCCTCACTTCAGAGCCGACTGACCTAACCAAGGAGAAAGGTCACCTCCCACAGATATCCAAATCTCTGTAAACCCTCAAGATGCATGTCAGAGAGGTTTGAAACCACTTAGAGGGAGAAGAATGCACAGAGTAAATTAACTTTCTATGTCCCATAGGCTACAACTTCCTTTGCCATTTGTTTAGTGTCTTTTCCTTTGTTCATTTGTGATGATGCAGCCCATAGGAATTGCTATATGATCTTAAGTAGGAAAGAATTTACTACTTTTACCTACTTTTAATATGACAGATGTGAAGTAGCCCTGCCAGATCCTTAGATATAAAAATTGTCAAATTATTCATTGTGAATAGTTTGTCCTTTTCCCATGAATCAACCACAGATAGGTGATGTTAACAATTCTATTAATTTTTCACAATTGCTTGAATTGTCTGCACTGGCAAATTTTAAACTGAGGTTTGTTAACAAACTGGTTGGAGTATTCAATGTTCATCATTTTCTCTGTACACTGTACAATTGATCCTTTAAATCAAATGGTTCTGTTGCTATTTCCTGATTGTTGACCTACCTTCATAAGCAAAATGATCTTTTTCTGTTCTCAAATTATCTTTGAACTTTCATAACTGTTTTGGTCTGTTGCCTAAATAATAAAAAAAGGATCTTCAGTGCAAATATTCTTGAAAATATCTATTCATAGTAGTTTATGCAATGCTTTTGCTTTCTGAAAACTTTTTTTACAAATAAAAATTTGCCTACCCACATGTTGACAAATAAACAAAAGAAAAGGAGGGAGGGAGATGGTGTATACTACTGATGCAAATCAGTGGGGTTTATTTTCAACAATATTTGTGAATATTATTTGATTGGTAGTCATTAGGAGTGTGATGAATGGGGAGGGGAAATATCCTCTTCTGGACATTCCAGCCATTCAGTTAACTCAAGTCTTTTTTATTAGTTAACTTCTGGGACCTATCCCTAATTGCCTTGCTTGTAAGTGTTAAAACCACATACAGTGGATCCTAGTGAGTCCCCAGGAATGCTAGAGAAGCAGGAAGTGAGATGGCAATAGGCCAAGTAAGCCAATGGAAACAGTGTGTGGACTTTAGAATTGTAGTCAGTAGCCTTTCTGTTCTTTTTCTTGTGTAACCACAGCAGAGCTGGAAGGACATGAATTGAGCCAGGCATGGAGAATCCAGCAACAAATATTGCTAGGGAAGGACTAAATCTTGAAACAACATATATGTGAGTAATGCAGGGAATGTTTAGTCAGACATAGTCAGGTTATTTTCTTTTATTTTGAGGTTTGTTGGACTTCTCTGTGATGAGCATGTGTAACTACCCCTTACACTGTAACTTTCCAAACTGAATCCCAGGGAAGCAATTATCTGTGTTTTAATCCTTTTTTCCCAGTCACTCTGTAATACGTAAGCAACCAAATAGGCTACGTCTACACTGGCATGATTTTCCGGAAATGCTTTTAACTGAAAAGTTTTCCGTTAAAAGCATTTTCGGAAAAGTATGTCTAGATTGGCAGGACGCTTTTCCACAAAAGCACTTTTTGCGGAAAAGCGTCCGTGGCCAATCTAGACGCGCTTTTCTGCAAAAAAGCCCCGATCACCATTTTCGCGATTGGGGCTTTTTTGCGGAAAACAAATCTCTGCTGTCTACACTGGCCCTTTTGTGCGTGCAAAAGTTTTTAGGAAAAAGACTTTTGCCCAAACTGGAGCAGGATAGTATTTCCGCAAAAGCACTGGCAATCTTACATGAGATCGTCAGTTCTTTTGCGGAAATTCAAGCGGCCAATGTAGACAGCTGGCAAGTTTTTCCGCAAAAGCAGATGATTTTGCGGAAAAACATGCCAGTCTAGACACAGCCATAATGTTTCATCAAGTGGGTTTTCTTTGTTTAATTAATAAAAATCATTCTTTTAAGTCCATGATCTGATTTCTGTGTCATAGAAGACAGGAGGTTCTGTGAACACATGCCTAAGACTGCAAAGCCAGACTGTGATGGGGTGTATCTACCCCTCAGTAAGGGGCAGGGAGTTACCCTGACCCAGCTGCCAAAAAGGCCCCACCCCCACTGCCCTGCTCACAGGGGAGAGAGGGTATAAAAGCCCTGGGAGCCACTCAGTTGGGAATAACCATCAGAGGGGAAAGAGCTCCAACCTGAGCTCCAGAGCAGCAGCAGCCTCTGCACCTGCAACCTCTGTGGCAGCCATAGCGAAGGAGGCCGTCCGTAAGAGCCTAACCCACCGAGCGATGCAGTGAGAATGAATCAGCACCCCAGGAATTACAGAGCCCAGCCTGGAGGATAGTCTTCCAAGAGCTCAGCATGTTTCAGTTGGAATCCCTGCTGATCTTCCACTGCCAACTGGGCCCTGGGCTGGGACCTGGATACCCCTATCCCCGCACTCCATGACAGGTCAGCCCCCTGTGTGGAGGCTTACCTGTGTACTAGGCCTTCAGGCTGTATTCACCCTGGTAGGAGGAATTCCTCTATGAACTGTGCTGCTAGGCTGTAATTACACCAATAGAGGGGATTTCTCCATGAACTAGGCTGTCATGCCATGCCTACCCAAATGTAGGGGACTTCTAAATGAACGAGACTGTTAGGCCATATTTACTCTGGTAAAAGGGACTTACTCATGGATGAGGTCCCTAGGCCACTGTTGCCCCAGAAGAGAGGACAGTGACACAAACTTTGGGACTTCAGGACAGGCAAGGGGGCTTTCCCCTCGACACAGACACTAAGAAAAATTACAGTTTTCAAGTCCTCTCCAGAAGGAGTATTAAAGGAGCGTGAAGGTACCTCACAGGAAGGAATTCCTAAGTGTGCCTTCTAAGGCTCTCAAAGGGTTTTTTCCATTGGATTGGTGGCAAAGATACCTATCCAAGGCTAGAGAATCTGTGACTGTTGGAGAGTTTTTAACACAAGTCTTTTAGTGGCAAGGTATTTTAAAGTCTCTAGCAGGCTCCCACCTTCTGCATTCAAATTGCTAGAGTGGGGAACAGTCTTGACAAGGAGTCATCATCAGAATCACCTGACTTGTGTGCTCATCTGATTGGCTAACCTCTAGAAATGAATTGCAAGCCAGGGAAGATTTACTTTTTGGTATGGCTCTGTGATGAGGCATCTGCCCTGTGCTGTGGAGCCCACAGCTAAGGCAGAAACAGCCAATTAGGGCCCAAAGGGCTCCTGGAAGGAAGGAGAGGCCTGGGGAGTAGGAGAGGCCTGTATGTCAGGGAAGCTGGAGGCTTCCTGAGACAGAGCAGTGCTGGGGAAAGGCAGGAAGAGCTGGGGAGCTCTGGCCTGACCTCACTCCCAGGCTGCAGGGCCTGAGGCAAGGCCTGAGTGTACTTAGGCTGAAGGGAAACAGCCAGTGATAGGAAAAGGCAGCAGACCCACAACCCCTTACCAATGATGAGTGGCCATTTCAGACTGCATGACTGGCAGTGGGTCACTGAGGCAAGATGGGTATAGGGGTATTGGAGATTCCCTGGGAGCCGAGGACCCTAGAGTGCAGGGGCATTGACCTAGGACGGTACCAGCAGGCGTGACACAGTTGAAAGGGGGCTCTCCAGGGCTGAAGAGCTAATTCCTAGAGTGTCCAGCAGGAGGCACTCATGGGGATGCATGTCTGCCCAATCATAGGTTCCTTTAAAATTATTTTTGTGAATAACTTTCCAGAGAAAAACCTGCTTCCCTGAGAAGATCCTAGTGTCCACTGCAACTTCTCCATAAGACATGCACCATATTTTCTGATTGGGATAAAGTCATAGATTCCGTGTGAAGCAGCTGCTATATGATAAGTGTTTGCTTAACACTGGCATAGTTTATCGGAAACCTTCTGTGGCTGAAAAGGACATCTGCAGAGTTTCCACTGGCTTGCAGGTGTGGTGATTGTTCTGGGGATGGACAGAGCTGTTAGTCCAACCTAAGACATGCTCAGTAAATGTTTTATGTTGATTGGTGCTAAATCCTGAGTGGATTACAGCATCTAGTCATAAAAAGTGACACAAATAATTCAGTTTAATTTCATAGGGTTGGTTATACAAAATGCTGTGAGTTGCTGTAATATAATGACAGAGTTATTTTGGAGGGAAAGAGGAGGCAAGAAGAGGTCTAGAGATATGTGAGGGCAAAGAATATTTCTGTAACTTTAAGGAAGCTCATAGTGTGGCTTCCTATAGTATTTCATAGATGTTTCAGTCAACAGTAGGATTCATTTTCTAGTATTAATCCCTCAGCTCTCATATCCAAAAAATTAATTTAATTTAACAGGCAGATTTTTTGCTTATGTTGTTTGTTTATTTTTTTATTTAAAAAAAACCTTTCCCAATATCTGAAATGTTACACTTTCTCATTATGTTTTCTAAAACAATTCCACAGCTCAGAAAAGAACAGAAAGATTTGGATTTTTTTCCCCTCTAGAATTCAGCACTGCACATCTTTTTTCCAAAACATCAGGTAGTGAAATGGGAAGGTGTGTGGGAGAATTTTGAGATAAGAAATCCTCTAATGTGATTGATCAGCACAATTTTACCCGATCCGGTGCCTCAAAGGAGCCTAGCAACTATCCTTCAATTCATTGCTTCAATCTGGACTTGGCTATGCATCTAGCAGCTTTTCAAATAAGCTGCATAATTAGAACAATTCTCTGTCTTTCCTCTGAATTTCTGTAATGAGCAGAATCTCCTTTTTTTATAAACCTTACCTGAGTCATAGGCATTTAAAATGAGAAATCGGTGACACACCGCTCCGATTTTACGTTATACTCTTCATCTTTCACTCAGGATTTAATATTTATCAGTTTGCTGGTCTGCTAAGTGCTCTAGGAGATAACAAATCCTCAGAACTTCTTTGCAAAGATCAATAAAACTGGTACATAATTCATTATTATGTATTATTGTCATACATAAGGCCAGTGAATAAATGTAAATATAAAGACTTGCCCAGCAGGATATGAAGACAACTATTCAGCGAGTAGCTTCAATTTTAAAAAATCAGTATGTGTAAACAGATGCCATGCAGTTCTTAACTATTTACTAGTATTGGGAGAAACAGTAGCATCCCATATTCTGAATTTTAGTGGTGACCTCTCTGTGTAGTGTTCAGTATTTGTAAATAGAATGCACAGATTTTAATAAAATACCTGGAATTCAAATAGAATTCCACAGACTTGTGTGAAAAGATGTTTAGAGCAATATCCCAGTAATATTTTCTCATCTCAGTGTAGTCTCCTCCTAATATCTTATTTTCACAGACCTGTACTGGCAGAAAATGGAATAGGTAACCTAATGTGATTTCTCCCCTAACAATGTTCCCCTGGATACCTGAAGAATTTCATGGGAACTCCCAGGCAGATCTCTACCAGGTGAGACATAAAGACTTTTCTTGATGAGAGTGACTATTGTCACATTCAAACAAAGCAGGTTCTGTGATGATAAACCCAATCATGGCTGCAGAAGCTGCTTTTCATGTTCTGCGTCTGTAACACAGAAAAGCTGTTCCTTCCAATGAGGTTTTCAGACAACTTCAAGCTCTCATTTACATTCACAAACTATTAGATTAGTTGGAATCTAGAACTTCCCAGTTATCAGTATCAAAACTGCAAACTCTTAATTGTCCTATTCAGGCAAGTTTCTGCATGGAATTAGGGCAGGACTGTCTGGCACATTAAGATGGCTGACCATGAAGTCAATGGCAGTTCAGTAAATCAAACGGTACATATCTATTTGATCTGAGGAAGTGGGTCTGGCCCACGAAAGCTCATCATCTAATAAACCATCTTGTTAGTCTTTAAAGTGCTACATTGTCCTGCATTTTGCTTCAGCTACCCCAGACTAACACGGCTACATCTCTATCACTATTCTACATATCTAGTGAATGCCAGTATTGTCCCGGTTTGCTGTTTTGGTTGACCATCACTGCTAGTGCAGGAGAACCAGCATGGTGTTATGGAATTCTGTTTTGGAAACTTAGGGTGACCAGAAGATTCAGATTTCCAAATAAAGAAACAGATCCTCATAGAGCTGTGTGACAAACCTGACCCAACACTCTAGTGTCAGAATACTTAATTCTGTGAATCCGTATCTGTTTAGAAGTGGAAGACAGTTACATCAGACAGCTATAGGGGTGTTGCAAACCACTTTGGGTTTGCAAAGTCCACAGTTAGAGTTGTGGTTATGCAGTTTTGTGAGGCAATTAACAATGTGATTTACCGAAGGGTAGTAGTAATAATAGTAATAGAATACCACTAATAAAAAAAAACGCAGAAATAATAGCTGGATTTCAAAAGATGGGATTTCTAAACTGTGCAGGAGCTATTGATGGCACTCACAGCAATATTTTTCCCAGCAAAAGAGTCAAGTCAGTATGAAAGCCAATTAAGTTACTATTCAATTGTTCTGCAAAGTGTAGTGGAACAATTCACACAAATTCCAATGTGTGAAACACCAACAGGTTTCATGACACCAGAGTGCCGAGTTGATCAATCTTGTATTTTAAGGATGAAGAAGAAACTTTATTTCTCATAAAATATATGGTTCTGTATTGAGTTTCTGTGCCAGGTGCTTTGTTGGGGATTCCCACTTATATGCTCTTGCTTAGGCTCATGGGACAGTAGCCCAGCATCAAGGATTTTAGAAAAATGGAATTCATTTACTAGATAAAGTATCAGAGGGGTAGCCGTGTTAGTCTGAATCTGCAAAAGCGACGAGGAGTCCTGTGGCACCATATAGACTAACTGAAGTGTAGGAGCATAAGCTTTCGTGGGCAAAGACCCACTTCGTCAGATGCATGTAGTGGAAATTTCCAGAGGCAGGAATAAATATGCAGGCCAGGATCAGGCTGGAGATGATGATGATTTACTAGATAAGTAGCTGTAGAGTGGTTATGATGTGCACAGGCGGTACACTGAAAGCTTGTTGGCTCTGCCTGTGTACCCATTTAAATGCCAGTGTGGCAAACACCATTTGTATAATTGTCGTCTGCTGTGCACTATGTAGTATTGGTGAAGGGGAGCTTTTCCATCCTGAATGGGTTCAGGACAAGTTTGGTTTACAAATTCTGTACCAGCACCCACATGCATTTTGGTTCTGTTTCACAGCAGGCTGGGGACATTGGGGATGCCAAATAGGTCCAGACCTTGGAACAGCTAAGAAGCAGAGGATGACATTTCTCTGTGTTGAGGGACACCTTCGCATCCTGTACAGCTGCTGTGAATCTCATGAGGGAATACCAGTACACAATGTGCACTGCATATTATGTTCCCCTGAAGGAAAGGTCATGAACTGTTTGCTAGTGTGATATTACATGCATTAATGACCATTATATTCCTGCACCCCCATTAGCTAGGCTTGTTTTGTGAAAGTGGCTGCTGACTTATTATGTAGTCACTGTGCAATGTTTTTGCCCTCACTGCTCTCGCTTCTTTAGAAACATCTTTTATCAGGAGCACTTAAACATTTTTAATGGGCTTATGATGGTTTCGTTTTTGCAGAGGAGTGTAGTGGTCAATTGCGGAAGAACTTTGTATGTGATAGTTTAGGGGTGGTGAGGCCTGCATTCTTTCCCCCCTTTCCCTTTTCCCTATATTTGATGAGCCAGAAGCAAGTCTTTGGGAACATACGCCACTTAAGATAAGCATGTCGCCAGTATACCAAGAACAAGTATGAGATAAGGGTAAAAGGGCAAGAACTCATAAACAATTCTGTTTACCCTAATGTGCTGATCACGTAAATAGGGCCAAAGAACAAGAAGATCCAGATCAGAACCAGATCGATAACTAACAGCTAAGCTCTACATCAGCACTAATGAGTAAGCCCTGGAAATTTCCAAACTGCCAAACAAGGCAGGAAAACTGTATTTAAGGCTGCCTCAGAGCCTAGCAAATTGGACCTCACTGATGGGCTTTGGGTACCGGTGCCTCAGAAGCTGAGACAACCTCCCACTTCGTCCGCAGCCTACACGGGGTCCCAGGCTTGCAGGAAGGGATGCAAGATATGCTGCTTCTTTGTTATGTTGTTCTTCCATTTATGGGACACAGCTGTTAGCTGTCAAGAAATAAACTACTTGTGTTTGACAGATACCTGTGTGGCGTCCTTTGTACTTTGGGAACCCAGTATCGGATCTGAGACTTACTCTTGCCGACTACAAGGAGTATTGCAGCCATTGTGTGTGTGTGTGTGTGTTTGACTAGGTGCAGTTAACAGCTTTTACTGAAGCACTGATGCCTACTATGGTTCAAACTGCTCAAGATTTCAGAATGGGGTAATGGCTCTGGGTGGGTGGTGGAAAGTGCTATTATTGCCAATATGTTCCTTTTTCTTTGTTATTGTTCTTTGGTTTCAATATGGTCAATCAAGCCAGTAAAAGGTTGATCAACTATTTTGTGTTTTAGACATCTGACTGCTGAACAAAAAAAAAAAAAAAAAAAAAAAAACCAGAAGGGCTTTTTAATGCACATGATGCATACACTGCACTTTCCTCATCCATGCACCCCAGTGACTTACATTTTTTCTGAAACTTGTCAGGAGGCAGAGAGGAGACCTTATAGTGTTTGCACAATGACAACACCAGCTTTTTACATAGAATTCCATACATGAGGTGGGAAGCTTGTTGCTCATTCAAGAATAACAACAACAATCTTCAACTCATCATTAGGAAAAGGACCAATGCACAGTTAAATATTTATTAAATGATGAAGTAGTAGGTTTAATGGCAAGATTTTGAAATCAGAAATAAGTTATTTTATCAAAGTAACTTCACCCATCTCCATGGGAAGGGGTAAATGAAGACAGAAAATGACTCTGTGACAACTGGAGACATCTCATGCAGAGGGTTTTGCAGGCTGGTACTTGGCAGCATTCTGCTACACCTGATGGTTCAGCATTCTCAACACAGGGGTGATTGCAACACGGTTCTCTGGCTTGGTAGCACTCTGGGTGGCAGCAGGAGGTGATGGTGGCATCAACTGATGGGCTGCTTCTGAGGCCTCAGCAGTATGCAGATAGCCATTCTTTCAGCCTCTGGTTTAGTGAACCTCTCATTACGCAATGTCCCCATTCCCTTGTGTTGCTGGAAGACCAGATACCAGCTCTTGCCCACACTACAGAAATAAGCTAAGAACTATTAGTCTCATAGCTGGAGACCAGACCAGTTCATCTGTAAGATAGTTTTGCTCAAAATAAATATTAGTGCTATTTGAATGTAGAATATATTCAGATTTTATGAAATACTTGTAAGTTGTTGCATGCGTTAATTTTCCTTGAAGTGCCTGTATTCCATGCTATGAGAAAATATGTAGGTTTTGCTTTATAAGTTTTTGAAAATGTTTTCTCTGAATTTGTGAACTCAGGCATGGGAATCATCCTCTGCCTCCCCTCCCCTCGAAGACTATCAAAATCAGATGGGTCATCAAGGAACATCACAATATAAAGGATTAATTAATGGCCCTATTTCACTTGGGAATGGCTACATGCAAGAAAGATTGTCCTGTGGACTTAGAAGTTGAATGAAAGACATTAAATAAGATCACAGGAAAATTTTACATCTTTTTGGCTGTTGACCTGAAGGGCCAGATGCTCTTACCTGAAGCCTTAGATCTCCAGGGGCTGCATCCTGGGGCTGCCGTGAAAGACACTTTTGATTCAACAAATCATTTCAATTCTGTCCCTCTTAGGATTTAGTTGGTAACTCATTTTGTGTGCATATGTTTGCTTGCTTTAAACAAGTTTCATTTCTTTTACCTAGCTAACAGACCTTTTGCTAGTTAATTACAGGATTGGCTACAGGCATTGTTTTTGGTGTAAAGTCTAGGGTACCAATTGATATGGGATAAGTAATTGGTCTCTTCAGTCTAGACGCAGCCTTGAATGTACTGTGCTTTTTTGGTGTAAGAGACCATTTATCTCTGTCCCGCATGGATGGAAAGATAGATTGGTGAGTCTAGGGGACTCTATGACTCCATGGTAAGGCTGTGACAGTGAACCACAAGTTCACTCTTGTTACTGGGTTGTGAAATCTAATTATAAACCTCACCACCCATTTGGGTGTCTGCTCTGTTTTGTCCTTTTTATATGTGTTCACTTTTTTTGATTGTATCCCTTTGGTATATATGGTCATGCCAATTTTCTTCCACAATTTGATCTGAGGAAGTGGGTTTGGCCCACGAAAGCTCATCACCTAATAAACCGTCTTGTTAGTCTTTAAAGTGCTGCATAGTCCTGTCTTTTGCTCTGTTTTTGACAGTCTGCTCTGATGGGTGGTACTCAGAGTCCTCAGCCATTCTACACAGCGTGACATCCCTATTGCAGAATCAGAGTGCTTGTGTGTCCTCCCACTTAAGAGACATGTCCGCCAGTGCTCTGAGGAATTCAAATTGCTCCACGTTTCTCCTTTCCACCCCTATAAGCTGTTTTTCCTGTCCTTCTCTGTCTGCCTATGCTTTCTCTGGGGTGTTGCTTTTGCCTTCTTGGTGGCATGATATTGCTCTTGGGAGCTGAAGGTCCTGCCACTTTTAAGAGAAGGAGGGCATTATAATTTAGGGTGTCTGAACAAGCCAAAAAATCTCCCCACATAACAAACTTGCTGTCAAAGGCCACAATTTTGATACTTCTTAGCATTCCAGGAATATAGCTTACTTATTCAGCTTGAGACGTGCTTCTGGGGTTAAGTGTAGGTGACCGAGGATTATGAAACGTGCTTATACCCTAAGAAAATGAACTTGGAAGACTGTGTAACAGCAGCACCAGATGATAACTTATGTAACAATAAAATAGGTGCAAACTAGCACTTACAATGCAGTTTATTTGTACACTACAAAGGCATGCATCATGTTACTTCCACACACGCTTAGGTAGATTATTAAATGCACAGATACAAGAGCTTTAGGAACATGTGATTTTACATCTTCACCTTTTAATCACTGCCTTTTCAAGACAGGTACATTTCATCTCCCTCTTTAGCTTTATACCATTAACCTTGAAATGTGGTTCAACATACTGATTGGTGTTGGTGGGTGATAGGTAATTTCCTTCTTTGAAATGCTAATTGTCAAGGCAAAGTTTATGGAGGCAGCTGCAAAATAAAATGTAATTAATTGTAGATTTTGTTCTGTATAATTAATGTTGAAGAAAAACATTGTGTATGATGCAGTTAGGTGTAATTTGGAACACCAAGGGTAATTAGTTACCATAAGTAAATTGGACATTTCTGGAAAATGTGAAGTATCTAAGGCTTCCCGGAAAAGCAACTTGGACAACTTCATTCTTTCTTTTCGGAGTTAGCATTTTCATGACGAAGGAGGGAAGGTTGAAGTCACTACTACACTCTGTGGAGGGTACTGTCTGTCATAATTCCAGAGGCTGCATAAATCCATCTCTTGTGGTTGTGGGAAAAGCACACTGTGACATGCAATACTCTGGTAGCTTTAATTTGCATTTGGGACTAAACCAAATCCTGGGCTGGTCACAGGCAAGAGAAACAAAGGTGATGCAAGTCTCCTTTTGCCCCCCCCCCCCCCCCCCCATGCTGTGAGTGCAGATTAACTGGCCTTGAGGGATGAAGTTTACTTTGGAAGGAGTAGTTCGCAGGACACTTACAATTTTAATGTATAGTATGTGTATCTGCACTGTGTTAAAATGTTGCAGTTCCTGCCTTTTTACTTACTCGTTTCTAATACTGTATTTCAGAGGTTTAACACCACTGTAAAAGTGTCCTGTGGGCAAAGCATTCCATATAAGATTTTATGCTAGATCTGAAATCACTGTATTTCTCATAAATTGGAGGAAAAATCAATTTGGTAGACTTGTAGTTATAAAAAAGTGTCAAATGTTTCAAGTGAGAATGAATAATTACAGCTTTGTTATTTCCGTGAAATGGTACGAGGAATGATAAAATAATCCTTTTCGATTAATGTGAGAAGAAATATAAAATAGCAGAATTATTCACTTTTCAACGGAGCCAGGATAATTCACTTTTCAACGTATGCCAGGTAGATAGCAGTTACAAATTATGAGAAGAGATTCTTAGCTAGTGAAAATCACAGTTCAATAATTAATAATAATCAACAGCCAATAAATATAGTGTTTCTTTTACAAGTAGTGAGGGGTATTAACTCTTACAGCCTCTCCCAGCATATCTGGGAGAGCCAGCTTCAGAAAAATTGTCCCTGGATCATTACCCTTATCTTGTTAATATTTGTAATTTATAGCATGCTTATAACAAATTGCCTAAATGTAAACTTAAATTGATGGGTAAGGCAGATCACGTTAATCTCCAAATCTGCTAACAAGGTCTCCTTGTTAGCTAGCTTAGTATTAACACAGTGTATTTCCTTCTTTTCTTGCTCTTAATTTTTCTTTGATTCTACTTTGTTCCTTTCCCTTTCCCTTTCCTTTTCTGTCTTCACAATTCCCCTGAACAGCTGACTGGTCACTTGAGTTTCTTGACCAGAATGACCAAGCAAACTGTCCTTTTCAGCATCATTAGATTTATTAATGGCATTTCTGCAGCACTTGTTACAGTCTCAGGCGATGTCTACACTATGGAGCTTTATTGGAAAAAGGTACACAAATTGCGCTCAGCAATTTGCGTACCTTTTTCTGATAGTATTTTTGGAAGAGGCTTTTCCAAACTTTGGCCCGTCTACACTGGGCCAAATTTTGGTAAAAAAAACCCTCTTTAGGAAAAGTCCTTCTTTCTCATGGGAGGAGGAAGACAGGGCTTCCAAAAGAGCATGTCTGTTCTTCTTGAAAAAAAATCCGGAAGAACAGACGTGTTCCCTGGATGTGGCGGGATTTTTCCAGGATATCTCTGGTATCCCAGAAAACCCCCGTAGTCTAGACATAGCCTCAGAGTTGGATCTTGAAGGACTCTGGTTTTTGGACAGGGAATTCATTTTAACTGACTTCAACAGCAATCAGTAAACCTTCCAGTGAGCTTGAATTTGTAAGTAATTCAAATTAATGAGAACTTTTCTATTGTGTTTAATGGGATTAGGATCACCCTAAATGCAGAATGCGACCAAAATCTTTTTGATTGACTCCTAAGGCATTATATGTATTTGTCACAAATGAAAAAGAACTGTCTTTGAGGCCTTCTGATTAATTCATCTAGTCTGCTTCTGTGCTGATCAGTAAAAGTTCCATAACTGAGCTACAGCTATAATATACAGTGATTTTTCAGTAACTTGCAGTAGCACAGCTTTGCTATGATGTGACTAGAGCAATTATATAGCCTTGCATATTGCAGATTTTTTTCATCATCTATTACTTTTCTACCTGTTGGGAAGTTTTGGACTCTTTCATAAATCGCAACACTATAAATGTGAAGCACCAGATCAGCATGTGAACGGAAGATCTTTGATACCAGATAAGCAAAGTAGGTCAATTAGTGTGAAGGACTCAAAGACCATGGTTTTCCATTTGCCATAAATGCAAGAAAAGATTAAGAACTACTGGTTGTGCCTCTAAAATCTGGGATTCTCTGGTTCGGCAACAAACATGGTCTGGCATGATCACGGATGTTCCAGGAACAGAGAATCCTGGGTGCTGCAGCAGGGAGGAGGCCTGAGAACTGGCGCGCAGTTCACTTAGGCTGGAAGAGGGGAGCCACGAGTCAGCATGCAGCTCAGTCGGGTGGGGGAGGAAGGGAGCTGGTGTGCAGCTCATCTGGGCTGTGAGGGAGGGAGGCACCGGGAACTGGTGCATGTCTCAGCTGGGCTGCTGGGGAGCCAGGAAGCCCCATGGGAAGTGGCAGGGAAGCAGCAGCAGGGGGCCTGAAATGACCTCCCCGGTCCATAAAAATCCCTCATCCAGGTCCAGTCAGGTCCCAAGGATGCTGGACCAGGGAGGTCTAACCTGTAGTGTGATGTGTTGTTTATCCCACACCATTTCTGAAGGGGTTAAGGTAGGCCATATGGGATGATTAACCACATAGGCTGTGCCTGGCAAGGAGACAATTAATTAAGGATTAAGTTTATTTGGGCAGGAAGGGGCTTTATAAAACTAAGAAGCTGAGAACAGAAGGGAGCTGATTAGAGAAATAGTCTGAAGCAAGGGAAGGCAAGATACAGCCCACAGGCTGGATACAGGCCTCTAGATTTGGCCAGTGGGCCACCCTCCCGGGAGCATAAAGTACAGAGCAGATAGCTGCTTCAGAGCAGCCCCATGCCACTTTAAGCAGCTGTCTGCTCTCTATGTCTCTCTGCTGGGAGTAGGCGAAAGTTTCAATAGGTAGAAATCAAGCTATTTTGAGCATCCTGGGACTGAGGCAGGCAGAGAACATGCCTTGGTGTCCTGCAAGGCTTCTGGCCAGAAGCCACCTAAAAGTAAATGCTTCCCAGCCAGAGCCTGTCTCTGACACACCAGGCTCTCCCTCATCCCAGCTCCCTGCTCCAGGTCTTCGCCCAAACTCTATGCATCCCCCTCTCCCAGGTCACACTCCCTCCCAGACCTTGTACCCCCTCCCCCAGGCCAGAATCCTCTCCTGAACCCATATCCCCTTCAGAACCCTGCACTCCAAGCTCCTGCCACAGATCCCAACTTCCTCCTTCTGTCCCCACCACAAGCTCCCTTTCCCACCCAACCGTCATCCCAAACCCCACACTCCCTCCATAGAAAAGTGCAGCCCTTGACCACTTGCCAAAATCTTGGCATGGTCCCCCATCAAAAATTATTGCCCACCTTTGGTCTGCAGTCACTCCCTGACAGAAGGGAGGTTTGTTAGAGATTAAAAGGTCTGGCAAGAAGCAAAGGGGGAAGTAGCCACAGGGAGAGGGGGAAGTTTGGATCACTGAGAACCCAGAGGTGCTAGAGGATAGAAGGAGGTCAGAGCCCAGGGAACTAGCAACCAAATCTGTGAGTAAGCTGACATTAGCTGCAGAGCATAGGTTCCTTGAGCTAGGACCCAGAGCAGAGGGTGGATGTGGGTTCATCTACCAGCCCCTGTGGAAGTGACATAGCTTTGACTGCAGAATGGAGGACTGCCTGGAATGACAGAGGGACAGCTTGCCCAGAGAAGGGGTGAACTAAAGTGACCAGGCTGGAGCGTGGAGTCACAAACTATCCTGAGCCGTGGAGAGAGAGACAAGATTGAGCAACCACAGGAAGGGGCATCCAACCAGTAGCGAGCTAATCCCCAGTGGGGCCCTGAGCAAGTGCACTTGTGAAGAGTAATGAACCCTATTGTGCTAGATATAAATTGAATCAATCAGAAACAATTTTGGTTCCATATTGGATTTAGGGATTGATGCTACTCCCATTCATGAACCAGGACCCAACTATACTAGGTGCTACACCAACACACCACACCTGCCCCAAAGCGCTTGTAATCAAGCAAGCTTGCTTTTCGGTGCTTGCTTTCCTGAGAGCTGAGGGCATTTTAGACATCCTCCATTAGTAGACCTCTATTCATTTTTACCTGTCTTTGAAATTTCCTGTCAAAGTTGAACCTCACTGCAAAGAGTAATTAAACCACAGGATCCAACATGAGTATTCCCAACAGCATACGTGACTTCTCTAACACCACTGTTGAGAAAGCCTTTTCCAGCGCTGCTGATAGAAATCAGGATTTCCTGACTTCAGATCAATTGACAAAAACTGATTTCTGAGAGCCACCTATTTTGTGGTAAATAAATCTGGCTCATTTACACTTAGGGTGTGTCTAGACTACATGCCTCCGTCGACGGAGTGAGACATGGAAAATGGGTCTGAATTTTCTTATGTGGTTTAATTTAATGCAATTTAATTCTATCAGACAATGCGAGAGATAGAAAAAATGTTCTTTGTACCAAAACTTCATCCAGTCCCCCTAAGGACTTGTCTAGACACTAATGTAATGTGCTCTATGGGAGAATGATTTCTAAAGCACACTGTGTTGTGATCTCTGTAGACCCTGTTGGTGTGCTTTAATGTAGCACCATTTGAAACCTTATACATTAAAGTGCACCAAGGAACCTTTAGCAAGGTTCTGCATGGACTAATTAATGTACAACACATTAGTACACCTTAGTAATCACACCCCATAGAGTGCATTATCCTACTGTGTAGACAAGCCCTTAATAATTTTTCAAGTAAATACCTTTTTTTTCTTTGATTTTTTTTCCAGATATTTATCTTGCAGTACAAGCCTGGGCAAGGAACAGAAAAAAAAATCAAGACACATTATCCTGTGAGGTGGAACTAAATCACTATAGCAGCACTAATCTAAATGAGCACTATGGGGCAAACAGCAGTGAATCAGAAGGCATTGTGCTGCAGCACATTTTCCTTAGTAAAGTGTAACCATTTTTTTTTCCAGTTTGCTAGAGTAAGAATTTTGTTCACACACCAGACTCCACAGTGCTGAAATAAATCTTCAGTTCACTTTAGAGAAAAAAAATTATTCCTGGATTTCCAGAAACCTTACCAAAGAGAAGTCAATTTTCAGAGTTTGTCATAGTGAGAAAAATGGGGAAAACAAGGATGTAGAATTTAGCATTTATCACTGCAGTTTAAATTATAACTGCTAATGTACTAAAAGAATTGAATAACAAAGATGGCTTAGTACTGTTCCCTGTGAAGGCCATAGAAAAATCCCATTCAGTTCTACTAACAGTAGAATAAGACTCTCTGTTAGTCACCTAGAAATATCATTGGCAAAGCAGTAAGCTGTAGTATCCAGTCCTTCATTGCTTTTATCCAGAAGTAATGGATGTTTTCACACATTACAACACTCTAAATATGAGGGGCCATATTCTTAGCTATGTAATCAACACAGGTCCTTTGACGTCTACAGAGCTATATTAAGTTATTCCAGCTGAAAATCTGCTTCTTACAACAGTATACATCTGGGGTGCATGTAGACTGGCAAGATTTTGTGCAAATGCGGCTTGCTTGTGCAAATGCGGCCACGAGTATTTGCGCAAGAACACTAACTTTGTACTGTACAAAATCAGTGGTTCTTGAGCAAATACTCCGATGCTCCCGCTCAGGGATAAGCCCTCTTGCCCAAGTATTCTTGTGCAAGAGGGCCAGTGTAGACAGCCAAGTTAATTTCTTGCTCAAGAAAGCCCGATGGCTAAAAGATGCTCAAGAAAGCCCGATGGCCATTGGAGCTTTCTTGCACAAGAGAGTGTCTACACTGGCACTGATGCTTTTGCGCAAAGGCACATGCCAGTATAGACGCTCGCTTGCGCAAATACTTTTAATGGAAAAACTTTTCCGTTAAAAGTATTTGCGCAAAATCATGCCAGTCTAGAGGCAGCCATGAAGCAAAGTTTTGTTTTGCAACTGTTTATTTTGCAACTTTCAGTACATGAGGTGTGTGTATTTATTCTCCATTCTGAAAAAAAAATAATCAGCTGATACCAGAGAATAGATAATGTACATCTGCTATGCACTTCCATTCATTCAGTTCCTGATCAGGAGTGGGGCTAAATGTCTCCTGGAAATAAATGCTGAGCCTTCTCTTCTTCCACTCACTAACTCAGCACAGAGGCTGTGAAGGATCTTTACTACAAGGTATTGAGTGCCCAGGAAGTACCCTCTGCCTCTATGGAATACCTTGATTCAGTACCGCACTTAAATATATGCTTAGTCCATCCCCATTTAAGAAATCATTTAGACACCAGCTTAACTTTGACTTTAAGCATGTACTTAGCTCCCATAATTTCCATTCAATAGATGAAAACATATGCTTAAAGTTAAGAATGTGTCTTAATTGCTGTTCTGAAATAGGATGCTTTCCTGAACTTGGGCTGAAACCAGCGGGAGGTAATTGTTCTCAGCACCTTACAGGATCAAACTTATAAGTCATCTCCTGGTCAGCTGAAATCCACAAAACTTTTGCCATGGCCTTCACTTAGTTTTGGCCCCCGCTGAACATTATAATTTATAGGCAGGGCCATAGGTAGGCTTGAAGCTCTACAGAATAAAAACATGATTCTAAATCCTGTCTCAGGGACCCTGCAATGTTAAAGAAGAAATGATACAGCAGGGGCGACATAGGAGAGGATTGTGGGCAGTTAGGAAATAATGGGGAAAAATCATTTTTATTATTTGGATGCCTGTTCTCGCATAGTACACTTCATTTTCTTTTTATCAGTTGTGTAACATTGGAATGACTGTGCATCACTGAGAGAAATAATAAAATAATCTGTTTATATGCACCATTGTTCACACTGGGGAAAATGCATATTTTGGTTTCCACAATAATATTATGATTAAAACAGATATTGGTGCCATACATAGGCTTAATGTAACACATTCTGTGCTGGTTAAAGATGGGCAGTGATTTGAAGAGTTATATATGGTATAAAATTATAAAATAAATTCAGTGGAACTTTAGCTTAGGCTGATACATATGTTTCAGTACCTACAGCTTAAATATAAATAAAAGTTATTGCAGATGAACTTTTACTGGATGCAGCCTTCAATGATTTTTAACAATTGATTACTTTTACTTTCCTAGCATTTAGTAAGGAGCAGTTAACACTTTCAAATTTGTGTTGATTCTGACTTTTGGTATGTACAAACTTTACATTAAAAATTAAATTTTATTAATTAGCTCTAACTACTAAATCAAGTCTATAGATTCAAACTGATGTCACAGATGTATTGTCTTAATCTAAATATTTAGATCTTTTGACAATAATGATCTGGATAAGTTGTATTTGCTGGTTGTTTAATACAGTTGATATTAAGCTCATACTTCAGCTGATATTTGTAAAGGTTTTTAATTTGAAAGCAAAATGTTTGCTTTAGAAAATTATTCAAGATCACATTGCTCCAAGTTTCCTCATTTTGTTCCATCAGGGTTTTGAGTGCCAGACCCTACACTTCTTGTATCCTGGAGAACCTGGGGTAGATCTGTATCTCCCTGTTGGATTTGGGTCTTTTGATTATCTGCAGTTTCCACTGACACATCATAGAGGGTCCCCCTGGAAAAAGGAATATTGTTCTAGTCTAGGTTATAAGTGTAACAGGTTAACTTTGTCTCCATGGCATTGGTATGGGGAGAATGGGTCAAATTCTCCTCTCGTTTATGCTAATGTAAATTGAGAATGCTGCCAGTGATGTCAATGAAGTTCCTTCAGTGTAAGTGGAGAATCAGTCCCACAACGTAAGCATCACAAACCCCATTTCTGACTCTTCTTCCTCCAATGTAGACCTATCCATTGGTCACCCCATACCTGCTGCTGCAGATACTGGCCTTGTAAAGAGTCATCTACAGGATCCCCGAAATAGGTGGGAAGGACAAAGCTACAGAGGGCTGCCTTTGTTTGCAGCTGGAAAGGTGTGATCTAGTCTTTTTGCTGGTTTTAATTGGTGTTATGGCCATCATACATATTCATCCCTGCCTTGGGAGGCTTTTATGCATGAATTAATGTTTTATTGATTTTACAGAGGGCCTATTTCATATTTATGCTCTTCTGCACTCTACATTGTCAAAGACAGGTAACCACATGCAATGGAAAATAACTTTATTGAATCCAGGGTGTGACCTCTCAGACCAATTCATGAAGTTAGTGTTCATGCCAAAATATATTTGGCAAAATTCAAACCTCTGATGCACTAACTTCTTATTTGTTTTTATGGTAGGTGGGTATGTATATTTAAGATAAAATGTGTTCCCCTGGGAACTGATACAAAGCCCAAGTAAACAGAAACTTATTTTTATTTCATTTGGTGGTAAATTGGAGCCTTATGTTAAGACAATGTTATGCTGAAGATTTTACATGCACAGGTGTCAGGAAATTTACTCTTGTGAATGCCAGGGCTATGTAAAGACCCAAGCTGGCCGTTCTTCTGTATTTGATCACTCATGCCCTTTCATGGCAGTTCTAGGCACACAGCAGCTAAGGGACTGCACCTGTAGTTCTGTCCTCTGCATTATTATCCTAATTTTAATACTTTAGGGCTAAGCTCTCCTGTCCAATCAAGAGCCACAGAAGGCCACAGCCAGTGCAGTTCTACTGTACCCGGTAATAGGATGTGCTGAGCATATGTACAGCCCTGTGCCTAGGTGTGGCATGTGCACAGTTCTCTGGGGGAGAGGACCATTTAGTGCTATCACAGGATTTGGTGAGTGGATAGGACTTGCCTGGGAAATCCATAACTATGTAGAACTAGTGGTTGAATTTTCTCTATAGGAAATGCAGTAGCTCTATGGGTGCCCCTAGATATTAGAGAAGCATTGGTAAGCTTATGTCAGCCGACGGTCGGGGCAGTGAGTGGTGTGTGTGTGTGTTATACACCCGAGACTTCAACTGCTGAGACCGGGGTCCCTTCGCAGCGGGCAACATGGAGAAAGTTGACGGGCGCCCCAGTAAGTTTACAGGGAGAGATTATTACATCTCAGATTTTAGCTGCTATAATACAGGATCCCTTCGCAGTGGGCAGTCTAGGAAAGACTGAGAGATGCCCCAACGGATCTGACACCTGGGAGAGACACAATCCAAATACCCAAACTCTTTTTATACCTGTCCCTTATGACCAGCTGAAGTTCTTTTTAAAATTGTGCTTGGTTCTGTTACAGCAACTGAAGGAGTTAGGTTAAAACTTAAACAGTTACTATTTTATTGTTACAGGGTAAGCTTAGCTGTTAAATGCTACTACTGTGTTACAGATAACACAGCCACTACAAAGGACAGGACAGAAATTACACTAAGAAGTTACTTACAGGTACCATGAAACCCTTTTGGTTCTCTGAGCTCTTATTAAATGCATGCAAAATAGACACCTAGCAGGTGTATATTCTCACCCCTGCGTTCCAGACTTGGCGTGGCCAGCGTCTTTCTCTCAATCCCTTGGGAAGAAGTAGGACGAGGTTGGGCATCCCACAGACCTCGGGAGACAATCAATACCTGCCAGCAGGTATAGATGATTGGAGCGCAAATGGGGTGGGCTACTAAACCCCTCTTTATACCCCTTGGGTCATGTAGGCTTCTTCCTGGTCTCAAGTGGCCAATTAGGAAAAATGGCTTTGAACACCAAGTTTCCTACAAAGGGTGCAAAGCATAATTCACACCTGGGAAAATGCAGACAATGGGCACCTCTGGTATGTGATGGGTGAAGATTCCTCTCCTGGGACAGTGCAGGCGTGTCAATTATTGGTAGTAGCCATCAGGGTGGCGGGAGGCCCCGGGTCGTCAGCTAGCCCACTTACTGTCTGGTTTCTGTTTATGGTAGAGTCAGGGACAGGCAGCACACTTGACTGCCTTTCTCTTGCTCTCTGGAGGGGGGGAAAACAAGATGGGGTTCATGTCTGCCTACAGCTTAGCTGTATTCAGTTGTATATTTTTATAATGTCAATGGATAATATCAACTACAGGTTGAACCTCTCTAGTCCAGCACTCTCAGGACATAACTGGTGCTAAACCAGAGAATTTGAGCTAGGGTGGTCAATATTGTCTAGCAGCATTACCAACATTTCCACTGCTTATTGGGCTCTTAGAAGACATGTAGGAGTAAATTAGAGCTAAATAACAGCACAGAACACTGAGTGCCAGGACTGATGCCTGTAAACAAACTTTATAAGACCACAGGAAACTTGGCCACACCCATGATAAGTGGATATCTGGCTAACTAAAATCATGCCGGACCATGGATGTTGGAGGCCAGAGAGTGTCCAACTAGAGAGATTCAACCTGTATTTATATTTAAGCTTTTTTAATAATTTTTATCAATTTGAATATTCATTGATGTGGAAAATCATGGGGGAATCAGAGTGGAGTGTCAGACAATAATAACAATAGATGCTAAGATTCAAAAAATTCAAACTTTATAACCATTAAAACACAAATTGTCAACATCACGAGTCAAAATATGCAAAGTAAATATCCTGAAATAGATTCTAGGAAGTTTTCAAGTAGCATATCTCTTACTTTCCCTATTGGTGAATTTCAATTATTATTGATGGAAATATTTTTTTCATTGTTTTTTTTTGGTGTGTGTGTGTGTGTGTGTGTGTGTGTGTGTGTGTGTGTGTGTGTGTGTGTGTGTGTGTGTGTGGTGAAATTGACATTTACTGACATTTGAAAATCTGATCTTTCCAAGACTAAGCATTGAGTAGCTGGGAAGATTTACTCCAGCTGTATGCAGGAAACAGGATTTGCCTGCAGGATATACATAAATTGCAAGCTCACTGAATTACAGTTGCTCTGGAAACCATACTTTGAGTTTGCTTAGACTAGAGCATGCAATTTCTCAATATTGTGTTAATATTTTGTAGTTGATTTCCCATCCTCAAAAAATTAGATTTATTATTGATTGCACATTCAAATAAACAGGGGAATACATGCATTTAACTAAATATATGTATGATGTGATAATATTAATAGGAAGAGTATTAAACTTTACTTGATAGTCTATTTAAATGATTGTAGGCAGATTTATTTGAAGGCATGGATGTCTGAGTGGATGTCCTTCAAACTTTTTTTAATGTATTTTGTTTCATCAGGTATTGCTCCATTTTCTTCAGGTTATATGTTATTAAAAAGATGTTTCTTAATTTTTTTACCTTCAGCCCCAAAATTCAAATTTAAAGGGAAAACCAGAATTCTTTAAGGAACATGTTCAGATCAGGTTTGTCCAAAAATCTAAACTTCTACACAAGTTTAATCAATGTCTAGGATAAGGAAATATTTCCATTTAGTTATTTTTGAATCCAGGGAACTATATCTTTTAAAAAAATAAAAAAATAATCCCCTTGCAGTTTAAAGCATCCCAGTCTTTGCAGTGCTGTGCTCACGCACAAATTAGAAATAATAGTCTTGAAAATTAGTATACGTGAAAGTGAAGCTGACTAGTCTAGTTTTTGTCCAAATTGTGAACCATTTTTTTTTAGATTTTTTTAAAAAAATGATTAGACTAAATAAAGTATTCATTAGAATCCAAATGAAAATCTATTTTCAATGTTACTCTTTTAAAAAAAATATGACTCACATGATTTAACCTGTATCTTTAAACTACAGTACTGTAATATATTAATAAAATACTTCCTTCCATGTATTCATAGTGAATGTAAAGTATCTAGATTCTTTAGGTACATTGCAGGCTCGTACATGTGTTTTAAAAAAAACAACATCTTTCATTCAGTTCTGATATTGAAAAAGACTAATCCTTTTCTATGTAAGAAAAGGATTTGGGAACAGAATTTCCTTTCCTTTACAGGATTGGAACCTATTTTCATGTCCCATCGTCTTGTGTTATACATATATAGGGCCAGATTTTCAGATATGTCCAGAAAAGAAGGAAAAGAGGCATAAAGGAACAGGCTGGTACTCTGGGATTCTGCTACTGGTTCTACACTGATCTTTGGTCCAACAGATTAAAGTGATTCCAGGGCTGCTGTAATCTATTTTTGTGGCAATTGAGTCCCAGCAGTATTCCAGTCTGGGAATGGAGGGATCAAAGGGCACTCCCATTGCTGACCCTGCCTCACATGCCCTGCTCAGGCATTGGAAGCACTTGGCATAGGAGATGAATGCACCACTCTGCACCTAATATGGAGTCCTAGCACTTGGGGAATTATCAGCAGGAGAAATCCAGTGGCTTTCCACTCCTATTGTACTGTCAGAGCAGGCTACTGCCTGAACCTGGTCCATTCTGTCTACGTACAATAGACAGAGTAAGAAACTTGTGAGGCCTGTGATGGGGTAGTCAAACACTTCGTGGCAGTAGCTCCTAGTTGTCAACCCTCCCTTAAAGGGTTTTAAAGGTCTAATATAAGGACTTGAGGGAGATGAATAGTAAGGAAGCAGTTTAGGGAATGTGTGATTCTTGGGAGGAAATCCTGATACTGTATCTTTTAAATACCAAGGCCAGGATCATTGCAGAAAAAGTAGGGAGTGCCTGTCTACTAAACCAGTTGGGAATGAACTGGGAGAATGGGACTTGCACATATATGGCATCTGCTCCCGCAGAACAGGTGAGACCCCAACAAGGGGAATGGGCCTATGGAACCTATGGAATAGTTATGGAAAAGGCCATCAAGGAAAATACAGTCTAAGAGCCTACAATGGGCTAAATTACAGCCTGGTTCCAGGAGAAAAGCTGAACTCCCTCTATAAGAGGAGACTCAGGGTGCAACTACACAGCAGGGCTTAACTGGAAATAAGCTATGCAAATTGAGCTATGTCAATTGAGTAGCTTATTTTGAAATTGGGAGCGTCTACACAGCACTTATTTCGAAATAGAGCACCCTTTCTTGGACTTCCCTTACTCCTCATACAATGAGGGTTACAGGGGTCAGAGTAAGAAGTCCTCCAGCTTGCCAGTATTTCGAAATAACTGCCTGCTGTGTAGATGCAAATTAACACTAGCTAACTACAAAAGCATGCCACACATTCACTGCCTCCATTGTGTGGCTAGCTAACTACAAAAGCAACTTTTCCTCTCTTGGTATTCACACCTCCAGATCAGCTACTAGAAAGTGGGCCTCATCCTCCCTGATTGGATTCACCTTGTCATCTCTAGCCTGATTCTGGCCTGCATATTTATACCTGCCTCTGGAAATTTCCACTACATGCATGTGATGAAGTGGGTCTTTGCCCACGAAAGCTTATGCTCCAACACTTCGGTTAGTCTATAAGGTGCCACAGGACTCCTCGCCACTTTTGCAAACTAACACTACTTATTTTGAAATAATATTGCTGTGTAGAGGTACCTTCAGAGACTACTATTATTAAACTAGTAGCATATTTTTATTTCTCTAATAATAGACTCTAGAAAAATAAGCACCTTTTTTAACATACGTTTAGCTTAGGTCTTGCATACGCTTCCCATGTTTCCATAGAACAAACAACTGGTCTTATTCTGATCTCACTCTTTTGTTTATTGCTGGTGTAACTCTGTTGGCTTTGCTGGTTTGATTCCTGACTTTCACAATTGAAAATAAGTTATAGAAGTCTTCAAAACATGATTATGTAAATATAAAGTCTTAAAGTTGTAGAAAATCTGTCATTTATGCTATTTGAAATCAGCAAGTCATCTGTGCTCCACACTGCAGAGGCAGGCACAAAAAACAGTGAGAGTGAGAGGTAACCCTGAGAGATGTATGAACAGGGTTCAGAGGGCCAGATTCAGAGAAATCCTTTTGTTCTGAACTATTTTTAATAAGTCTTTATAGTAAGCCAACCTCAAGGGTATTATTGAGTCAAAAGGGCCTGAAGTGGCATTACTGTGTACCTGAAAGGGGAAATGGAGGCAGTGAATGTGTGGCATGCTGCATTTAGCTGGAAAGAGCAGTGGGGAGTCACAGCCTAAGACATGTGCATTTGGCCAAGTGCCATCTGAAAGTTGAATTGTTTTTTGCCTACAACTATTCTAGGTGAAGGAATATAGTGGATGGTATTCTTTTGCTAGCTTTCTGATGTGCTAAAATTGTCCTTTTTGCTGATCCTATGTTGACAGAGTTTACATTAACAGAGTTCTCCTTTTACATAAAGTAAATGTAACAGCAGAGAGATGATTTTAAGAAGTGGATTCTCTTCCATTCAGTCACTAGATCTGCATTTAAGACCATAAATCAGAAAATAAAATGTTGCTTTAGGTTTTCTTGCTGCGCTGCAGTTCTTGATAAAGAATATCTATTTCAAGGCCAGGTAAATATTAAGAAAGAAAATGGTTTTGCTGAGGCTGTGTTTCCAGTGGTAAAGGTTTTGCTCTCCTGGTGTGCAGAAACTTAATATTTGTGTTTTATTCATGAGGCCTCAGGCGGCAAAGGCACACATTTTACTATAACACTTTGATTTTTCAAAGTAAGACTGCTTCTTAGAAAATTTGGATTTCAGTGAATTGTGCAGTATCACTTTTGAATGAGAGTCAATTCAAGAAAATCTGATATATTTTATTTTTCAATTATATGGACTACTATTATTAAACTGGTAGCATATTTTTATTTCTCTAATAATAGACTCTAGAAAAATAAGCACCTTTTTTAACATACATTTAACTTAGGTCTTGCATACTCTTCCCATGTTGCCATAGAACAAACAACTGGTCTTATTCTGATCTCACTCTTTTGTTTATTGCTGGTGTAACTCTGTTGGCTTTGCTGGTTTGATTCCTGACTTTCACAATTGAAAATAAGTTATAGAAGTCTTCAAAACATGATTATGTAAACATAAAATCTTAACGTTGCAGAAAATCTGTAATTGATGCTATTTGAAATCAGCAAGTCATCTGTGCTCCACACTGCAGAGGCAGGCACAAAAAACAGAACAACCACCCCTCCCCCGCGTCCTCTACCAATTTGACTAGGGGGAAAATTCCTTCTTCATCCTAAATATGGTAATCAACAAGTTCCTATGAAATATTTCAGTTTTGCTGAAACTGTATCTTACAATGGATATCTCTTTTGTCATACATTTTGCAGCCACCTCTACTTCCAACAAATGTTGAATTTTTACTCTTTTAGTAGTGAGTAGTAAAAATAAGTGGCCTCTCTATGGCGAGGGGTTTCTTCCCCTTTAATTACAATAGGCATATTAAGAGAGATTTGGGAGTGCTGACAATTATGATTCAGTCATTATTCTCACAATATTTTGTGAGTTACTGCAGAGCATTATCTCAGTGCCTGACCTGCATTTTCAGATTAGGAGCATATATCCATAGAAATGGAAAGCTTATCTGCTATTCTGTATCATTCTGAGATGGAGCTATGCAGCAATGGATCTTGGAGGAAGAGAAGAGGGATGATTGTTTTCTTTATGAGTGTCATTTGAAAATAAAATCAGCTGGTGAAGGCTCACTATTCGTGCACAGTGATAAATGTGGTTATGTATACATTTAAAATAGCATTGAAAAAGAAATGCATGATTTAAAATTAGAACGTCACCTTTTTTCATTATTGCTGGTGCAGCAATATTAAGGTCCCAAGTGGGATTTCCAGAATCAGAGATACAGAAGTTGAGAAGAGTGGAGGAGGCATGTTGCTATGGATTTTATACCTGTTTGTTTTGAAGTGTCCTTTCAGAAGCAGAACATTTGTTTTAAAATGGGCATAGATATAAGATGAATGCAAACACAAACATTTTCTTCTTGAACTCCAGTACTAATTCCCAAGTGAGTATATCTTGGTCTGAAGCAGGCATCAAAAATCATACCTAAGTCAGATAATTGAGAAGGACTCACAGAAAAAGTGGGGGGAAGAGATGCCCTGACTTGAAAAGAAATGCATAAAATGGGGCTAATCTATAACTGCTAGCTCAGAAAAGACTTTTAACCCTGAGCCTGTGCTGTGCAGTATGCAAACCGCACACTGGCCAGGAAATGCTTAATTTGAGGTTGTGAGCTCAGTCTGCCCTAGCTATCTACCCCTGCAGTTGGTATCAAGCTTGGAGGGAGGGATTAAAAGGGCATAACCTAGTTCAGCAGAGTGCTGACTGGGAGAAAGGGCACACTGCCAGCTGTAATCTGTGAGAGAATCCTTGCAGAGGCAGGATTTGACTAGAATTGGCTGTTTGCTCTAAGTATGGCATGGTACAATGGTTTGGGGTTTACAACCAGTGACAAGCCAGTAGTTGTGGAGGCAGGGGGCTACTGATGTCCCAGATAAAGGGGTGACAGTCAACTACATTTTTTTTGCACCTAATTGGGAGCATGACCGTGTCTTTTCATGAGTCTAAAAGTGACTCTATGACAGGGCATTTTTCCAATTACTTTTGAAAGAAAAAATGAACAAGAAACATTTACATTAATACATCTCACTGGCAAGCTTAATAGTGAATTGTAATGCTGACAGATTACCAAATGTCTGGCTTATTCAATTCTGTTCCATGTCTGAGCTTGGAAGAAAGCTGTAAGATCTACAAACACAGAATATTTAAAAAGAAAAATAAACAAGTTGCATTATCCGAGTGAAGAAGGCAAATTTGATGGTTTGTAAACTGGTGAATACTTATGTCACATGTACTCATACTCAGATATTTTAAGCCATAAAAATGATGACATAGTGTTCCATAAATTCATTCCCCTTTTTGGAGTCAAATTCTGTGTGTCCACTGCCACATACAGAGGGAGCAGTGTAGTTCCTGTATATTAGAGTGTGTATATAACAAGTATGAAAAATCAGGACACTATTTTGGGGGAGGGAGAAGGTATAGTTGCATATATGAGACAAAAGCCACTAATATTAGGATATCAGGTCTCCTTATGGTATATGGAGGGAAGAGTTAGTGAGTCCACGAATAGGGGTCACACCTGTGGCATTCTGAAAAACTCATTTCTACAATGTCTGCTGAAATCTGAAGTAATTACTTAAAGTATTGATTTTTTTAAAGTAATGTCTAAATATCTATTACTGTAGTCACCCACCAAATAGTAGCTCCATCTAGGTTGTATTTCCCTATTTTATTAATGAAGGTCATGTGACACTATGTTAAAAGCTTTACTAAAGTCTAGATATACCACATCTACCACTTCCCCTCTATCCACAAGGCTTGTTATCCTGTCAAAAAAAGCTACCAGGTTGGTTTGACAAGATTTGTTCTTGACAAATACATGCTCACTGTTAATTGTCATATTTTTATCTTCTAGATGTTTGCAAATGGATTCCTTAATTATTTGCTCCATTATCTTTCTTGTCACAGAAGTTAAGCTGACTGATTTATCGTTTCCTACAGTTTTCCTTAGTTTCCATTTTATAGATGGGCACTAGATTTATCCTTCTCCAGTTTTCTGTAATCTCTCCTAACTTCCATGCCTTTTCAAAGATAATCGCTAATGGCTCAGATACCTCCTCAGTCACCTCCTTGTGTATTCTAGAATGCATTTCATCAGGCCCTGGTGACTTAAAAACATCTAACTTGTCTAAGTAATTTTTAATTTGTTCTTTCCCAAAACTGTTCTCTGTCCCATTTTCACTGGTATTCACCATTAGGTATCCAATCACTACCATCCTTTTCGGTTAAAAATGAAAAAAAAAAGTCATTAAGCACCTTTGTAATTTCTACATTATCTATTATTGTTTCTTCCTCTTCATTGAGTAATGGGCCTACAATGTCTTGGATGTTCCTCTTGCTTCTAATGTATTTGTAGAATGTTTTCTTCTTGCCTATTTTGTCTCTAACTAGAGTGAGCTCATTTTGTGCCTTTGCCTTTTTAATTTTGCCCCTATATACTTTTATTTGTTTATATTAATCCTTTGTAATTTGACCTAGCTTCCACTTTTTGTAGAACTTCTTTTTCATTTTTAGTTTATTCAAGATCTCTTGGTGAAGCCATATAGCCTATCTTTACTATGCGGTTGAATAGATTGTTTTTGTGCTCTTAATGTCTTTTTGAAAAACTGCCAACTGTCTTCAGTTGTTTTACTCTTTAGACTTGCTTTCCGTGGGATCTTGACTACCAACCCTTTGAGTTTGCTAAAGTCTGCCTTTTCAAAATCCATTAATTTCATTTTGCTGTTTTCCCTCCTACCATTTCTTAGGATTATGAACTCTATCATTTCATGATCACTTTCACACATGCTGCCACCCACTTTCAAATTCTCAACCAGTTCCTCTCTACTTATCAAAATAAGATCTAGAAAAGCCTCTTCCCTTGTAGCATTCTCCAACTTCTGGAATATAAAATTGTCTCCAATATATTCCAATAATTTGTTGGATAACTTATGCCTTGTCTGTTATTTTCCCAAGATATGTCTGGGTAATTGATTTCCCCCATCACCACCAAATCCTTTGCTTTGGATGATTTTGTTAGTTGTTTAAAAAGAGGCTTATCCACCTCATCTTCCTGGTTAGGTGGTCTGTAGTAGATCCCTATGATGACATCTGTTTTATTTTTTTTACCCCCTTTTGTTCTTACCCAGAGACTTTTACCAAGTCTGTCCCCTATTTCCATTTCAATGTCAGACCAAATGTATACATTTTAAATATATGAAGCAACTCCTCCTCCCTTTTTCCTTGCCTGTCCTTCCTGAGAAACCTGTACCCTTCTATACCAATATTCCAGTCATATGTATTATCCCACCAAGTCTGTGTGATGCCAACTGTGTTCAAATACTAGGATTATGAGTTCTTTCTGCTAATTCTCCCAGTTCTCTCTCTGGTCTCTCTTTATTTTAATCAAAACTGTGTATCATTCATTTCAACAAATGCTATTTTATTCCCTGCTCCTTTCCCTCCCTCGTTTTTTATTTTAGCTGTTAGTTTCTTCCACTTTATGTGCAAGTTTGTTTCTGATGTTTCCCTGAAACCTCCATGCAATCATAAATATCAGCATTTCATAAAAATAAATTTCAGTTTCTACAACAAATTGTGGCATGGAATCAACTGCTTATGTCAACTGAGATATTCAGAGTATCAGGAAAAAAAGGTGTTTAGCAGCACTATAATTCTCAGTAAAAACTTTTAGTTTTTAATAAATCTTCTGTCAGCCAGTGCTACAAACACCATCCAACTTCTGAAAACTGACCTATTGTTTTGCTGCTTCTATCTCACTACTAAATAAGATTTTGCATCTGAAATACAGCTGTCTGTTTTATTGACATAGCAGTGTTGGTTCTGCAACACTAATAGTATTAAGATATATACCTTTGTCAATAAATTCAGCAAGTGTGACAAACACATAAGGGAAACAGATGTGCTGAGTGTGAAGCAGTGAGTTTTTTCCGGTTGTTGCTTACAATGATGCTGTAAGCACAGTGGGTTTATTCCATAACTTCATTTGGTCTGACAAGGTAAAGTTAAAAACTACAGATTTGCAGGATAGAGCAGATGATTTGGGGGTAATGTTGTTAGGAAACAGGAAGGGGTCATTATCAGTCCTAAAGGATAACAAAATCAACCCAAGGTAATCGGGATGCTGCTGGCCCATAACTAGACTGGGTAGACCAATATCTATCTGACTAATTGCTACTATAAAAGAAATAATTTAACAAATATTCTCTAGTTGAAATGTCCTGAGCTCAGTGGGGAAGATGCTGTTTTTGAGTTAGGAGAAAATGTGGGTTAGCAAATGGTCCTAATTATCAGGACTGTCAAACAGTTAATTGTGATTAGTCAAGGTTTAAAAAAATCATGACTGATTGCAGTTTTAGTTGCATTATTAACCTAGTGTTCTGTTATTATTTAAATATTTTTAATGTTTTCTACATTTTCAAATATATTGATTTCCATTACAACAAAGAATACAGTATACAGTGCTCACTTCATATTTTTTTATTACCAATATTTGCACTGTAAAAAAACAAAGAAATAGTATTTTCAATTCACCTCCTATAAGTATTGTAGTGCCGTTTCTTTAGCATGATGGGTTTGTATACCCCTTCATGCTTTGGCCACCATTTCAGAAGACATGCCTTCATCCTGATGACAGGTTCTGCCCTGTAATAATCCACTAATGTGTTAATTTTCATCTTCTGAGTCTGATGCCAGTCATAGAAGGTTGCTTTTCTTTTTTGGTGTTTCGAGTTCTGGAGTTTCCAAATCAGGATGTTGCTCTTTTAAGGCTTCTGACAGTATGTTCCACACCTTGTCCCTCTCAGATTTCAACAGGCACTTCAGATTCTTAAACCTTGTGTTGAGTGCTATAGCTGTATTTAGAAATCTCACATTGGTACCTCCTTTGTGTTTTATCAAATCTGCTATGAAAGTGTTTTTAAAATGAAAACCGTGTACTGGGTCATCATCCAAGACTGGGGTAATACAAAATATATGGCAGAATGCAAGTAAAACCATAAAACAGAAGACATGCAATTCTCCCTGAGGAGTTCAGTTACAAATGTAATTAATGCATTGTAAACAAGTGTTGTCAGCATGGAAGCATGTCCTTTAGAATAGTAGCCAAAATATGAAGGGGTGTACACTACAAATGTGTTCTCTGAATGCCTGTGATCACTTTCAGGTGACACTGTAAATAAGAAGAGGGCAACTTTATCTCCCATACATGTAAACAAACCTCTTTGTGTTAGTGACGCTAAACAAGAAATAGGTCTGAGTAGACTTGTAGGCTCTGAAGTTTTACATTGTTTTGGTTTTGAGTGAAATTATGCAACAAAAAATCTACATTGGTTAGTTGCACTTTCATAACAAAGAGATTGTACTAGAGTACTTGTAGGTGGTACATTGACAATATTTTAAAAACTTTTTTGCATTGCAAATATTTAATGAAAATAACAAGAGTAAGCACTATACATTTTATATTGAGTTGCAATGGAAATGTAGAAAAACATTCAACATTTAATTTTACATTACTATCTGTTCTCTATTGCGATTTAAAACAGTGATTAATTGTGATTAATTTTCCAATCAAGTTAATTTGTTTTGAGTTAATCACTTGAGTTAACTGTGATTGACACTCTTACTAATTATTTAAAATTATTTTGCTCTCTTTTCCTGCTGGGAATCCACAGGGTTGGGACTCATGGTGGTTGACTTGACTTGTTTTTTAATGGGAATTAGTGAGACTAAATGCCTACATACCACAATAACAGGCCTCCTAATGAAAGCAAGAGAGGCATTGGTTCAACACTACAATGTTATAGATGAAGTCAGACAACAGAAGCATAACCTATGAATACAGGTGAGGTTCAGAAGGATCAGGGAGTTTAACCTGTAGTATTGACCTGGTGAGGCAAGTAGAACAATTTCTTAGCATAGAATATAGAAAAAGGAGGGGAACTTTGGAACACCGAAAAATTACAATAAAAATGAGCTGGGTAGAGCAGTGGATGCAAAAACTGACAGCTGAGCTGCTAGGGAATAGTGCAGGGATGCATTGGAAGACCAGCTGAACATGCTGTGATAAATCAATGAGGCAGAAGCCTTTTTTAATAGAGCGTCACAGGAGACAAAAAATTGGCAAAGTTAGATGCTGTTTTTATGTATTCCAACAGTACAAGCTTCAAAACTATCACTTTACGTCATGCTTCACCTCCAAATTTTACTGCCTTCAGGAGTACTGAATAATTTAGTGAAATGATTTAACAATTAACTATTACTGAACTTAGTTGCCTCCGTTTTTTGTTGAACAATCTAACGCTTGTTAAAGGCCAGAAACTCAGAGTGGTTGGGAGGTGCTCAGCACTTCCTGAAAATCTGGCCCTTTTAAGGTGTCTCAAAAGGACACCCACAAATGGAGGCACCTCAAATCCCTAGTAATTTTTGAGGGGCTGAGAGGCAAAAGCATAAAATCTTATTGGTTTGAAACTGTCATTTTTGCTAAGTGCTAGCTAATCAATATGAATGATATTCAGAGACTGGATGAACTACTTACCTATCTGACTCAGTTAGTTAACATTATATATCGGTGACAGTCATCCAAATGTACTCCAACAATGACCACAGAATTTTTCTTACTTTAATATAAATGTGCCAGTAGTTTGGCTGGATGACTTAGTAATGCTCTGTAATTCCATGCAGGGAACTGGGGAACAACTTACTGCTGACTCCATGATTAGTAAGCAAGTGGTCTGGTAGCACTTTATAGACTAACAAAACATGTAGATGGTATCATGAGCTTTCATGGGCACAGCCCACTTCTTCAGATGACCGGAGTTATGACTAGGGGATAAGAAAACTCGAAATAAATAGGAGAAGGGAAGTGGGGAGGGGAGAGAAGAGAAAGATGCTCTGTCGCCCACCCCCCTACCTCTATACATAAAGTATCAGGAGAAAGGGTGCTAAACCCGAGTAGATAAAGATCAAAGTCAGTGGACAGATTGGCAAGGCAGGAAGGATACCATTCAGAAATCTGTTAGCACCTTCAGTGATAAAGAGTCCACTACCCTATATCTTGATTAAGCCCATTACTAATTGAATTGAATTTGCACATGTATTGTAATTCCAAGCTTTCCTTGTGTATTTGGCTTGAGGGACTGGCCTGTGACAAGATCAAGGCCAGTGCAAGGGTGAGTGCGACCACAGAAACAGGCCTGTGCCAGTCTCCCTGGAGCAGTGCAGCAAGTGGACAGAGGGAAGCCGAATCATGTGAGGCCTCGCCACGGCCGGCCCGAATCAAGGGGAGCACCCATGCCCCAGGGCGGGTTCCCAAGCAGAGGACCTGAACTTCCCTAGGTCACGAGCGGAGTGACCCTGTTCGCTCTCTCGGAGTGGGGAGAACTGTGAGTCACCTTCAGATCTGTGAGATTATGGTTAGGTAAACAGAGATGTTCTGCCACTGGCTTCTGAGTATTTTTTTTACATATATCTGATTTGTGTCCATTGTTTGCTCCAGTGATGAATTTGTCAGTGTAACTATGTGGGCAGAGTTGGCATCTTTTCTGGTTGCAGGGCTGGGTTCCTGGAGGCTTATGATGCGGTTGTGTGGCATGGTTATCTGAAATACTACGTTTCAGGTTAGGGGGTTGTCTGTAAGCAAGAATAGGTTTTTCTTCCAAGGCCTCTGAGAGTGAGGGATTATTTTCCAGGATGGGTTGTAGATTGTGTATGATGGGTTAGAGGGGTCTGAGTTGTGGATTGTAAGTAACAACAAGATGAGTTCTGTTATTTTCTTTTTTGGGTCTGTCTTGAAGTAGTTCATGTCTTGGTACTTTTTTGGCTCTGTCAATTTGCTTTTTCACTTCCCCAGGTGGGTAAATTTCAATTTTATGAATGCTCTGTAAAGATCCTGTAAGTGATTGTCTCTGTCTGTGGGGTCGGAGCAAATCCAGTTGTATTGTAGGGTTTGGCTGTATACAATCAACTGAAAAATGTGTCTGGGATGGGAGCTGGAAGCATGAAGGTAGGTGTAGTGGTTTGTGGGTTTACAATATAGGATGGTTGAAAGTTGTCCATTATTTAACTTTACTGTAGTGTCCAGGAAGTGGATTTCCCTTGTGGACTGGTCCAGGCTGCAGTTGATAGTGGGGTGGAAGTTGTTGAAATCCTGGTGGAATTCTTCAAGAGTCTCTTTCCCATCCTGGAAAATGATCCCTCACTCTCAGAGGCCTTGGGAGAAAAATGTATTCTATCCGTGCCACACAACCACATCATAAGCCTTCAGGAACCCGGCCCTGCAACCAGAAAAGATGCCAACTCTGCCCACATATCTACACTGATGAATTCATCACTGGAGCAAACAACACAAGCCACAAAATCAAATGGTCATTTGACAGCTCACCTAGTAATTTGATCTACACCATCAAATGCCAACAGTGCCCCTCTATTATACATTTTCTTGCTGTTTTTTTTCTGTCACAGACTAACTTGGCTACTCCGTGAAGCTCTGGAGGGTTCAGCCTCTTTGTAGAAGAGAGTGCCTTGTGATGCTAAGCCATGATCCATCTTTAATGCTGATGATATCTGCAGGGAGACGCATTCACTGCTTCAGCAGGAAGGGTTTGATACGGAACCATTGGGAGCAGGCAGATTAAAGTAGCAGAAAGTGAGGAGCTCACTCAGGCAATACCACTCACACAGTGGAAAGTTATACAGCCAAGCATGGTGTTTGTGATGATAAAGGCACTGTCCACAATTATTATTTTTACTGTAGGCACATTCATATTCAGCGACGGGGGGGAGCATATTACCCGTTCATCTTATGTTTCCTCCAAAAGTGTGAACTGCAAATGCATTCTATTTTCAGATTTGATGATTTGAATAAAATGTGTCTGTTTCACAGCAAAATTGTTTGTTTGTTCCCTGAAGGGCTCTTGCTTTTGTTACAAGGAAGAGAATAAACTGATTTTGTGTAGTCAAGGCTCCATGCATTCTATAGCGAGTGTCATGGCTGCCATCCTGGCAGACACACTAGGCCAGAGGCTAAAAGCCTTTGCTGCTATAACTTAAGCAAAAGACATCCCTTTGTATATGGGGACAATACCAAATTGTATCCTTTGAATCAGGCACCAAGGTGGACTTAGAACACCTGAAACATTGGGGTTACATGAGTCCACAAACTTTACCATAGAATTCTTCTCTAAGTAGATGCAACTGTGCATTCCATGTAGGTGTACACTTATTCAGTGCACTGAAGTGTGAGAACTTTGCCTTACAGTACCCATAGCAGTGGCACTTGCAGCCTGTGATCCTAGTCCCTTTCCTGGCTATATAAGAATGGGCCAGGCTTGACCCCCTTCTTATCACTCACAACAACAGCCAGAGTTCAGTGTGATGTTTTCATGTCACATTTTCAGACTGAGAGGTTTTTTGTTTTCCTCCAGATAATAGTAGCAGTGTTCTCAGTAAGCTGAGCACTTGGGTGGCCACCCAGAAGAGATTCAAATGCTGCCCAGCTGATTGGCACAATACCCAAAGTGCCCACAGATGGCAGCATGTTTCTACTGATGGTGCACATCCACACATGCCTCGGTGCACATAGCAACTTTTATTCTGCACATGGATGGACAAAATTAGAGGGAACACCGGTAACAACTTAGATTTAGTTTAATGTTAGAGGAGCTGGCTGCCCTGTGTGATGCCCTCATCAGTGTTCATTGTTCATGTGGGAGGGAGCATTCCCAGTAGTGGCCCCCACAGGGGGTACTTATAGCTTCTTGGCGAGAGACGCATTAAGGAAGAATGCTCTATTTGTAAGTTGTGCAAGAAGAGGACTCAGGTAGTGAGAGTCCTATGGCTGAAGCAGCAACAAGGCCTCCATTGGCACCTAGGCCCTCCTCTGATCAACAATCATCTTTGTATCCAGCAACTAATGCTGTTCCATGTTCACCTGACATCTCTCCCAAAAAGAGGAGGTGAAGAAGTGATCTTAGAAGATTAATCAAAACTATTCCAGACCTTTAGGAGGCTCTTTGTCATCAATGGCATTTCTAAGCAATTGATTCTATAGTAGACATTTCCAGGGCTGAGCCTTGGTCCTCTGTAGGTATTTTTTATACACCACCGTTCTCGTCTCTTGCACCTAGATCGGCTGAAAACTTTGGGGAGGTAATCCTTTAGTTCTTGTTTAGATGGATCACAAGACCTACCTCCTGCAAATGCTGCTTGTGTGTTACCTGCCTGGTATACACAGCTGCATCCGCTTGAAAATGTGACTTGCCTGCATTGTAACTCTTCTTCAGGATGTGGTGCAGATGTATATCAAAGTTTATACTCTTGGCATGCAGTGGGAAGGAACTGAAGGGGATCAGGGTCACACCTCCTTTATGTAGCGCTAGGGCCTCATGATAAGCACCACTCCTATTTGCACTGCTAGGCAAAGTTCTCTGGCTTCAGTATAGTGGGCACACACACCTCCATGGAATACACATCTGCTTCCCTTCTCACACAACCACTGTGTTATCTGCAGCATTCGAACTAGCCAGTCAGATGCTTTAAAAGTTGTCTAATTTAAGTAAAAAAAAAAGATGATTTAAATGGATTAAAATCAGTATTAAAGCCCCTGTTGCTTATCTTAACTTTTTGCCCCACACTTTCAGTTTTCAATTTGTCCCAGGCTTTTATATTGCTATTGTATATCTTGTACTATAGGAGCTTGTCAGGGAAGTCAGAGCTCTGACAGCTAGATAGGCTGCAGCTTTTGAGGCCAGAAGAGGGATGGATAACATTTTCTGATTGCAAGATAAACAAGCTAGATGGAAGTTTACTCAAAAATGACCAGCAGCGAGAGTTAATTTTATCATTTACAAAGTCATCTTTCACGTTCAAAGTGAAATGACCCATTGAGAAGAATCAGAGCAGGCACACCTCTCACAGCTGTTTTAGGCTGTCTTCAGGCTATAGAGGGTAATGCAGCATCAGTTATTGCTCACCTCACATTTTCAAGCTTATGCTTGCATCTTTGAGGGCTGTCTATAAACTTTTTATTAAATTCTGGAATAATAGGATTCTGCAGCTTAATAATCATGGTATATCTGTGGCCTGGGCCATAGAACTAAGATGTTCACTGACATCTCATTGTAGCTGAATAGATATTTTCTGAATATTAGCAGTCAGCAAGCAGAAAGGGGCTAGAATACCTTCTAATCACTTTCTATGGCTGAAAAAACAAATGAATAGATAGATATGGGCACTAGAGTCTCTCCTAAGCTTGATCTAAATTTACTGGGCAAACTACCCAGATAAGTAGGGATTCAGAATAAGAAATATTCCCTAAAATATTTTCCCATTACACTACATCACTAAAATGGTAGAAGTATTGTGACAAAATAAAATTAAACTGTTGGTTTAGTGTTATAAATCTTGAACTCTAACAATATTATTAAAGCTGTGTTTGTTTATTTGTGCCAATATTTTTTTTTGCATACGCCTCAATGAACCTACATAGTATATTGAAATTAGCAGTTGCAGAGCTATAATGTTGATCGTTTGGGTGAAAGGGATCTGTATACTAAGAGTTAACATTATGCTAATTAGCGCCCTTGGTAAAAGGCAGTGAATTACAGGGCAGCATATGATTTACAGAAACAATCTAAGAGTTGGGTCAACTTTCAGTCAATAAACCACAAAGCCAGTCACTACAATTTATTTGGAGTTTTTCAAGAAGGTGAGTGTGAAAAAAGGAACACCTCTGTAGTTGTATTCACAAGCGGAGTAGCAAATACTTATCAGTAGATATTGCTACTTTTTTCTGAGTTTTTCTTTCTTCACTCAGCACACAGTCAATCTATGGAACTCCTTGCCAGAGGATGTGGTAAAGATTAGGACTTTAACAGGGTTCAAAAAAGAGCTAGATATATTAGGTCCATCAATAGCTATTAGTCAGGATGGGTAGCAATGGTGTCCCTAGCCTCTGTTTGTGTGGAAATGGGTGACAGGAGAGGGATCTCATAAGGATTACCTGTTTTATTCCCTCCCTCTGGGGCACCTGACATTAGCCACTTTCTGCAGACAGGATAGTGGGCTAGATGGATCTCTAGTCTGACCTAGTATGGCCATTCTTATGCTAAAGAATATTAGTTTTTACTGAGGCAATGTTTCAGGTAAAGCAGCATTTCTCAAAGTGGTCCACAGATCCACTCTGAGAAACCTGCTAATTTGACAATGCAGTTTGTTTATTTACCAATCCTGCAGCCATCCAGCCTCACAGCTCCCATTGGCTCCAGTTCACCATTTGTAGCCAAGGGGAACCGAGGGAAGTGGCAGCCCAGGCCACACCACTTCCTGCAGCTCCCCTTGGCAGCAAATGGCAAACTGGAGCCAATGGGAGACGCAAGGTTCTGTGGCTGTGGAGCTAGTAAATAAACAAATCGCAGAGTCCAGTTAGCAGGTTTCTCAGGGTAGATCCATGGACCACTTTGAGAAACACTGAGGTAAAGGTGTAAGTTATGGCTTTTCTTCCGTCTCACTGCCTGGCTCGCATGACATCCATTGCTGCTACTCTGTAAAGATCAGGGGTGAAATTTGGCTCTACTAAATTTGATAGAAAAATTCCCATTGACCCCAATAGGAGCAGGTTTTCACTCTTGATATGGATGGTAAATATGGTATGATCCTTGGTTACAATGCTGTTCTAGTCCAGCATAGCTGCCCTTGCTTAAATATAAGAGCAGTAAAGTAATAAAATGGGAAATAATGTAATGAAGAAGTAGGTTTTGCCCATGAATGCTTATGATACTATATATATATATATAGTAAGTCTCTAATCAATAAAGGGAAGATACAGTCAATTTATAATATTCGTGGACAGAGTCTGAGGGTGCATTCCCCCAGTGTTATCACTTAACTATGTGAGGCATTGAAACCTCACTGAAAAGTCAGAAAGCAGTGGAGTTTATGCTAATTTTACTATTCTGCAGTGGTGAATTTTATAAGACGGGGCCAGCACTATAGAGAGCCCAGTCTTTTGTACATGTTCATCTTACCATTAATGAGCAACATTCAATTTTTCCTCAGGAACAGAGCTAATGAGGACAATAAAAGCCCTGGAGAGAAAGATCGGCTGTTTTGGGTCCAGATCACTAAAATCCTTGAGTAATAATAACCAAGATTAATAACCAAGATGAATTGCTGTGCAATGCTCTGTATGAAGCCAGTGGTGCGAGTGGTGCATAGAGGGTGACTTGTGCTCAGTAACCCTAATTACAGGCAAGATTCTGCATTCTACACCCTTTGCAGTTTTCAGGGGTGGTGCTCTGAACCCTAAAACATAATTGCAACTGAGTAGTCTGCTACTGAAAGGCAGCTATTCCATCCATGTAAATTCTACAGTATAAAACACAAGGAAAACAGAACACTATCTCAATGTTCATCTCTACAGGCAGCATTTGCTATGGTCCATATTTACAGGAGGAGAAATGTGTGTTAACTTGATAGAACCACAGATATCTACATTGCTCAACAATACACATCAAGCCATCTTTGTGATATGCTCACAATAGATAGCCTGTAGAAGCATTAGCAGAGAAGCCTTCTGTTTCAAAGGTAAATCAGAGAAAAAATGATTTGCCAGTGATACCTTATTCTTCCTTCATTAGTTTTCAGGCATTTTTGTTTTTTAAATGTGGGGGGAGGGAGAGAATTGCCACATCACTCTTGAAGGGCACAATGTAGATCTGGATGGTGTTCTGCAGTTTCAATGAGCTTTTGGAGCATGAACATTTTACCAGGTGTTTACTTCTTGCTTCAGAGACTACAGACTGCCTTGTTTTTCTAACTATTCTCTTAACATCTCAAGACTTAATGAGAATGGATTTAGCACAAAACATTACAATATCTAAAATTATCTGAAGCGGAACATAAAAAAATGAGTATATTGCATGTAATGCCTCTGTCACTATTGTACCAGGTGTTAGTAAATGCAGTAACCAGGTTCAGTGCTAGCCAGGTTCAGTGTTAGCTTTTCGTTTTCTTATACTGTATGGCTGTGTCTACATTGGCACCCCTTTCCAGAAAAGGGATGCTAATGTAGACTTCGGAATTGCAAATTCCGCGGGGGATTTAAATATCCCCCGCGGCATTTGCATTTACATGGCTGCCACTTGAAAGTAGGAATAAGAGATCCTCCGGAAACGGGCTTATTTTCTGGAGAATCACGTCTAGACTGGCGCTTTTCTCCGGCTTATCCCCAAGCCGGAAAAAAGCGGCAGCCATGTAAATGCAAATGCCGCGGGGGATATTTAAATCCCCTGCGGAATTTGCAATTCCGAAGTCTACATTAGCATCCCTTTTCCGGAAAAGGGTGCCAATGTAGACACAGCCTATAGGCTTTTTCATTTATGCATTCTGGCTCAGGGGCTTACAGCACATCTCCATTTCTATTTCTTCTCTTCGCTGCTCTTTGTCTTTTAACCCTTCCTCCACTCACATGACTTTTTTGATATGCTTCCTAGGTAACTTACCTGACATCTTTAAAACAGTGTGAGATGCATTATTAGTGCCACCTCACAATATATTGTTACTTTGCTTTGTAATTGCTAGAATTATAACAAAGTCCATTAACCTGTATTCCCCTTTCATAGATTCCAAAGCCAGAAGGGACCTTTGTGTTCATGTAGTTTGACCTCTGTATAACACAGGCTATGTAACTTCCCCAAAAATTCCTTGTGCGTCTCTTTTAAACAAACACCCAATCTAACTCTAACATTCAGTGATGGAGACGCCACCATGACCCTGGCAATATTGTTTCAATGATTAATTACTCTCACCTTTTTAAACTTGCACCTTATTTCCAGTCTGAATTTTCCTAACTTCAGCTTCTTGGATTGTCTTATACCTTTCTCTGCCAGACTTAAGAACCTTTGTGCTATTGCGTTCTCCCTCCTGTTGCTAGTGCAGGATTTCTTATTCAGTGCCTTAATATACTGCATTAATGAGCAGTGGTATTCAGACCTGTATGAGATATCTGCCAAAGAAAGAATCACTTCTTGCCATAAAAAGCAATTATAGGAACTTGAAGATATTTTGATTCTGTTTCTTGATACATTTGAATAAAAATTTCGAGATGGCTCAAAGAATGCCAGACCTGCCTTCCACGTAACCTCTCCTTTCCCTATTCTCCCTATACTTGTATGTCTTCTATTTTTATTACTGGTAGGGTGGGGCAATGTGTAATGTTTGTGTAGCATCATCTAGTTTGTAGTATTTGACAATTTTATAATTCTATTTGAGTCCTGTGAAGCAGATAGAATCTGAAAACTTACACAAGCTGTAAGTAATGTACTCTTTCATGCTTTTCATAGTCTCTGGAAATGGAAAATGACTACCTAGAAAGGAATACTATGGAAAGGGATCTAGGAGTCATAATGGACCACATGCTGGAAAAGAAAAGACATAAAAGCGTTAAAGTACCTAAAAGATTGTTACAGGAAGAAGGGAGAAAATTTTTCCTTAATTCTGAGGACAGGATAAGAAGCAATGGGCTTAAATCGCAGCAAGGGAGGTATTGGTTGGAAATTAGGAAAAACTTCCTAACTGTCAGGGTGGTTAAGAACAGAAATAAATCACCTAGGGAGGTTGTAGAATCACTATAATTGGAGATTTTTAAGAGCAGATTAGAAAAACACATGACAGGGATGACTTGATGACCTCTCAAAGTTCCTTCCAGTTTTATGATTCTATGACACCCAAGACAATGTTAACCACAAAAAGCACCAACACCTTTCATTCAAACAAACCGAGCAGGTTGAATATAATGTGATTTTAAGTAAGTAACCAGCTGGCACCTATTAATATCCAATAGTTATTCAAACCATTTAACAAGTATTTAAGAATCATGAATATATTTTAATAAAATCAGATTTGATTCAACAATTGCCATCATACAACAAATACATTATTTGTGACAGATAGTTCAACTTGATCTATTCCTGTGATTTATCTAGAATAACTTAGAGTTCAGTAAAAATGTATACAGTGACTTACAGCCTGTCCCTAAAGTCTTTGACATCTGTCTGACTTAGTCAATTAATATGGGTCAGAAAATAAACTTTGTTAACTTCTTCCTGTAGCTCTCTTGGGGGTCCAGCATTTAGCTGACAAGCTACTTTGCACTTGAATGCTTTTTCTGTCTATTATATGATTAAAGATGCCAGCTTGTTTTTTCTAGTTTCATATCAGTTAAAATCAAAACTCAAAAGTCTATTATTTAAAGAGCTGGTGAAGCCACATGGAAACTTCACAAAACCTATGCTGAAGCATCTTTAAATATAAAGGTTGGGTTTGGTGATTTTTTTGTTCATATAAATAGCCTATTTGCTCTCTTGTCTTGCTGTTTATTCTTTTTCTGAAATCACAATCCTTTGTTTATGATATTATAATAAATTTCCACCACAACTAATCATGCTATCAAAAACAGTGACTTATATTTTCAGATGGTAGTAAGAAGCAAGTATGGATAGACTTTTAAGAAAAATCCTGTTTTCATCCAACTGTTCCTTTTGTATTCAATAATGGAAGAGAAGAAATATAGAAAACCTTCTGCAGTGGGATCTGAGGATGTTAAATGAATTTGCTTTCACCACAGTAGATGTACCACAGTCAATGTATTATAATGAAGATTTGAGTCTCCTCAGCTATTGGCAATCATGGCACAGCAATCCTTTTAAGAAGCCTTAGTGATATAACCCAATTTATACATATGATTCCTCACTTTAGTCACATTCTGTCACCCGTTCGCATCACTGTGATCAGTCAGTCATTGCTATATTCATTGGCTCTACTCTGGTCACGGTCAGGGGATGGGTGGGGGGAAGAAGGGCTCCTAGTTGCTGCCACAGCTACTGCAACAACAGCATCATTAAATCACTGCCAGAGTGCTGCACTGCATGTTTCTTGCAGCCATCGGGCTTGGGAGGTAGGGAGATGCTGTGCTCCAGGCAGTGCAGATGCTCCGGGCAGCTGCTCCTAGCCGCACCCCATCTGCCTGAAGCCTTGCCCCCACTTGCCCAAGCCTGCAGAGGTTATCAGCTCTCCTGGTCAGGGGTGTTTTTTCTTTCCTATTTTCTCACAGGCCAAGAGACTATGGAAGTGCTTGGTTCTCTCTGGGAACCTCCTGTTTCTCACAGGTGGAGGGGAAATAGTTCTCTTCCTTTCCTCTCACTTTCATTGAAAGAATTGTGTGGACTCAGCTGGTCATAGGCCCTGCCCTGAGGTGTATGTATAATGTGGGGGGGGGGGGCGAGGGGGAGGTGTAGATATATTTTCCCATGAATTTCTTTCCTGACAGCCTGAATCATTGGAGGAAAGAAGACTGACACTCTATGCTGAAGTATAACCCATGTGACTAACAGGGAGATATTTCTTTAAGAGATCTTGAGAGAGCAGGGGGGAAATGAATTTAGCTTGGGCCTTTATTGCTGGGCAGCTGCACAATTAGTATTCCAAGCCCGGAAGTTTCCGGAACTGGTTTCAGATATGCTCAATAGGCTCCCCATAAGTAGATTAATACACTTTTTTAAGGGCAAGTAGTCAAGGCAGCTGCTTTACATAAAGACATGTGATCTTGTCCATGTAAAAAGGCTTTTTGTTTGCTTTTGGCCAGTCAGGTTGGCATTTTTAGGAAGTCATAGCTTGTAGTTTTCCCCTCGTCTTGAGGACTGCTTTTTTTAAAGCTATTTGCTATGAGCATTTGCAAATCCTGCCAAGAGCCATGAAGAATTTCAGATGCTGTCTCCTGCTTATATTCTGGTTTTTGTGAGGGTTTTCCTACTGTTTATGCTTGGTTAGCATGTGGCCCCCAAATCTGAAGCCTTTTTGCAGCAGGGAAGCACGGGCAGCATTAGTTATAGAAAGGGGGAAATTATTTTTTTCCTTTTAATTGTATACTCTGAACATTCTTTGATCATAGCCAAATTGTTTTAGTCAACTTGTCTTTATCAGTTTAGTTCAACTCTCTTATTTAAATGTTGGACATCTTATGCATTTCATGACATGTTTGTTATCTCCTCTTGTACTTTCGTCCTGATATTTCAGACAAAGCATTCCTATTTGCCACCTGTTATTGTACTTTCACTCTTGATATTTCAGACAAAATATCACTATTCAATCACTTTTGTCAAGCTATTTTGTTGTGTGCTAATTTGAGGTGTCCTTGTACTGTCCTGCTGGAATGTATTTACGTGTTCTGTTTGTTTTAGCAGTGATAGCAATACCGATGCAGAGTTTGTCACACACAAAGATGCTATATTAAATTATTATGTGGAAGAGCAGTGCTGAAAGAGTAACATGGCCACCCTCTGAAAATTGTCTTCTTACTGAATCTCGTTAGAGAAGTAGCTGCAATTATTAATCCCCCAGATCTATTTTTGGAGGGCAGGAGAAAGCCTGTCTTCCAGTTTTACTAGTCCTAGAATGTATTGATAAAATACATTAAAATGCCAGTGCTCAAGAAGATGGTCAGCAAGTACAGAGACAATCTATCCACTATGAAATCAGATTGAAAGTGTTTTGATGCTCTCAATGAAATCAAGGCTACATACAATTATACAGCACATTTTTTTGTTTGCAAGGTATCAGTTTCAGACATATGTTAGAGGGTTTTTTTTTCTTGTTTTGGCCAGGATGTGGTGTACTGTATGCTCAAAAACTTACATTGTGAGCAAATGAATGAAGTGAGCAGATCTTGACATTCAAATGGCTAGCACTTTACTTGGTGGCCGTTTAGGTGCTTGTCAGAATAATTGTCTTCTGAGTTGAATGCATGTAAGAAAGCCACTGCTTCACAGGCTGCAGTTAGGAATATTATGCAGTACAAAGAGAACTGATCTTGAAAAAGGAAAGTAATGCCAGGTGAATTTCCAAAGGATGAAAGGTCATCAGAGCCTGAAAATTCTTGATATATGAGAGTTTTAAGTTTGCTTTAGACGCTATTAACAATTGATGATAAGATGCATAAGTGCCACCGTGGATTTATTTAAATAGTTGATTTTAATCCATTTGTACTTCAGTTGTTTTCTAAAGAAAGATACAATCTCTCTGCTTGATTTAACCATTAAAACATGTTGACTTGTGACCAACCAAGATTTTAAACTAGATGAGGTACATGTTTTTTGCTACCTAGGGGAGTATGCTATAACTATGTACATTTATTTAAGCAATGTAACTTATTTTCAGATAGTTATTAATTGTACCTTTTCAGTAAGTTAGAATGTGGTGAACATTGCTTATTTACTAGACAATTTAATTGTTGATCTCTCCATAAGAAGAAAACTAGATAATTTTTGGCTCCAGATTTGTGTCAAAACGTATTAGAATGGTAACTGGAATTTAATTAATCACACAGAACAGCATATAAAATCAATTTTATTAAACAAAGTAACTTAAATAAACATTATATATCCAAAACAGTGGTTCATATTTAAACCTACATGATTTATTAACTACAGAAGGATTAACTGTAGCCAGTGAATTAAATTGATTATTTCAAGTCAGCCTGGGAAAACTTTCAAATATGCCTAAACAAAAGACACAGGAGCTTCAGTGCTTTGTTTCACCTAAATGTCTTGAAAATAAGAGTTTCTTAAATTACTTAGGCTGACTTATTGTGCCATGTTAATAAAGCTTGACCTTGAAATTAGATATTTTCTCTCGATCCTGACTTTATATGGAAAACCAGCCTTTGAATTAAAGCTTTTAATAGAGATGCATGAATTCATCATGTTTATTATTTATTTAAATGTTTTAAGATATAATAATTTAGGCCTTAACATAGATAAAATTAAATTCAGATTACATTTTAAACAAGTATATTTTTTAAAATAAAAAAAACATAATAATTTAAATAACAATGAAGAAATCTATTTTTGTCTACTCTGGGAAGTATGTTAGAAGCATATCTTATTCTATTCACACATAAGAAATGGAAAAGTCACAGAAATAAAGAATACAAAAGGCACTATGGGCTAGTGTCCCTGGTCACCCACTGCAGACAGGTAGACAGGCATGCTTAGGCTATGTCTAGACTGCAAGCCTCTTTCGAAAAAGAGCGTCTAGACTGCACGTGTAACTTTCGAAAAAGCGGCTTGCTTTTTCGAAAGAAAGCATCCAGTGAGTCTGGATGCTCTCTTTCGAAGAAGCCCTATTTACATTCAAGAACGCCTTCTTTCGAGAGAGAGACTTTCGAAAGAAGGCGTTCTTCCTCGTGAAATGAGGTTTACCGCCGTCGAAAGAAAAGCCGCGTTCTTTCGATTTAATTTCAAAAGAACGCGGCTGCAGTCTAGACCCAGGTGAGGTTTTTTCGAAAAAAGGCTACTTTTTTCGAAAAAACCCCTGAGTCTGGACACAGCCTTAGATTAGGTTTCTGCCTGTCTTCAAAGGTCGGTTGATCTTCCCAAACAAAGGATCAGAAGCATACAAAACCTAGCACTAGTAACTCTGTGGTTAGGGTTTGGACTGGGACCTTCTGGCCTTCAATAGCTACAGGGCAGGACCCTTTCTGTCCCAGGGAGGACTCAGAACAGCCCGGTGGTCTGCCTCCCAGCTACTCTGTGGGGTAACGACCACAGACACAATCACAAGTGCAGTCTTATCTGTACTACAGGTTTCATAGAATCATAGAATAATAGGACTGGAAGGGACCTCGAGAGGTCATCGAGTCCAGCCCCCCACCCTCAAGGCAGGACCAAGTTCCGTCTACACCATCCCTGACAGATGTCTATCTAACCTGTTCTTAAATATCTCCAGAGAAGGAGATTCCACCACCTCCCTTGGCAATTTGTTCCAATATTTGACCATCCTGACAGTTAGGAATTTTTTCCTAATGTCAAATCTAAAGCTCCCCTGCTGCACTTTAAGCCCATTACTCCTTGTCCTGTCCTCAGAAACCAAGAGGAACAAATTTTCTCCTTCCTCCTTGTGACACCCTTTTAGATATTTGAAAACCGCTATCATGTCCTCCCTTAATCTTCTTTTTTCCAAACTAAACAAGCCCAGTTCATGAAGCCTGGCTTCATAGGTCATGTTCTCTAAACCTTTAATCATTCTTGTCGCTCTTCTCTGTACCCTTTCCAATTTCTCCACATCTTTCTTGAAATGTGGCGCCCAGAACTGGACACAGTACTCCAGCTGAGGCCTAACTAGTGCAGAGTAGAGCGGCAGAATGACTTCACGAGTTTTGCTTACAACACACCTGTTGATACAACCTAGAATCATATTTGCTTTTTTTGCAACAGCATCACACTGTTGACTCATATTCAACTTGTGGTCCACTATGACCCCTAGATCCCTTTCCTCCATGCTCCTTCCTAGACAGTCGCTTCCCATCTTGTATGTATGGAACTGATTGTTCCTTCCTAAGTGGAGCACTTTGCATTTCTCTTTATTAAACCTCATCCTGTTTACCTCTGACCATTTCTCTAACTTGCTAAGGTCATTTTGAATTATGTCCCTATCCTCCAAAGAAGTTGCAACCCCACCCAGTTTGGTATCATCTGCAAACTTAATAAGCGTACTCTCTATACCAATATCTACATCATTGATGAAGATATTGAACAGTACGGGTCCCAAAACAGACCCTTGAGGAACTCCACTTGTTATCCCTTTCTAGCAGGATTTAGAACAGTTAACAACAACTCTCTGACTATGGTTATCCAGCCAATTATGCACCCACCTTATCGTGGCCCTATCTAAGTTATATTTGCCTAGTTTATCAATAAGAATATCATGCAAGACTGTATCAAATGCCTTACTAAAGTCTAGGTATATGACATCCACCGCTTCTCCCTTATCCACAAGGCTCGTTATCCTATCAAAGAAAGCTATCAGATTAGTTTGGCATGACTTGTTCTTCACAAACCCATGCTGGCTATTCCCTATCACTTTATTACCTTCCAAGTGTTTGCATATGATTTCCTTAATTACCTGCTCCATTATCTTCCCTGGGACAGACGTTAAACTAACCGGTCTGTAGTTTCCTGGGTTGTTCTTATTCCCCTTTTTATAGATGGGCACAATATTTGCCCTTTTCCAGTCTTCTGGAATCTCCCCTGTCTTCCATGATTTTTCAAAGATCATAGCTAAAGGCTCAGATACCTCCTCTATCAGCTCCTTGAGTATCCTGGGATGCATTTCATCAGGACCTGGTGACTTGCTGACATCTAACTTTCCTAAGTGATTTTTAACTTGTTCTTTGTGTATCCTATCTTCTAAACTTACTCTCTCTCTCTCTCTGCTTGTATTCACTACATTAGGCACACCTCCAGACTTCTCGGTGAAGACCGAAACAAAGAAGTCATTGAGCATCTCCGCCATTTCCAAGTTTCCTGTTACTGCTTCTCCCTCCTCACTAAGCAGTGGGCCTACCCTGTCCTTGGTCTTCCTCTTACTTTTAATGTATTTATAAAAGGTCTTCTTATTTCCCTTTATGCCTGTAGCTAGTTTGATCTCATTTTGTGCCTTTGCCTTTCTAATCTTGCCCCTGCATTCCCATGTTGCTTGCCTATATTCATCCTTTGTTATTTGTCCTAGTTTCCATTTTTTATATGACTCCTTTTTTATTTTGAGATCATGCAAGATCTCCTTGTTAAGCCAAGCTGGTCTTTTGCCATATTTTCTATCTTTCCTACACAGCGGAATTGTTTGCTTTTGGGCCCTTAACAACGTCCCTTTGAAATACTTCCAACTCTCCTCAGTTGTTTTTCCCTTCAGTCTTGCTTCCCATGGGACCTTACCTACAAGTTCTCTGAGCTTATCAAAATCTGCCTTCCTGAAATCCATTACCTCAATTGTGCTGGTCTCCCTTCTACCTTTCCTTAAGATCATGAACTCTATTATTTCATGATCACTGTCCCCTATACTGTCTTCCACTTTCAAGTTCTCAACTAGTTCCTCCCTATTTGTTAAAACCAAATCCAGAACAGCTTCTCCTCTGGTAGCTTTTTCAACCTTCTGAAACAGAAAGTTGTCTCCAATGCAGTCCAGAATCTTATTGGATAGCCTGTGTCCCGCTGTGTTAGTTTCCCATCAAAAAGTTGCAAACAGAATCACTTTTTAGGTGGCCTTGCCCAGTTACAATTTATCAGGTAAGCCATCTGCATTTTAATAAGCCAGTAATTACACATTTACCAGATCCAGTGAATTTAGGAAATTTAGGAAGGCAGATCTTCCATATCTCTCAAAATGTTTTGTTGTTACGTATGAATCAAGTACTCCTTTCCTCAGCTTAGTCTTCACAGGGGAATTTGTGCTCTTTAAGTCCAATCAAGGATTTGCATGGTAATAGTATGGATCCATAGTATAATCTTTAACCTCAGTCCCCCAGCCCAAAATGAGGAATTCTGAAACAAGTCAGCAACTTCTCATGCTTGAGAGGAGAATGTAAAGATGATGCACTTTATGAAATCTCATGGAGGCAGTGTTGCTGTCTGTGCCATTGATCCGGTGGGTTATCCTCAGTTTTTCCAACCATAAAATGGGAATAATGATATCACCCTACTTTGTAAAGAACATTGAGAGTACTGTGTATGTTTTTATTTAGTAAGCTCTATTTTTCATGCAAAAGACTGTTAAAAGAACATGTTTGAATTATGTGATCAGATGGTTATATTACTCTTCAATAATTCAAATACCAGATGGTAAAGTAGCTACACATTTTAAAACTAAGCTAGATATCTAAAGTGACAGTCATTGAAATATAGTCAACTTATCCCTCACAAATGTAATACAACTGGATAAATAATGGCATATACTGGTAGTACAGAGAGATTTATATAATGAGACTGAAAAAGGAGTAAACTTTTTAAAAATCATTTTTTTCTCATAAGAGAGGGTCTACATTGTATTCTATATTATGGTTCATAATCAAAATTCAGAAGCAATCTCAAAGTCCACATTATTTTAGAGCATACACTTATTCAGTTTGCAGTATCCCTCCTCTCTATGGTCCCAGTTTAGGAAATCACTGAAGCATTGCCTAAATCCTTATCTTGCCAGGGAAGCATGTGAAGACAATGGGATTGAAGCACATGCTTTACAAACATTAAAGAAGCTTAAGCTCCCTTCCTGAATATTGATATTTTTTTCTGAATTGAAACCTATACAATCAGGTATGAATATTATATGAGTAAATGATATTTTTTTCAAATTCTGTTAATAAATTATAACTCTTCTTTTCCAAACAATACTTCACAAAGAACCTCAGCCAACATTCAAAACCAAGGGTATAGATATTAGCCAGATTTTTATAGCATAAGCTACAACTGGCTTGATTTGCCATTGAATTTGTGAACCTAAATGTATTAGTACATGGGTATTGTATTAGACTTGAATTGTAGATGTAAGTGGTAAAATATAAATTGGCTCATACTACAAGGGCATAGAACTAATAAGTATGTATAATTGATGAGCATATATTAGGTATCTAAGTAAGATAAGGATGTAATCCAAGGCCTATAGTTCCTAACTCTGTGATACATAGCTTTGTCATGGAAGGCCTCAGGCCTAAAATAGGCGGGGATGATTAGTTGCTCAAGAGATAACCTATAAGAGTACAATAAAAGATGTATCAAGGCGCTAATGTCCAGTAGACTGGAAAATATGCTGCTCTGTATCAATCAGTATTGTAAGATGACTGCCAATAATGTCTTGAAGATTTCTGCAGTGATCAAAAGTTATTAACATGAATGCACGAGGAACAAAGGAGTTTGCCTATGAAAAACAAGGTACTCTGAAATTAGTAGAGTGGAAGTACCTGTTAGGAATGTGAAAGCATAAGGTAAAAGAGCATCTGTGTAACATGCCATAAAGGCTTGTTTTCTGCCCAGGCACACAGGGTGCCTGGGCAGAAAAAGATGCCAGGAGGACAACCTATGGTTATAGTGTCAACTATTATTATGAAAATAATAGTTGACAGATTTCCTGGTAGGGACCCTAAGTTAAGTAATGCCAGTATTAGTGAACATGCTGTAGTACTCCTTTATTTCTTGATGTGTTAGTGTTTTTATATACAGGCAGTCCCCGGGTTATGTACAAGATAGGGACTGTAGGTTTGTTCTTAAGTTGAATTTGTATATAAGTCGGAACTGGTACATATTGTAGGGGAAATTCTAGCCAAACGTTTCTCCAGAGCTCAATTTTATTCTCCCACACCTCACTTCCGTCAGTCCTGCAGACCAGGGAGACGCGGAGCGGCTTTTCTCACCACGGAGGACGCGGGTGGCGGGACCACGGCGCGTCTCGGTGGTCTCCTGGGGGGGGACGCAACTAGTGCGGTGTTGCCTCACCCCGTTTGTAAGTAGGTATCCGATGTAAGTCGGATGCATGTAACCCGGGGACTGCCTGTAGTTTATCTGCTTAGTAAGACAGTTGAGATCTTCTAAGTACATCAGTTATGGTCATTGTTCTTTGTGTGCTCTAGAGCAGTGGTTCCCAAACTTTTCAGCATCACACCCTCTTTTTGATTTTTGAAAAACCCTCAGGTCCCCTCCCAAAAAAATAGCAGCAAAATTGTTGAGAAAAAAAAAGGAACTGACCGGGGCAGCAAAACTTGATGGGGAAAGGTTCTGGGATGCCTTGTGCCCCCCCTGGAATTTCTTCACGCCCACCAGTTTGGGAACCCATGTCTTAGTGATATTCCTAGTGTTGATTCTAACCTTGGTAATCCAGATTCTGTAAACATTTAGGAGACTGTACACTTGACCTAGCTCACTGGTTTTATATTATCTCACAATCAGCATTCAGTGTTTAATCCATCAAGTGATCAGGCACACAACACCATTGAGAGGTGCTCAGCAAATTGCAAGCTTGATCTAATATGCAGAACAAAAATCTGATGCAAAAATAATAATACTGGTTCATTTAAATTTAGCAATTCCAAGGGAAGATCAATTGCCTTTGGTGTGTGTCATGTAACATCTAGAATTCTGCTAAGGAAAAATGGTAATTTAAGACTATTCCAGATTATATGTTTTGATATACCAAAACTATATTTACAGCACCAATGTATTAGTAAGATCTTTTACTCATATTTCTAAGTGTGTCAAAGCATAATCAGGGCTGTAAATACAACATTGCCATAGGAACAATGTTCAAGTGAAACCAACATTATTTCAGTTAAATGTGGTAGATGTATTATAAAACTAAATTCTATATTAAGTATCTACTACTGTGTTTTGGTAAATTTCATTTTGTAGAGTTCCCACAGTGAAATTTATATAACCAGTTTCTGCTTGCTTTTTCATTGCATGCTATTTCTAGAACAAATGAAAGTCCCATTAAGCAAGTCTGCTTTTAGCTTAAAAATAAAAGTAGAGCATTTGTTTTTCTATTGAAATAAGCCAAATATTCTTGATGCATAAAAGTTCTTTATCTTGTACTCCATCTCCCACACATCTCATTTTTCGCTATTAATGGGATAACATGCTGCAGCATTCTATAGGTTTGTAGGTATTTCTAAGTGTTTTGTATGTATTTCTAGTACTCTTGAACCTCTTTAATTCAGTCTCCCTGGGAAACAGGGTATGCCAAATTAAAAAAAAAAGCACTTTTTTGCTAGGTCAGGAAGGGCATTGCGGGATCTGGGCATGAAGAAGATTGGACGGGTACTTAACTGGCACCCTGTTCCCATGGGGTGGGAAAAAGTCACAGGGAAAGCATGTTGCTGCACTGCTATTTCCCTTCTTTGGGGGTGGAGGGCTACTTCCTCCTCTGTACCACAGATGTTCCCAGATTAGGAACACATGGAGTACATAGGTTCAAGTGTACATATTTAACTCTTTGCATAACTTTTAAAAGAGATTAAAACAATGAGTCTACACGTAGTTGTCTAGAATGAAAGTCAAAATACCTTCTCCTACTTTCCTCCCTATACAGGTAACTTTAAATGCTTCATTAAAATGCTTCATTAAATTAAAGTGTAAATTACTGTATTTAAGACTGAAATATTTTCTTCCTTTGTTTGGTTCCCCCATGAAATTATCAGTGTTAATGGGAGCATTAAGGACTGTGACTGACCCATATCAGCTGGCTGGCACTCTCTAATAGAAGGCAGATATGTTGGGCTCTGGGTAAGCATAGAATCATAGGGCTAGAAGAGACCTCAGGAGGTCATCAAGTCCAGGCCCCTGCCCAAAGCAGGATCAGTCCCAACTAAATCAACCCAACCAGGGCTTTGTCAAGCCGAGACATAAAAACCTCTAGGGATAGAGATTCCACCACCTCTCTAGGTAACTCATTACAGTGTTTCACCGCCCTCCTGGGGAAATAGAGTTTCCTAATATCCATCCAAGACCTCCCCCACTGTAACTTGAGACCATTGCTCCTTGTTCTGCCATCTGTCACTACTGAGAAAAGCCTCTCTCCATCCTCTTTGGAACCTCCCTTCAGGAAGTTGAAGGCTACTATCAAATCCCTCCTCACTCTTCCCTGAGTAACCAGGAGTGAGCCTAGTGCAGCACAATCAGGCAGGCACCTGGGACCAATTAAGAGCTTGCCAAAAGCAGCAGGATAATCAGAGCACCTGCAGCCCATTAAGGCCTGCTGGGAGTTGTTTATAAGGTCTTCCTACAAGGTGGGCAGGAGCAAAAGGTTTGAGAGTGAAGAGGTGCACTGGGTGAGAATTGAGGATTGTGATCAAGGCAGTGTGCCATGGAGGAGGACAGATGGATGGAATTACTCAGGTACCAGAGGAAAGATACTGGGAGGGATTGTTTAATGAAATGGCCCAGGGAAGAAGTTGCTGGACTAAGAGTAGAGGAAACCCTGTCTTTTGCCACTGTCTTAGGGTGCCTGGGCCAAAACCAGGAGTAATGGGTAGACCTGGATTCCCCCCAATCCTCTCCATGCCACTGCAGAGTTTTGCCCTGATAGAGAGATTTTCACTACAGAGAGATTTTCACCCCAACGGTGGACTAGCCTACCATCCTGTCTCAGTAGGGTGTGACCCCTGCCTCTAATAAAGGAAAAGAGACTGTGTGGATGGTCACAGTGAGCCTCTGAGGCAAACACTATCTCCCAGAAGCACAAGACCCTCAGGGCACAGCCAGAGCTTTGCCACAGGACCTAATCCAGTACATATTGACATTGATGGGCTCTTTCCATTAACTTTTATGAACATTTAATCAGATCTTAAGAAAAGAATATACTCCAATATTTCTATTGGATAGAGTCATGTAATGTCAAAGGGTTTGTCTAGACTATATGGCTCCATCGACGGAGCCATGTAGATTTGTTTACTGGGCATAGGGAAATGAAGCGGCAATTTAAATAATCACCGCTTCATTTAAATTTAAATGGCTGCCGCGCTGTGCTGATCAGCTGTTTGTCGGCTCAGCGCGCTAGTCTGGACACTCCGCAGTCGACATCAAAGGCATTTATCGACCTCCCCGGTAAATCTCATCCCGCGAGGCATACCAGGGAGGTCAACAAATGCCTTTGATGTTGACTGTGGAGCATCCAGACTAGCGCGCTGAGCTGACAAACAGCTGATCAGCACAGCGTGGCAGCCATTTAAATTTAAATGAAGTGGCGATTATTTAAATCGCTGCTTCTTTTCCCTATGCCGGGTGGCCTAATATACATGCCTCTTGTGACAGAGGCATGTAGTCTAGACATACCCAAAGAGTCTAGTTCTTTCTGGATCTAACATTAATGACTTCCCTGGAGTTACACCAAGGTGAATTTGGCCCAGTATTTGAATCCCTAATTTAGTTGAGGTAAATTCCGCATGAAAGGGGGACAAATAATTCCTATTCCCAATATGGGAAGCTGTATGATGCACAAAGTGAAAAATAGCTTGCTATATTGACTTTTTTTGTTTATCTCAATTTAAATTAAGAGCAGCAGCTATAAAAATTCTTTACTGTTACAATGTTTTCACAGTAAAGTTGTATTGTTGACTTCAATTGAATTACACTGATGTAAAAGTAGTGTAATGCAAAGGCGAAATAGGTCCCTTGTCTAAAGCAACTGGGACTGTAAAGTTATCTTTACATTGGTGTTAATGAATTATCTTTGTAAATCATTTTATGTAACTTTTCCTTCAAATGATTTATTTTCAAAAAGAAGCAATTTCATAAGGGATGAAATAATGAGAAAATACCCTCCAGAATTGGATGAAGAGATAGCAACACAAAAGGAAATGCACTGCAGTCAAGAAAAAATATATTAAAATAATTTCTTTTGACTGTGTTGGTGTAAACTGATTAGAATTCAAATAACATAATTGTAGAAGAGAAATTCAATTTTTACTTTCTTTTTTGTTACTAACAACAAAGATGACAATTTGAATGATAAAAATGAATGCTTGAAAAATAAAGAAACTTGCACCTAGGTTACAGAAACCAGACAACATTTCATAATTAACAGTATATTTAAATTATTTATATAGTGTATATATCTGAAGCAAAGCACAGTAGCAAGGTGTCTTAAAATGGAGAAAAATGCAGTTTACAATATATTATGATGTACAGGGAATCAAGCAAACTGACAGAACACAAATATGGTAAACAAAATATTTTCCTTTACAATGAGTTATAATAATATCTCCACATTTTCATCCACAAATAAATAACAGTGGAGCCCTGCTAACTTGGAGTTTGAGACACCAAGGACCAGACAACTCTAGAAGCTTTCGGGAATTAACCAGACCAGCTACACAGTCTCTTTCATCTAGAAGTTGAGTGACTACTCTACCTTCTGTGGAATCATAAAAAAGGAACTCATGTAGGGAACTAAACTCCATTCAAGGAGTTTTCTTCTTGGGTGAGGATGGGCTGGTTCAGCACATTGGGTGAAAAGGGTATTTGCTATGGTTATGCTCACCGACCTCACATATGAAGTGTGGTCTTTTTTATGCTCTCATGTATTTAGCGAGAATGAGGAATAACTCTGTTGAAGTCAGTACCTTCGCTGGTGTGGATGTGAACAAAATCATGCCTTGTCTCTAAGTAACATGTTGCTCTTTAGAACAGATGATAAATGTAAATTTAAAATATTAGTGTTATGATAAATGTATTACACATGTTATGATGATTTCTATTTATCTACAGATAGTGACATATTCTTATATACTCAGCTCTCATTTTTCCTTGTTTTCTGGCCCATGTGATGTTTCTGGTCAACCCGCTTTTCTTTCTGCTACTGTATCTGAGAGGAGAAGGCCAAAATATTGTTCTTTCATGTAAACAAGTATTCTCATTGCCTTAAATTACAATGTTAAGCACGTGTGGCAGACTCTTAGAATCAAAACCAATTCAGATTCAGCTTTCTTTTCACTTTGAAACTGAATGCTAGCTGCAATGGACTAAGAGTAAGTTGTGTTAATTGTACTGACATCCATTTGAATAACAGAATATATATTGCTTGAAATCTTGGGTCTATTTTTATTTGCATGTCTACCTTTTTCTCCCTCATGGCTTCTGCATGACATCTTGATTATTCCACATTCTGCTCATCAGATATCCAAACTAGGGGAGCTACTTGGTCCACAGAGCACAAAAGTGATATTTGACTAAAAGTATTAATCTAAATGTACCTCTGTTGGGACACTCCTTTTTGCATAAGACAGCACACAATACTGAAATGATGATTTATTAAATAACACCTGGAACAATGGTAATGTTAAAGAAGAACCCAAAAAGAGAGAGACACAGATGATTCCTTAGAAGTGCCAGTTACTGAAAACTCAGTGGTAAAATAAATATGAATGTACATGGGTCTGAAATTAGATCTCGAACTTGAATTAGTGTCTCGAACTTGAATTAGTGTAACTTGCATTCATTGGGTATGGGTAATATAGGTATGTCTGATCCAAAGCTGATTGAAGTAAATGTGAGTCTTTTTCCTGACTTCTTTGGGTTACAAGACAAGCCATAATGTACATATTCAAGATGATAAAAATGTTAGGTAGCAAGAAATGCATCTCACATGAGAGTGATACCAATAAGATAAAGTGCAGTGCCCAAAACACACTCACCCCTTTCTGGCCTTTGCTTTTCCTGCTACAACACCTCTTGCTAAGCTCTGGCTGGACTCATTATATTCATCTACTGTGAACTTGAAGTTCAACCCAATCTGACAAACTCTTAAGGATATTTTATCAGTTGATATCCCCTTTTTTTGTGAAATGCTTTTAAAACCCTGAAGTGATCATTATAATTCTTTTAGTCTCAAATAAGAGCTAGTACTTCTAATACTGAGAGGGTGAGATTCTCACTCTTGCTCTGAACCCTTTATGTGAGGTAAAGGGTGAGCCTGGTATGAAGGGTCTTTAATAAACATAGGTCTGGCCAGAAGAGAATTCCTGTCATGCAAGAACTGCACAAGTGAGCCTCAGACTGTCCTCTGAAGATCCTCTATAAAAGGGGGCATGTCAAAATAGGGCTGCAGCACATGGCATTGTGGAGATTTGGGTAACTCATCTGCTTGGAGGCAGGTTGCTGTGAAATGGGCAAGTCCTAGAGCTCTCAAAAGTATACCGGGGCTGCTCCCATCGAGAACAAAAAGGTGGCTTTGCTCTGCCTTTGCCCGTTTTGAAGTAGTCCTGGTTCTTACCCTAAATTTACCTCTCATTTCATAGATGCACCATGTACCATTAAAGTTAGTTTCTAGAAATAGAGCAGAAATCACTTAAATAAAGGGACTGTGAAACTCCTTTCCTCCCAAGGCTCACAAACGTTGACCTTTTCAAATTATACTCAGATGATGTGCAAAAACATACAGTGACTGCACAAGCTGGAACACTCCTAACTAGCTTCAGCCAATTCACACTCTTGTTTAACAATTCAGTACAAACAAGTACATACAAAAACACAAGTTAGACCACAGGCTATAAACGCTAAGAAAACATTTCTGATTAAATAAAGGACACACAGTAGAGTTGCAATAATTGAAACTTGTAAGAACATAAGAACGGCCATACTGAATTAGACCAATTGTCCATGTAGTCTAGTATCCTGTCTTCCATCAGTAGCCAATGACAAATTTGTTTCCAAGGGAATAAAAAGAAAAGTCAATCTTTGAGTGATCCAGCCCCTGTTGTCCACTCCCACCTTCTGGCAGTCAGAGACTAGGGACACCTTAGTCTCCCTGAACATCTTGATGGAGCATGAATGTATCTAATTCTTTTTTTTAAAACTTCATTATAGTTCTGGCCTTCACAACATACCCTGTCAATGAGTTCCACATATTAATTATGCATTATGTGAAGAAATATTTCTTTTAGTTGGTGTTAAAATGGTTGCCTATCAATTTCTTTGGGCAGCCCTGGTTTATGTTATTTGAAAGGAGTAAATAACACTTACTTGTGATGAGTTGGATCACAGTTATGCCCTTGGGGTTGTCTCCCTGTCTGCTGATCAATCCACTGAAGCCCAACTTCCTGCCCTCTGGGGCTTCCCATCACCTTGTCCAGCTCAGAAAGAAGCTTTGATCTCCTCCAGTCAAAGCACAGAATTGGCGTTATTGTCCCCCTGCAGAGCAACTAGTTCAGCTCTGGGTGGGCTCTGTTATAAGGGCTCAACCCTCAGGAAACAATTTCCCCAAAGGGCCCAAAACCACAAATAAATCAGTCTTACTTTGTGTATAAGTTTTACAAAGAGAAAGCTCATAAGGTCAGCCCCCTTTATCAATGAAAGACATATGCACAGTAGTTACAATTATTTATGCTGGGCTTGATAATAAACAAAGGTATGTTTAAGTATAAAAATAGGATTTAAGTAGTTGCAAGTGAAAACAGACAGATCAAAGCAAGTTACTAAATTAAAATAACAACAACAACAAAAGCCAGCTAATTCTAATGGACTAAGGCTATGTCTACACTGTGAAGCTATTTTGGGATACCGGAAGTATCCCAAAATAGCTATTCCATGTCTTTTGAGCAAGCCCATTATTTCAAAATATTCACTATTCTGACATCCCTGTAAACCTCGTTCCATGAGGCATAAAGGACATTTTGGAATAGCACTTTATTTTGAAATTAACTCAAAATAAACTAATGCAAATATATACACACACAGATTCAGCAGACACTAACTTTAAAATTGGTATGTTACATAATGCATTCTGCATAAAGTGTCTTTGAGTTGTGCATATTCATAAGCCAATTTTCATAAAGGGTAGGGAGGATGATTTCTTAATTCACTTTCTCCATACCATTCATGATTTTATATACCTCTGTCATATCCCCACTGTATCCCATCTTAATCATTTCTTTTCCAAGTTGAAAAGTCCCAATGTTTTAATCTCTCCTCATATGGAAATTGTCCCATGCCCTCAATCATTTCTGTTGCCCTTCTTTGTATCTTTTCCAATTCTAATATGTCTTTTTTGAGATGAGGTGACCAGAACAGCATACATCAATTTATAAGGCACATCATGGATTTATATAGTGGCATTCTGATATTTTCTGTTATATTATCTAGCCTTTCCTAACATTGTTAGCTCTTTTGACTGCCGCTGCACATTGAGCAAATGTTTCAAAGAACAAAGACAAAGGCTTCAAGATCTCTTTCTTGAATGGCAACAGCTAATTTAGATTCCATCAATTTTCTAGGTATAGTTCGGATTAAATTTTCCAATATATTTAATTTGCACTTGTCAGTATTGTGTTTCATCTGCCATTTTGTTGCCCAGTCATTCAGTTGAGAGAAATCTCTTTGTAACTCTTTGCAATCTGCTATGGATTTAATGATCTTGAGTAGCTTTGTGTTGTCTGCAAATTCTACTATCTCACTGTTTACCTTTTTTTCCAGATTCCTGTGGGTCACCACTATTTACCTCTCTCATTTTGAAAAATGATAGTTTATTCCTACCCTTTGTTTCCTGTCTTTTAAGCAATTATTTATCCAGAAGAAGACCTTTCCTCCTATATCATGACTGCTTGCTTTGCCTAAAAGCCTTTGGCATGAGACTTCATCAAAGGAGTTCTGAAAGTCCAAGAACATTATCACCCTTGTCCACATGTTTGTTGACCCTTTCACAGAATTCTAACACACTGATGGAACATGATTCTCCTTCACAAATGCTATGTTGACTCTTCTCCAACAAATCATGTTCATCTATGTGTCTGATAAATCTGTTCATTATTATCATTTCAGCCAATTTGCCTGGTACTGAAGTTAGGCTTACTGGCCTGTTATTCATAGGATCTTCTTTGAAGCCCTTTAAAAAAAATGTTCATCTGATTCAGAAGTTGATTTGAAACAGGGGTTACATATCATAGTTAGTACTTCTACAGTTTTATATTTTTGTTTCTTCAGAACTTTTGGGTGAGTACAGTTTGTTGCAAAACTTCCTTTACTGACACCTCAATCTGGGACAATTCCTCGGATTTCTCACCTAAAAAGAATGGGGGGGGGGGATCTCTCTCACGTTCTCTGTAGTTCAAACCAGTGAGAAGAATTCATTTAGCTTTTCCACAATGACTTCATCATCCTTGAGTGCTCCTTTAGCACTTGGATTCTCCAATGGCCCCACTAATTGTTTGGCAGACTTCCTGCTTTTGATGTGTCTGTGCTCCACTTAAGACTTAAATGAGCTGTTTCTGTGGTGGGCTTCTTCACAAGTATATAACATTTAATTGCATTATGGTCTGTATTACCATATGGTTCATCTATGGCTTGGATCAGACCTCTGCTCCTCTTAGGGCAAGGGTGGACAATAATTTCCACTCCATGAATTTTGTTAAGTCATCATAGTCACGCATTTCTATTTTATTAGTGAAATTACTTCACCATCTTTTGTAATAAGATCCCGCCATTATGATCATTACACAACAAAGTAATTATACTTAACTGAATGCATGATTATCCAAATTACTTTGTGAACACTTGTAAAATTTGTAATAATAATACTAAAGCTAAACTTTTATTTACAATTTATGTTCATTATTAAAATTAAGTATAAAAGAAGAAATTAAACTCAGTGTGAAGAAGAAAGTCTCTGATGGGTATTAACAAGGGAGGTGAAGACAGGGGTTATCCTCAGCAAAGTCGGGAAGCTCTGGGACCCCAGAAGGGGTGGGACCACATTGTTCTGGAGCATGGAAGAGACCAACAATGGCTCCAAAAATTCAGAATGAGGAAGGGCATCTTCCTTGAGCTGTGTGAGTGGCTTGCCCCTGCCCTGAGGCAACGGGACACACACATTCCTCTCCAGAAGCATGTTGCCATTGCCCTCTGGAAGCTCTCCACACTGGAGAGCTACTGAGCCGTGGGGAACCAGTTTGGCATGGGGAGATTAACCATCGGGGCCGTGGCCATGTAAGTATGGCATTCTTGGGCTGTTGTCCCAGGAGGGAGGTGGAAGGACGGAATGTGTTTCCCTAGGAAAAGGGTGGTGGGGATCATGCAAGCCCCCTACCCGGGAGGGTTTGTTCTGTCCTGCCTTCACAAAGCACTGCCAGGGGAGGGTAAGATTGCAGGGGACTGCTCCTGGTGAGTGAGGGGGAGGGGGACTAAGAGCAGGGAGCAGGAGGAACTCACAGGTACTCTGGCACCCCTGTGATTCTCAGTTTGTTTGTCTCCTTCTGCCGGTGGTCAGGGCCATCAACAGCATCCTGCTGCACAGAGTCATCCACCTGGCAGATGTAGACCTGGTGTCCTGGGATTCCCCAACTGCGGGGGAAGGGGGGGCTATCAACGGGACCCACATCCCTATCTGTGTCCCAGACCACTGATCATCAAGCTACATAAACCTCAAGGGATATTTTTTGGTGGTCCTGCAGGCCGTGACTGACCACCAGGGCCAGTTCACTGACATATATGTAGGGTGGTCGAGGAAGGCGCATGACACATGTGCCTTCAGGAACTCAAGCATGTTCCAGAAGCTGCACACTGGAACTTTCTTCCCTGACCGCAACATCGGGGTGGGGGAAGAGGACATGACTGTCTCCTTGGTGGGGGATGTGGCCTATCCCCTGAAGCCATGGCTCATGAAGCCCTCCCTATACCACCCACCTCAACCCCTCACGACAGGCATTTAATGCCAAGCTAAGCAGGGCCCTCATGGTGGTTGAGGGTGCCTTCAGCCACTTGAAGGTGCATTTTAGATACCTCCTCACCTGCCTGGCCCTAGGGGAGCACAACATCCCACACGTGGTGGCTGCATGCTGTGTTCTGCTCAATGTGTGTGAAAGGAAGGGGAGGCCTTCGTGCCAGGGTGGGAGGCCAAGGCTGACCACTTAGGCAGGGCCTACAAGCACCTGTGTATGGCTGCCATCCGGCAGGTCCATCAGGGAGTTGTGCGTATTCAGGTGGCTTTGAGGGAGAGCTTCTCCGCAGGGTACCAGTGACCCTCTCCCCTGGTCTACCCCACTGGAGGCTTCTGCTTCTGTCCTCACTGCTGTCCCTCCACTTCCTCCTCCCTTCCCCCCTTTCCTAATGAAAAAATAAAGACACGTTGTTTTGGCAAAACTAAACACTCTGTATTTTACATACCGGTGGGGTAAAAGAAACTGGGGAGAGAGTGGGGAAAGAGTCGGGGAGAGGGGAGGATGGAAGAAAGTGTTAAAAACCCTGGAGGAGGGAGCTGGAGAGGCTCAGCGCTCGAGCTGGGAGTGGTGCTGAGCTGTGTGGATCCCACCACCATGGGAGTAGGGGCCTCGGCATCCACGGGAGGGTGGGGGAGAATGTGCAGGGAGAAACGGGAGAGGGAGAGGGAGGAGTAGCGAGAGCAGGAGCTGGAGCAAAGGCTGGAATGGGAGGAAGCATCATGCTCTGCACAAGTGAGTGCACATCCTTGCACAGGGAGAGGCCCTGCACAAGCAGCTCCCGCCAGCTCTCCCACCATAGCTGCAGGCCCTCCTGGACCCAGCCCTGCATGGTGTGGTGCATGGCTCACAGTGCCACCAGGTACTGCCGCTAGTCCCACTCCATGGCACGAGTGCACCTTCGGAAGCCTCGGGTGAGGGAGAAGGTCCCGGAAGGTGTTGACTGCCCTCCACTTGCAGCTGGTCCAGCTGTGGAGAACGAAAAGAGATGGTCAGTCATCCCTGGGGACACAGTGCCTGAAGCCCAATCGTGAGCTGAGAATGACAGTTCTCAGCTCTGTCACAGGTGATGGGCTTGGAGCCAGGTCATGTGCCTCTGTCCAGTGGGCCCAGATGTTCCCAGGAATGGGGGCTGCCCCAAGACTGTGGGCATGCCCCTGTGCTGTGTGAGGGTTTGCTGAATGTGTGTGTGTGTGTGTCCCCTGCCTCCTTCTAGAGGTGGCTTGTGGAGGAAGGGTGTCCCACCCCAGGGTCAGGAGCATGGCAGGCTTCTCCAGACACCCCATGGCCAATAGCCCAAGGGTCCTCTGTCTCAGCCTGCTGAGGCCACATGCCCAGGAATGGCACGACCAGGGGCAGCCTGTGAGCCTAGGCGAGCTAGGCAGCTGCCTAGGGCACCGCTGGCCCGGGAGCCCGATGATGATGTCACTGGGTGCCAAGGTGCCCCATGATGACATCACAGCCATTGACGGCTGTTGAGGCAGAGGCGCCGATTGCGCCGCCCCGTCTAGGGTGCCAGCTGCTGCAGCCAGCCTTGGGCCGCTCCTGGGCATGGTCCATGCTCCCATGTGCACAGGTTGCTGCATGATCTGCAGCCAGCAAAGGCCAAGTGTGGAGCACTTAGCTCCCCCCAACCCAGCCATCCCCTCTACCCCCCGCATGAAGGAAAAGTGATGGCACTCACATGATGTTCCTCCGCTGGCCTCAGACAATGCCTGGGACTTGTCCACAGAGAGGCTTTGGGGCTCCTGGGTCAGCTGCGTGCTGAGGCTGGCCTCTTCTAGGTCCCGGTCCTCCTCCTCATCGCCACCATCTCTCCCCTCAATGAGGATGACTCCAGCCTGGAGTCTATAACTTGGCGGTGGGCTGGGGGGAAGGGCTGTCCCACCCCCAGGATGTGGTCGAGCTCCTTACAATAAGGGCAGCTGTTGGGCTCTGCCCCTGATCGGTAGCTGCCCTTCTTGGCCCTGGCATAAGCCTGGCAGAACTCTTTCAACTTTATCTGCACCTGTTCATTGGTGGGTATGTGGCCTCTGGATGCCAGGCTGTCGGCCATCCAGCCATACATGTCCACCTTCCTGTGTATGGTGCAGAGATCCTGGAGGTTTTTCTCATCCCCCCAAACTTCAATAAGGCCAAGGGCCTCTGCACCAGACCAGGAAGGCATACATCACTTGCGGCCACTGGCAGGCTCCTGGGAGCTGTCTGAATGCTTCCTGGGAGCAGTGGAGGGCTGGGTGGCTGTGTCAGAGTGGCTCATTTTGGGCCTAAATGTAGTCAGGGATAACTACAGGGTGGCTCAGGGCTGTTAGGCCTGCTGCGAGCCACAAACCCTGTTTGCACAGTCTGCAGCTTTGAGGCCTCTAGAGGAGATGGGGGGAGGGGGGAATAGAGTTTTCCTCTGTGTGTAGACAGAGCGGCCAGCAGGGCACTCTGGGAAGGGCTGCAGCCCCCTATTTCAAAATATCCCCTATTCCCTGTCTACACAGCCCCTATTCTGAAATAATGATTTTGGAATAGGCGCTATTCCTCGTAGAATAAGGTTGACAGAACTCGAAATAAGGCGGCTGTTATTTCAAAATTATTTCAAAATAGCGGTTTTGCTGTGTAGACGCTCGCAAAGTTATTTCGGAATAGCGGCCATTATTCCGAAATAATTTTGCTGTGTAGACACACCCTAAGTGTCCCTTATGCAGTGCCTCTGTGCATCCCAACTGAGGACTTAATCAAAAATGTTCTTGTGGGCTCTAGGACCAGCTGCTCCAAAAAGTAGTAATGTATGGCATCAAAAAGCTGTATCTCTGTATCCCATCCTGTTACTCAGGCAACATGGGGAGAGATGAAATCCCCCATTATTAGAGTTTTCTATTTTTATAGGCTTTCCTGTCTCACAAAGCATTTCAAAGTCACCATCACCTCTTGTCAGGTGGTTGGTAGTGTATCCCTACTATTTAATACTTATCATTCAAGCATGGGATTTCTATCCATGGAGATTCTTTAGTACACTTTCATTCATTTAAAATTTGTACTCTGTTTCACTGTTTCTTCACAGATAGTTTCACTCCCCCACAAGCACAACCTACTCTGTTCCTATATATGTTATAGCCTGGTATTAACTGTGCCCCATTGATTACTATCGTTCCACCAAATTTCCACAAGACCTATTATATCAATATCCTCATTTAATGCCAGACACTCAAGTTCATCCATCCTAGTAGTTACACTTCTAGCATGTCTATACAACCCCTTATAAAACTGCATCACTCATTAGCTGTCTACCACTAGGTGATGTAATTGAATGGGACTCTGTTTCAGTTGACTGTTTCTCTTCAGTTCCTTTACCAACTTCCATCCTCTCCTCCTTAATAAGATATAGAAAATGGCTGTTAATAAAACTCCCATTTAGGGATGTCTCTGGGTGAACTGTGTGCTTTCTTCCCAGCCCTTAAAAACTTGTCTACCATTGAACACCAGCAATCTGGCTCCATTTGGTTTAGGTGGAGCCCATCCTTGCTGTAGAGGCACTTCTTTTCCCCGAAATTTCCTCAATTCCTAATAATCACAAATCCCTCCACCCTACATGTCATGTTATTGGGTTTTAATGTGTGGGTGTTTGCCCCAAATTCAGTGCAAAGCGGGCCATGTGAAGTACCCAACAAAAGCTTATGCTGTGCTGACTCTGTGAATATTATGAATTATGGGTTTTGTATTGATATTTTACATGTTTTTTGTCTGGAAGGGGCAGTTGCTTGATACTACATGGACAGTGTTACCAACCGACACCGGAGGAGCACATAAGGGCCCCTTGCCTGAGAAAGACATACCTGGGGACTACGTGGCTCCTTGCCTTAAAAGGACAGAAATTGGTTTGACAGTCACCAGCACCCAGTGGAAGAATGGGGTTTCCCTCCACATGGGAAGATTATAAAAGTATCCTGAGGGAGCCTCCATCTTGTCTTCATTCCTGCCCTCCACTCCAGAAGTACCACAGGTAAAGACAGAGGGCCCAGAAGGATCTGTGGACCCTACATAGGAGGTACACCAGAGACTTTTAAACCAGCAGTTGTTACATCTCTGCTAAGAGCCTACATCAAGAATATGGTGATTGATGTATGTACTGTATTCTCTTTAACAATCTCACTCTTAATCTTTTCCTTCTGTTATTAACGAACCTTTAGATTTTGGTTTCAAAAGGATTGGCACAGTGTGATCTTTTGGGTAAGATCCAAGGTATAAATTGATTTGGGACTGGGAGAACCTGTTCAGATTTGGCAAGATTGGTTTTTATAACTTCTCACTTGTGAAAGGTGCAGAGCTGGCTGTGCTACAGGGAATGCTGGAGAGTCTAAGGGCATTTGCTTGTGTGATTTCTTGCTGGCCAGAGTGGCAGCTGCAGTGCTCCGTGTGACTGGTTTGGTGCCTTATAGGGAAAGACCCCAATCTTGGGCTGTAAGTAGCCCTGGTTCTGAGCAATTCACCCTGATTTGACCCTCTCAACGGTGCTCAGATCAACCTTGTATATAATACTCCACCACTGTCTCCTCCTGACATTGAAACCCTTCAGTTCTGCCTTTCTTACTGGCCCTGCACAGCATAATCTGGTTTTGTACTCCTAGAGTTTATAAAAGTTGTTAAGTTTGTGGAAAAGGAAAGTGCTAACAATTTTTATTCTGTTCACTGATTGGACAACTAGAATATGCCTCGTGGTTTTTGGATGGTTCATGCCCATATTGAATATTAATCAGCACGGAGCACTCGTCTGTCTAAGCCCCAGCTGCTTGTGACTCTTTTGGGTATGTCCGGATAATGAGGACATTTGGTGTTGGAATTCCACATTTCAGTTTTCACCTTCAGTCTCCCTGTGAAACCCAGGGCAAAACTTGACTCCTTAGATAAGTATTTTCCTGTACTATTGAATGATATTTATGCATTAACCTTCAAAGATTTTTACAATTATGGACAAGAGCACTTTAAATACTAGTGAGTGATCTGTTCTAACTTTGTTAATGATGTTGCTAATTACATAGTTAATCATGTCATCTTGAAAACTGAAAGTGACAACAAACCATAGCTTCTCTTTTCATCATTTTGAATCACAGATCTTTTCAGTTCCACAATAGGAATGGGATTGATGTAAAAAAAAAAATCAAATATAAAAGAAATTATAATTTTTTAGACAAAAGGTTTGCATTGCATGAGGTAGTTCTGAGATGTAGGCATGACTGAAATCTATAAGATTGGGCCTGTTTCCTGTACGTTTTATCAAAAATTCATGAGCAAATTCTATCACCTTGGTGATCTACAATACAAAGGAAGAGATGTACATGACATTGAGTTAAATACAGCACATTGCAGACTAAACAGAGCTCAGCTACAGAATTGGAGAATGCTTTTCTCCCCATTCCAAATCTTCTCTGTCATACAATAGTAGTCCCTGCATTCTGGGAGAATGGGAATTATCTGATGGCTTCCGAGAACTATGACACAAAACTTACAGTCTCGCACCTTGTTACTACAGACCAGAACTCAAACAAAAAAAAAATCTGTTTGTTATTGCATTATAAGTCTTTTTTCCCTTAATATTTTGCATTACACTACAAATGCACTAGACCTAACTCTTTAATGTAATTTTTGCCACAAGTGAAATTAACTTTCTATGGGAACATCTACACAGCAGGGCTAAAGCTGAAATAAGCTACACAACTTGAGCTACATTAATTGCATAGCTTAAGTCAAAATAGCTTATTTTGGCTTTTGGCGCTGTCCACACAACAAGGAAGTCCAAGAAAGAGCACTCTTCCTCTGACTTCCCTTATTCCTCATAAAATGAGGGTTACAGAAGTTGGAGCAAGAAGTCCTCCAGCTCAACATTATTTTGACATTACAGGCAGTCTCCGACTTACGCGGATCCGCACTTACGAACGGGGCTTTCTCGCCCCGGAGCTCACAGGCAGCGGTCAGCCACCTCGAGCTCCGGGGCGAGAAAAGCTGCTGCGGGTGCCCCTGGTCTGCTGGGGACCGTCTCCAGAAGACCAGGGGCACCGGGAGCAAAGCGGTCCGGCCAGAGCAGCGCCTCAGAGGCGAGGCACCCCCCTCTGCCGCTTTGCTCCCTGTGTCCCTGGTCTGCTGGGGGGGGGGCGCAGCTAGTGTGTCCCCCCCAGCAGACCAGGCTTTTGTTGTGGACCCTGGGGCAGAGCAGCTGGGGCACTGCCGGTTGGTCCCGCAGCGCCGCTCTGGGCACTACTGGACCAACCCGGCAGCACCCCAACTGCTCTGCCCCAGGCGACCTGATTCAACCGCTGCTGGTCAGTTTCAGCAGTGGCTGAATCAGGACTCCTGGGGCAGAGCAGCTGGGGTGCTGCTGGGTTGGTCCAGTAGTGCTGAGGAGCGGTGCTACTGGAGCAACCCAGCAGCACCCCAGCTGCTCTGCCCCAGACGTCCCCAAGTCAGCCGTTGCTGAAACTGACCAGCGCTGACTACAGGAAGCCCGAGGCACAGTTGCTCTGCCCCGGGCTTCCTAGAATCAGCTGCTGATCAGTTTCAGCAGTAGCTGACTTGGGGTTCTTAAGTTGAATCTGTATGTAAGTCAGAACTGGCGGTCAGTTTCAGCAGCGGCTGAATCTGGACGCCAGTTCCGACTTACATACAGATTCAACTTAAGAACAAACCTACAGTCCCTTTCTTGTACGTAACCCGGGGACTGCCTGTATGTCAAAATAACTCCTTATAGTGTAGATGCGGACTATGTTATTTTGGAATAATATCAGGGTCATGATCATGAGGGTTAGCCAGCAGCCTGGGGACTAAGAGGTTAACTATACCTAACTCAGGTAGAGTTAGCCAGTAGGAATCTCAAACTAGGACAAAGGAATTTTTGGGTTTCCCTCCTTTGTCTCTGGGTAGTTTTTCTCTCCAGCTATTGAAGGGGACAGGATGTCTCCCTCTAAGACAGTGGTCCCCAACCTTTCAAGGTTGCCGGGCGCCAGGGGGCAGGGCCTTTCGCCCGCCGGGCGCCAGGGGGCGGGGACACTTGCGCCCCGGGGGCGGCCCCCCCATAGCTGCATGCCCGGGGCCGGCGCTCCCCCCGCCCAGCGCCGCGCGCCCGGGGCCGGCGCTCCCCCCACCATGCACTGCGTGCCCGGGGCCGGCGCTCCCCCCGCCATGCGCCGCGCGCCCGGGGCCGGCGCTCCCCCCGCCATGCGCCGCGCGCCCGTGGCCGGCCCCGAGCACCTGGCGGGCGCATGGAAATGCCCCCGCGGGCACCGTGTTGGAGACCACGGCTCTAAGAAAATACTCTTCATAGTCTGTAAGTAGGATAAAGTTTAGATAAATCCATTAGGTTTTATTATTTTATGGTTTGGGAAATGGGATCTGCGGTCTGTGCATTTAAAAATGGGTTTTGCTCTCCTTTGTACTAAGTTTCTGGCCCATGGTAAATTTCTCCTCCAGGCGTATATTATTTTGTTACTCTTCCATCTAGTCATTATGCTTGCAACAGGAATATCATGGTGATAATAAAAGTTCTCTTTTCTTTTTATTTACTTGGTATTGGTTAATTTTTGTGTCCTGGTTTGTACTTCAGGGGTGAGATTTCCCAAGCAGTCTCTGCCTGGTTGCTTTATTAATATTTGGGTGGTGGCAGCAGAGATATTTATCCCCAAAATCTAAGTTAAGATTTTTTTGGGGGGGAGGGGAGGAGTTTTATACCAAAGCCTGGTAGATAAGGTTTTGGGGTACTTTTTCTGGCTCCCACTCCTGCATTTATCGTGCCAGAGTGAGGAAGGAGCCATGACAAGCTATTCTGAAATAACACTGCTGTGTAGACACTCATATATATGTGCTGCTGCAGTGATAGGAATTAGAGCTGTGCCTATAAATAAAAGTAGAAGAGTGCATATTATTGATGTTTCATTGCCCAGAAAGGGTTTAAAATTCTCTGTGAAAATATATAAATACTTCATTGCTCTCTTCTAAACTGGAGGGTTAGCTCAGTGGTTTGATCATTGGCCTACTAAACCAAGGGTTGAGTTCAGTCCTTCAGAGGGCCTTTTAGGGATCTGGGACAAATCTGTCAGGGATGGTACTTGTCCTGCTATGAGGGGACCTCTCAAGGTCCCTTCCAGTTTTCCTTATGTAAAATGCCTATTTGGCAAACAAAAAGAAGTCCAAAGAACTGCTATCTTTAGTAGGTATTCTTTGATATTTCACGTTTATCAAAAGAGTCATATCAAAACCCCATTTTATCACAAGAGGGCTGAAACTTGACTCCGTACAATGTAATGAAACTAAACAATGCTCAGAAAGTCATAAGTGACACTGAATTTCTACCCAGCAAAACATAAAACATCATACACGAGTGACATTTTACACCCTGGTGCCGATAAAAAATTCAGTTTTATTGCAAGCAGCAAGGACCCTTTCCCAGGATTTTCAGCCCAGACAGTTGCTGTGAAAAAGATTAATATAAAATAAGGAAAAACATGCCACAGCTGTGGGCTCAGAGTTAAACAGCCAGCCTGGTTAAAAATTGAATAAAAAACATTTTGTAAAGGAGAGAGGCTTCTCATGCCTTTTCCTTATCGTTCTTCTGCCATTCCCCAAATTGCAGGGCCAGGGCAAATGCCAGGAAGCTGCCAAAGTCACTGTTGGTTCTATTCAAAAGCAGATCCTCCCACTAAGGAAGGCTGTCATTGGTCAGTACCCAGCTCCTCTTTATAGTTGTCCTAGAAAGACTTCCATTGTATAAAAAGTTAATGCAAACAGGGTTGATTAGGGGCCAGCTGTTTCAAATATATCAAAATCTGTTCTGTGACAAAACACAGTATGTGGCATGCTGTATGATAAGCAGAACAAACGTTTACTTAGGAAGGAAATGCTATGGACGGCAATGGTACCTCAGGATTTGCTCAAATACAGAAGAATCAAGATGAGAGACACCAAAATGAAAGTTACGCACCTGGAGTAGTGTGCAAACTGCTGATATGCTATTACTCCCTCCACCATCTGTTCATGAGGTTTGAAGTTCTTCATGAGAGGCAAAACAAAACAGAGGAATCTTGATTCTATACAAAATACTATTTGCTTGTGCCTGGGTTGTCTAAGGAGAAGCGCTAGAAGTACAGAAGACAGATCAAACTCCTCCTAGCCACAGCATGCAATAATTAGAAATAAACATGAACAGTGAGCTTCAGCCATCATGATCCAGCCTTAGCAATGCCTGGTAGCAGAAAACTGAGGCATTTACAAAAAGCCTGAGCTTTTTACATTTAATGATAATTAAAACCAGCAATAGTATAGTCCTTCAGCCTTCCACGTATGTGAATGCCTACGGACAAATAATTTAGACAGTGTTTGAAGAAATGAGTCAGCTGTCCCATATATAGGCTTAGGAAGGTCCCTTTTAATAGCAATAATCCAGGCTTTAAGCTCTGTGAGCAAAAGGAATGGTGACTGTTGGTCTCTGAATAAACCAGTTTCTTGTTCCACAGCAGAGACATTACAAAACCCTCCAGAGCCTCTGCAGGAATTCACACTTTCTGTTTTACCATAAATCAAGGCTCTAAGGTTAGTTCATATTATGAAACATGGCATAAAACTCGGGCTTTAATTTTTCATATTTCTACTGTACATTAACAAAAGCACCTATTTAATTTTGATAACTATGTAAATATATTCAAATAAAATGTAAATGGTGTGATAATTATGTGCTGACTGTCCCAATTTTATAAAGATGATAATCAATGCAATTCCTTTCAGATAATGGCTTATGCAGATACAGCATGAACTAAGTGAGTTTTTAAATATCATTGTTAACCCATTGCTTATTTGAACAAAAGTAAAAATAAATCCTGCCTAATGCGCAGAGTGCCCAATGTAAGGAGTTAGCTGTGCATTCAAGCTATAGCAAATAAAAGACGCATGGATGGCTAATGTTCTTTAACGCTATATGGATATATCAGGTAAGTTAGTAACTTACCTGATATATCCACAGCAGAGAGAAAGAGGATTGCTTATTTCAAGAAATTGTGAGCTTTTATTTCAATTATTGAACTGTCAATGTAGGAGTCAGACATAAAACTAGATTGTATGTATTGTTCACCGCACAATGAAATTATTTCCAATTAACTTTCAGGGGATATCTGGTTTCACAAATGTGGTTTGAAATTAACTACTTTCTCTGAATACTGTTTATATTTTATACACCTTCTGGCATTTCAGTTTAATGTGCAGATGGACAGGAATTGCAGATATTGCATAGTGATCTCAGTGATTTTTAGTACTCCTAATAATATCTTCCTCAAAGCCCAACTTACCTGATAATACACATAAGTATCTTATCTTCATTAGCATTTATGGGACATCATTATGCTTCTGAAGATATTAGACTTCTGATTTTCACCAGCACTTCTGTTTGTGGTGACTTCTAAAATCAGGGTAAAGGTGATCAACATGTAGTTGCTTCATTTTGTTTAAAGGAGTTAAAATGAGGATAGAAGATGCTGGTAGTATACAGGTGCTATTTATTTTTGTAATGTTTTCTTTTACTTACTCTGAGTGCAGAAGATGAGGGCCTGCAAGAGACCTTAAAAGCTTTGCCTCTTCAGGTACTGATGACAAAAACTTCCCAGAGTCACAGATTCCCTGGCTCTGAGAAATAAACAAATAAGATGCCACCATCAAGTGCTTTTTTATCCCTAAAACCAAGGGTGAACACTTGAAACCACCTCCAGGAGTACCCCCACGCCCTTTTGCCCCAAAAAAGCTTGAAAAAAGAAAAGAGAAAAATAAGCTGCAGTCTCTAGTATCTGACCCCTCAGTCAGAAGCATGCAGATACACAAAGACAGATAGGACACCAGAATCAAATCGTCACCTTACAAAAAGTGATTTTTATTATAAAACAATAGACAAACTTGATAAAGCATACTTGGTTGCTAAATGTTACAGAACAACTAAGGAAAACAAATTAAAACATAGAGAAAAAAAATCTATGGGCACAATGAGAGGTACTAAATGGGGAGGGGAGGTATAGATACATGCAGAGAAGTTCAAACCAAACCACAAAATAAAGAAAAATTACCCTGAAGCTGATTAAATTCACTTTTCTTTCCCCTTTACTTACTTCCAGTCTCCTCTTTGTTCAGTCCACTTCCATGCTCTGAATTCCTTGGCGACATGGTAGTCCTGCCTGAGTTTAAATCATTCTGTATCTCTCAACTCCTGGTTTATCTCTCCCACACAAAGAAAGCAGGCAAGGAATCTTATACAATCCAAATTTCAGCCCTCTATCTCGATTGGTTCTTCCAACCCCCTGGCCAACACCTTTGCGAGCTACCTGAGTTTAAACCCGTAGTCACTGAGTGCTGGTCAGCACTCTTCCTGTCCATTACAGCAAGTATGTTCACTTTTCTGCTATTAGAACACAGTATCTCTCACAAATTTTTGTTGTATTTTCTAATCCCACAAAATGTCTAAATCGCATACATGTGTAATCACACTGAACAATATGAAAGTGAAAGACTGCAATTTTCCTTTGTGCTGTTGTACTCCTGGATAAATGAGGATAAAATAAATCAAATGCATTTAATTTGCATGGTCAATTAGACAAATTAAGCTTGTAGATTAGTAATTATTAATTTTTATTGGCAGTGGAGTACAGTAGACATATCTACAGGACTGTCTGTAGGTCTTACATAAGCAGATATTTATACAGCCAAAACTAAGTTATGAACACATCAGAAATGGAGGTTGTTCATAATTCTGAAATATTTATAACTAAGGGGCTGGGCACTATGCATATATGGTGGTGTTTGGTGTGCAGCATATACCGTGTCAAATAGAAAAACAGTGAGACCCAAATCCTCAAGGGTGGTGCCTAACTCCCATTGAAATCTATGAGAATTAGGCCCTTAAGGCACTTTTGAGGATTTGGGCCTGATTTACATATAACTGACCAACTAAAATTATTATAACCAATTGAACTCAGTCCTACAGTTTGAGGAATAATTTTAAATCTTCAAACAAAAGAAAACTAGGAAAAAGTCAGGACATTTGAGAAGAAATTGTTGAAATTATTTTAGTATTAAGTAGTCGTTACATTTAATGGGGACAGTTTATTCATTTCTCTGGATTAAAAAGAATTTGATTATTTTCTTGCATTATCTGTTCAATAAAACAATGGTTGTTAATCCCACTGCATGCCCCTGAACTCTTTAAAAGTACATAGTGAAAATAGACGCATAGGACCAATTTACAGCAGTGAGTTAAGGGGCTCTTACTGAGTTTGAGGCGAAACAGGGTAGGTAAGGGCTACCCTGTGGAATAGATACTTTGTTACTCCTAAATGCATGTTAAGGACCAGTGTGCTTGTTCTCTACCTGATGAGACAAAACACAATTCTTATCCTGAAAAGAGCCTAATCCTACTTCCAGGAAAATAATTGGGAGCCAGATTAGGCCTTTAAAGAAGAGTTTCTGGTTTATCTATCCTATCTTCCAAACTCCTAGCTACATGGATAGGACACTGAATAGGCTCTAAACTCTGTTCCTAGTTTTGTCATTGGGTAGCAGTGTGACCTTCAGTAAGTGTGACCCTCTGTGCCTCAGTTTCCTCATCTTTAAAACAGAGCTCATGGGCTTAATCTGCAGCAATGAAGATGTAGGTTATTTATTAGTAAAACCTTTCTATAGGCTTCTGCCTAAGGTTGGGTAACCCCCTTCCCTGGAGGTTTTTAAGAACACTTTGGATAAAAACCTGTCAAAGAAGGTCTAGGTTTTAGTTGGACCTGCCTCAATGCAGTGGGCTGAACTTGATGGCATCTCACGGCCCAATAGTTCTATGATTCTATATTATTCATAAGAAAAATCCCGCTAACTGCTTGTATGCATCAGGATTATTTATATGAATAAAGGGTCTGTGCTCCACTGCTATTGCCTATTGTATTCATAGTGTTCTTTACAGTGAAGTTTCTCACGTTGAAGATTCAAAACACAGAACTCTCGGTTTCAGTGCAATATTGCCACATGTTCAAGGCTATGGTTCTTAACGCAATACACAGTATGCTGAACAGTATGAATTCCCTTAATAGAACCCTGCTGCTGAGAAAAGAAAGAACAGAAAGCTAACAATATTGATACAGTAACATAAGATTGTAATTTTCCAGACATAAATGTTACTTCCACTGTGAGCATATCTTTACCCTATACATGTCACTGTGATGACCTTTAGAAAATGATTTTGTTTTCTCTGAGCATCAACAATGACTCTTTTCCCTTTGCAGAACTAGTAGATAAAAATACCACTAGGTTATATATATTAGTGCACCTTTAAATTTCCTCCATTATCATTTCTCTTTTTCCTTTGAATCTTTGTCTCTTTATTTTTAATTTTTTTCTATATCCTATCCTTTTTTCTTCAGTTTCAGACACTTTTCTTTTAATTGCTCTTTTCAGAGAGATAAATTTTTAGTGTGATGCACAGGGAATTAACTCCCAGTTCCCAGATCACAATAATGTTCACAGAAGCCATGTGTCTAAATCCCAGTGCACTATGTTGAAACACTACCTGATGCGGCTCATGTTTTCTTTCATCGTGTACTTTTTCAGTTTTGTTTGTTCTTCTTTTTTAATCTCCCACATGTCCCATTTTATTTTCCTTTTCTTCTTATTTCTCACCCATCCCTTTTAACTGCATCAAAGTCAACTAGTCCAAATCCATAATATCAGCTGTCATTGGGCTGGCTCTTTAAGAGAGTCACATGAACAGCCTACATGTGAGAGGCTTCAGTGAAGGGAGTGAGCAAAGGCAGGTCCACTTGGGGATAGTTAACTGCCTAAGTAATTGGAAGGCAGTTAATTAAGTGAGGAGCACCTGGGCCTAATAAGAAGCTTAAGAGAAAAGGAGCTTCTGAGGGATAGGAAAACCCCAGAGGAAGAGGAACTTCTGTGGAGCTTGAACTAGATACAAGATCGCCAGACAGAGATGCTGAGTAAGTGGGGAACAGGTGGTAGAGCTTTCCAGACAGCAGAGAAGCTTGACATTTTACAGCAGAAGGAGCTGCTGGTGCAATCTACTGAATTCTGTTTACAGGACTTCTAAATGTCATATGGGCTCTGAGGCAAGAGCCTCTAAACATCTGAAGAAGTGCTTTTTTTCAGGGCCCTTTCTTTAAAGGAGGCATACTGCCATTAAGTAGTGTTTGGCTTCTTAATTGGGCTGTTTGAGGGTCCTCACTGTCAGCTTCAATTAGGAGGGGAAACTGAGGCAGGCTAGAGCAGAGCCATGTTCAACCACAAGGAGGTTTTTGAGAGGCAGTGGTGCCCCCATCCAAATCAACACCCTGTTTCACAAACGGGTGTAGATTGTTAGGATTGCCCTCTGCTGAATATGGGACATCTGAAAAAATTACTTCTATTCAAGAGAGTTCAATAGCAATCAGTCTGGGTGGGGTTGCGACTTCTTTGGTGGATAGGGACACAATTCAAAATGACCTTAGCAAGTTAGAGAAATGGTCAGAGGTAAACAGGATGAGGTTTAATAAAGAGAAATGCAAAGTGCTCCACTTAGGAAGGAACAATCAGTTCCATACATACAAGATGGGAAGCGACTGTCTAGGAAGGAGCATGGCGGAAAGGGATCTAGGGGTCATAGTGGACCACAAGTTGAATATGAGTCAACAGTGTGACGCTGTTGCAAAAAAAGCAAATATGATTCTAGGTTGTATCAACAGGTGTGTTGTAAGCAAAACTCGTGAAGTCTTTCTGCCACTCTACTCTGCACTAGTTAGGCCTCAGCTGGAGTACTGTGTCCAGTTCTGGGAGCCACATTTCAAGAAAGATGTGGAGAAATTGGAAAGGGTACAGAGAAGAGCCACAAGAATGATTAAAGGTTTAGAGAACATGACCTATGAAGCCAGGCTTCATAAACTGGGCTTGTTTAGTTTGGAAAAAAGAAGATTAAGGGGGGACATATCTAAAAGGGTGTCACAAGGAGGAAGGAGAAAATTTGTTCCTTTTGGTTTCTGAGGACAGGACAAGGAGTAATGGGCTTAAAGTGCAGCAGGGGAGGTTTAGATTGGACATTAGGAAAAAATTCCTAACTGTTAGGGTGGTCAAATATTGGAATAAATTGCCAAGGGAGGTGGTGGAATCTCCCTCTCTGGAGATATTTAAGAACAGGTTAGATAGACATCTGTCAGGGATGGTGTAGACGGACTTGGTCCTGCCTTGAGGGTGGGGGGCTGGACTCTATGACCTCTTGAGGTCCCTTCCAGTCCTATGATTCTATGATTCAGTCAGAACTGTTGTACAAACATTCAAATTAAAGTCAGGTTGGCTGCGCCTATGTTAAAAAGAAATACTGCATAGTTAGATTCTTTTTATTTACGTGCCTATCTTTAGGGCTAACTTGGGGAGAGGTGAAACACACACCCCCAGGCACCTCTTTTATATGAGGGGTGTGGATGATTGACTGACTCGACCCTCCCTGCCTGTCACTCTTCACCCTCCATGCCTGGCTGAGATGGACTTTCCTCTCCTGGTATCTGGAGCTATGACTTCCCAAAACAACACGTGTGTGTGGGGGGGGGGGGGGAGGTGGAAGATTAAATGTCCTCTCCAAATGTCTGCCAGGTTTCAAACCAGAATGGCCAGCAGCAGCCTTTTAGCAATGTGCAGGAAGAGAGGTAGTAGCTTACAGCCACAGGGAAGGAGGAGAGGAGGAAGGAATGATCTACCATACATCTTTGCAGAGGTCATCCCTCCCTTTCTGCACAGTGTCAAAAGACAGATAACACCTCTAGGCTGCTGCTGGCCACCATCAAAATCCAGTTGTCCCGTAGTTAGAGAGTGGGCAGGAAGGGGTTAAGCTCTAAGGATGTACTGTGCTGAGCACTCCAACAAGGGGCTGATTCTCTGCACAGCCTGGGAGTGAGATGTATCCTGCCAGAGGAAATATAAAGAAGCAGCAGAGCTGGGATTGTGGGGTGAAGGGACAAAGCAGGGAAGGAAAAATTAGAGGGGGAGCATGTAAAGGGCCAATGAGTGCACAGCAGAGGCAACATCTAACTGGCATCTTCCTGTATTCACCTGTATTCACCAGCCACTGCAACTCGTGGTGCCCAGCTAGTGCTGGCCAGAAACAGGATGGGGCTCTGCTGGATGGGAGCTAGCACCCAGTGGGAGCTGTACTGATGGGCCAGCAGGAGGAGCGGTTGGCCCTGCATGCACCTACTTTCCCTGATAGTAGATTTGCATCCCCATCCCCATTGTCCGCTACTGGATCCACTTCTGACTGGTGGGCAGAGTTCCAGGCTATGTCTACACTACGATGAACCATCGAAAAAAGGCAAGCAAATTGTGCTCTGCAATTTGCGTACCTTTTTCTGATAGTTTTTTCTGAAGAGGCTTTTCCAAAATTTGGCCCATCTACACTGGGCCAAACTTCAGAAAAGCTTCCTCTTTCGGAAGAGCCCTTCTTCCTCATGGGAGGAAGAAGGCAGGGCTTTGGAAAGAGTGTGTCTGCTCTTCTGGGGGGAAAAAAAGGGGGGGGGGGAAGAGCAGACATGTTCCCTGGATGCGGTGGATTTTTTCTGGGATACCTCTGGTACCCCAGAACAAATACATAGTGTAGACATAGCCCCAGGCAACACAGAACCCACTGGTACTGATGGTGGGAGACAGAAAATACAGGACAATTTGCCCATTTTTTAAAAAAAGTTGGGACACCTGCAAGAGAGCTTAAAAACAGGACTGTCCCTATAAAAACAAGGACTTCTTCAACACTCTTGTCTTGAAAGACCCAACTGTGTAAATATGTAATTGGGAGCATCTTAAAAAGCTGTTTTTAAAATTTACCTAATACAGTGTAATTATATATTAAGAGCAGTCAGGGGTTCCTATACATGTAGATTACATGGCTGCCATTTACACACCATAAAGCCATATAGTGAAAGTCCTCAGGATGATATTTCAACTGAAATTAGCTTATCTGGACTGGGAACTACATTTCTAAAGGAAATAACTGATTTAGGCCAAAATTAGCAGTTTCATATGCCTCAAATCTTTGTGCGAAAACTAAGATACCTTAAATGAACATGAATTTGTTTAATAAGTGTGCAGGACTTTCTGTAAATCTGGCCCCATAAAGTGTCTCATGTTTGGGGACCCAAGAATGGAAACACCTAAAATCACAGATTACTTTTTAAAACACTTCTAAAAATATTGGCCATTATTTCTGTACACCATGTACTTACAGGCAATCACTATATTGTTTTCTCACATCAACCTTTGCCAAAAACCAGACTCTAAAACTGAACACCTTTTATATACAGTGACTTCATTTAACAGCCAACCTTTCTAATTATTTTCAAAAATAGACCTATTATGAACAAGTAAAATGCCATAACTGTTAGACAAACCTATTGTAAAATATTCTTTCTGTCTCAGTATATTTGGTGATGGCAGTTTTCAATGAGTTTGGTGCATGTCTGTAGTTGATAATGGCAATTTTACTTGAACAGTTGGATCAGTGGTGTAAAGGGAGTTCCTCCATCTTCCAAGTTGGGCCACATTTCTTACTAACACAAAAGCCATTTATTTCTCTGGAAATACCACGTATACATCCTTGAGAATGGAGAACTAGCTTTCTCTCAAATTCCTGATGCAGTGTGTTCACATCAGAAACTGTTAAGGCATCCTAATGTGATGTGATAGTCACATTGCACTGGGGATTGATCCAGAGAACATTTACATGGTCTCCACTGACAGGCTACATCTAGACTGTAGCTCTTTTCTAGGATACCTCTGGTGCATTCAAGGAACACATCTGCTTTTCTGAATTTTTTTTTTTTGGAAAAGTAGATGTGTTCTTTTGCCATCCCTGTGCAAGGAAGAAGGGATGTGTAGAAAGAGGAGGTTTTGCCAAAATTTGGCGCCATGTAGATGCACCAAATTTCAGAAAAGCTTCTTTTGAAAGAAAAGTGGAAAAAGGTATGCAAATTGCATTTCACAATTTGCATATCTTTTTCCAACTTTTCTTTGTGGTATAGACATAGCCACAGAGTATTAAGTATTCTGATAGTTTGGTTCAGTCTCCCTGGTATGTACTACTTGGCCTATTATATATTCTTCTGTTTTTACAAGAGATTTCCATTTTTTGTAAAGTCTGGGTGGAATATTTTTGTGGAACAGGAATTTCCAGGACAAAAAAATATGTACTTCTTTTATATTCTCTGGCAATGCTTGTATTGATAGCTGCTTTCAAGATGTAGTCATATTTGTATTTTAATGTAGCCTTTGTAATTCTGAGAGAGCAATAAAATAGCATGTTAAAGCCTATTGTGCCATCAACTTTGAAACAATTTGAAATCACATTGAAATTATAGGGAGTCCTATTCAAAAACCCAATTGCACAGTCTTATTATACTTGCTAAGGGCCAGGTTTGTTTCTTCAATGGGATTGTTCTCTCCTGGTACAGAGGCAAAGAACAGAAATTGGCCCATCTTTTGGAAATACAATTCTTAGCTACACAGCTCCATTTAATAGTCAAATTAAATGGTTTTGGATGAAGTTGTCAATGCACTCACTTTTTGTATCATTCATCAGTACACTAGGTACTGATGAATGATACAAAAAGTGTGTATGTGGGCGGAGAGAGACTGCGGATGGGGCTAGAGCAAAAGAGAATTCCTAGAAATGTTGTTTTCTTGTAACGAGGTAGTGAAGGGTTGACAGTCTGAAAACAGCAGTTGTGATTCAGTTTACATGGAACTTCCAACCCCGCACTGGTCGGAGAGGGGTTAACCAGGCCTGCTGGGCTGAGAAGGCCCCTCCCTCACAGCCCTGCTGGACATGCTCCAACTGCAGACCCAGTATAAAGGCCAGTGGAGCAGCTCAGTTGGGACTGACCACTGGAGGGGAAGGAGCTTCTGCCAGACCACAGGAGTAACCATTCTCGCTGGACCAGCTGTAGCTGCTGCACCAGCCACGGCCACCTCCGCAGCCACCATGCAAGCCGCAGCCGCTACCGCTGCACCAGTCACAGCCAGTCACGCAGTTGCCGCCGATGCAGCAGCATTAGGTGCGGACTACACGGGCCAGTGGACAGTATAGGAAGCAGCCCAGGGCAGGGAGCAGAAGGCATCCTGGCAGACTTGGTGTGCTTTGGGGAGAATTCCCCGCTGAGCCAGTGGTGGGAACTGGGCTGGGGTCCGGTGGAGAGGGAGGGCCCGGGCTCCCTTACCCCCAGAGGGGGAAGCCAGTCTAGTGCACTAAAGATAAAGTTCATATTTACCCCCACAGCCGGGAGCACTAAAGACTCGGCTGCTGGGCCATCCTCACTCTGCAGACTGGGACGCTAAAGACTCAGCCACTGGACCATATTTACCCCATAGATGGGGGCGCTATAGACTCAGCCACTGGGCCATATTTTCCCCGTAGATGAGGGCACTATAGACACGGTCATTGGGCCTTACTTGCCCCACAGACGGGGGCGCTATAGACTCGGCCACTGGGCCGTACTACCCCGCTGACTGGGGTGTGGTAGATTAGGCCGCAAGCCGCAACGCCCAGTTTATAGAGACTTTTGCTAGGGCTAGACTATGGGGTGAGCAGCCATGCTTGAGTCCCCAGAGGGGGGGATGGACTACCCACCCCATGACAGTTCCTAATTTAGTAGACCAACTACCTCTACTCAGCAAGATGCTTGTATGTATCTCAAGTGGATATGTGGCTCCTGGAAGTTGGGAATATGCTGCTATTGTCATTTTACACCCCAGAAACTGAAGTACAGAAAGAGTAAGGGCTAGATTTTTAAAAAAATAGAAGGTATCTAAATATGTTTTAAAAGTTTGTTGTGGAGCAGGGAATTATACCCAGGAATCCAGAGTCCCAAACAGTTTAGGGCACTTCTCTTTCACAAAAGTTTAGGATTAGAAGAGCCTTAGGAGGTCATCTGGTCCAATGCTTGTGTTGATAGATGCTTTCAAGAGGTAGTTACATTTGTTTTCTAATGTAGCTCTTGTAAGCAGGACCAAATCCCAACTAAATCACTCTAGCCAGGGCTTTGACAAGCCTGGACCTAAAAAAAACAAAAAACAAAAAAAAACCTATAAGGATGGAAATTTCACCACATCCCTAGAGAATCCAGTGCTTTACCAACTTCCTAGTGAAGTAGTTTTTCCTAATATCCAACCTAGACCTCCCCCACTGTGGCTTGAGATCATTGCTTCTTGTTCTGTCATCTGTCACCACTGAGAACAGCCTCTCTCTCTCTCCTCTTTGGACCTTCCCCCCCCCCTCCCCTTTCAGGTAGTTGAAAGCTGTTATCAACCCCCCCCCCCCCTCTTCTCTTCTGAAGAGTAAATAAGCTCAATTTCTTTAGTTTCTCCTCAAGAGCATGTGCTCCAATCCCCTAATCATGTTTGTTTGCCCTCTGCTAGATTTTCTCTAATTCCTCCACATCCTTTCTGTAGTGGGAAGCCCAAAACTGAACCTAAAACTCCAGATGTGGCCTCACCATTGCCAAATAGAGGGGAATAATCACTTCCTACAATCTGCTTGCAGTGCTCCTACTAATGCATCCCAATATGTCGATAGCCTTCTTGGCTACAAGGGCACACTGACTCATATTCAGCTTCTCATCCACTCTAATCCACTTTTCTGCAGAACTTCTGCTTAGCCAATCGGTCCCCACACTGTAATAATAAAAAGGTTTCTTACATCCTAAGTGCAGGACTCTGCAGTTGTACTTGCTGAACCTCATCAGATTTCTTTTGGCCTAATCCTCCAATTTGTTTAAGTCACTTTGGACTCTATCCATACCCTCCACTGTAAATACTGCTCCTCCAAGCTTAATGTTATCTGTGAATTTGCTGAGGGTGCAATCCACCCCATCATCCAGATTGTTAATGACAATGTTTGAACAAACCATCTTTTCTCTCCATTGACTTTAATTAAACTTAAACAGGGACCTGATTATATGCTGAAGCCCTTCTATATTCATCAAAGCACTCAAGCACTTTCTTAAGTGACTTAGTGACTCAGTACCTATTACTACAACAAACACTCAATTCTACCTTACTGACTCAATACCTATTATAGCAAAAACACTCAATTCTAGCAAGGCTGGCCTTTAAGATTCTGGGAAATGAAATGTGACTAAATTAAAGTTCTTCATATGCAATCACGGGTAACTTGTCCTCCAAGGCTTTTGTTTTAATGGAAACCTTTGAGAAACTTATTGCTGGTCTTGGTTGCATTGGAAAGCAGACAGGAATATAATAGCATATTGAGAAAATCTTCATAAATGTGTAAAATATTAAATACAATTTTGACTATGACTCTAGGGCCTTATATGCTATGAAGTATCCCACAGTATACTTTTTATATAAAAATGTCTGAAAGACAACCAAAATGCACAGGATGCAAAAGACCATAAGATAAAATGTTCACAACTATCTTGACTTAGGTCCATTTTCAAAAGTTACTTATGCACTTATAAGCGTAGGTCTCACTGACTTTCAGTGAGACTTTAGTTTAAGTGCTTGAGAGTCACTTTTTAAAATGAGACTTAGGTTCCTAAATCACATGGCTGAAAATTCTACCTTATAACTATCTCAGGCCTAATGTAGACCATTTTGGATTTCGTTTACCACTTATAAAAGCAGATGTAATGCCAATGACTTCAGTGGAATTGAATCAATTTAATTCAGCACTGAATTTAGCCCTGTGGGTCCAAATTTCTCTGTAATGGGAGGTAAGTAGCTTTATTAGAATTTTAGATGCATTAAAAAAATGTGTCCTGATATTAAAAAACTATGATTTTAAAAATATCAAATACCCTGAAAAAGTAACTCTTCTGCCTTATCAATTAACCTTATTGATTAACCTATCATGACTTTATCATCACTCTGATGTGCATGACAGGCTGTCAGATTAAACATGAATGCCATCTGGACCCTAAAGTGAATATGTACTGAAGCTATGTTGGCTCTGATTCTCAGCTGCCATACAACTGATTGGTACCACTTCACTAGTGCAAAAGGGGCATGAGGCAAGAATGCCTAGCCAAACAGGGAGTTGCAGGACCGGACCATCAGTGGAAAGACCTATGTTTACAAAGCCTTTGAAGATTTTAAGATGCTAAGGATGAGAAGGAATTGTCTAGAGTAGAGATGTTAGATAGCGGGTAACAGAATAGTCAAGTAACCACATGAATTCTTATCAGTTACTTAACTATTCTCTATTCCCCAGGGTTGGGGCCAGCCGCCAGTGCACTCTGGCTCCACTCCTGAGGAACCCCCTGCTATCCCACACTGCTGCCTCTATATCAGAGGCAGCAGCACAAAGTGCCAGGTGGGAGCTGGTCTGTGAGGGAAGACAGTTTCAAAAATAGCTCCCTGTGCCGACCGGCTGCCTGTCACTCTGCACTGCTGTCTCTGATACAGAGGCAGCACTACAGGGTGGCAGCAGCCCCTATCCATGGAGGTCCGAGTTCCCAGGGACAGAGGCTGCTCCACCTCCCATGGAGCAGCCTCTGTCCATGGTGAGCCTGGGCCCACTGCGGACAGAGGCTGCTCCAGCAGCAGTCCCTCTCCACAGGTGATATGAGCTCCCCAGGGACAGAGGCCAGCATCTGTTCACAGGGAGCTCAGACCTCCTACAGACAAGGGCTGCTGCTGGGGACCAAGATTTCTGGTGGTAGCAATGCAAAACAAGCTTTTGGTGCAGGGTAACTTAAGATGTTGTTTATGCACAAAGCCCCATGTGGGACTATTCAGACATGGTGTTCTACTCACATGATTCTTTTTGGATGATTGGGGGGAGGGTGGCAAACTGCCAAGCCTCGAATCTGTTAATAGTGAGGCTTGTCAGAAGAAAATGATTTAGTTTTTTGACTTACATACCAGAGCTAGCAACTAACATGATGTGATGGGCCATGAACAATATTCAGTGTTTTTTTTTTTAACCATTAGCATCATACTTGTTTCCTAACATTTGTCATTTTTATTTCCTAAAATACCTTTGATAGCCTATATGCCCAAAGATCATGAAAATCTGTTTTATAGTAATGCCAATTTTTTGTACTGTGCCAGCAAATCACCATCTTACTACACTGAAATAAAACATGACCTGATGTAGATATGGTTATAAACTGAGCCAGTAAGGGAGAGTAGAAGCTTGTGGACTGAATAAGAAGTTTGTGAGAAAAGGGCATTTTGCACTGATGTATAGTTATGTCTTTCTACTACATTCTGTTGCGAGTGTTGACAATTTATCAGGAATAGCTAACCCAGATTTGTCCTGGTGATTAAGTTACGATGCAATTATTTATTTGCTGGAAATTAGAGGTGCAGAAAGAGAGAGAGAGTATTATTTTTCAAAATCAGTTAGTTGTCAGAAGTAATTAACTGCTCACATTCAAAAAGATAATCTTTCTTATAGACAAATGGTTTGAGCTTTTTAAATTGATTTTTTTTTTTAAATAGACAAATGAATGTGTTAGAGGCAAACAGGTTATGTGCGTTTTGGAGTTACAGGAGAAAATGAATGCCCTTTCCAGATATATCATTTCTGCAAATGAATGAGATGTAACAACATCTAAACTTCTTTTCTAATAAGTTGTTTTGCTCTGACTGTACTATGCAAGATTTCAAAGTCCCAACACTTTGATTCTCTAGTGTTTGGTTTCATTTGTATATTACAGATGCTTTGAGCAACAATGGCAATGCAATCTACTGCCAGATGGGTCTTACATAGCTCCTTAAAGGTCCTCTCAACCTATAGATTTTATCCATCAGAGCTAAGCTACAACAGCATCTTCTACTCCACTCTGTTCCTGACCCACCAGGCAGAGAAGCATGCCCAAAGAAAAGGGAATGTGGCCAGGGCTTTGCGACACCTGTCTGATCCCTGGCTGCTAGATTGGCTCTTGGGGGCTCTTCCTAGATCAGTCACCACAGATAAGAGCAGTTACTCTTTTAGGCCTGGGTTTGGCTCACAATATGAAGGGGCAGGAGGTTGAAAATGCAGCTTAAATATACCTCCACCTGCTTCTGGACTTGCACCAGAATGTCTATGGTTGTTCAGGAGAATCAGGCTTCTGTGGTTTTTAAACGGAAGTGGAGCTAAACCAGGAAGTTAGGAGAGGTTTGGGGATTTTCTGGTGAGAAATTACTTCTTAAAACCTATGCTGGTGAATTCCGATAATGGGCTCAGCCTACTTTATGAATGCAGGAAAGCAAGAAATTATAGATCTGGGATGAAATTTGCTGAAGGAGGCTGGATCTGGTTTCTTAGATAACATTAAATATCCATTTTCCTGGTACATGATTGCTATTATCATTACACACAAAAATCTTTACTCTCTTCATCCCTAGTAAACCAACTTTTTTTTGCCCTTCAGTTATTTCCATCCTACCTGTAGCTGTGCTATCAAAAACCTTGCCATTAGCTTATAAACAAGTACTTTTTCCAGATATATTGTCACATTTTCATAAGCAGCAGATACTATTGAAATGCAGTACAGGTATTAGCATTTCTAATATGACTGTCTATAATATTTATATGGTACCTCTTATCAGAATGCCTCACAATTTTAATGTATTTAAATGTATTTACTGTGAAGTAGGGAAATACTGTTTCCCTATCTGTAAATGGGAGTGGAGGAACTCTAAACGTATTTAGCTATATAAAAATCACAAAGAGTTAGGCACCTAAATGTTCTTGAAGAACAGAGACTAAAGCCAACGTCCTCAAGCATTCTGGTGCTTAAATTCCCCTTTTTTTCAAATATCAAATTACCTATGAGGATCTGAGCCTAAGAAACTTGAGTCCTAGATGAGCATCTTAATCACTGCCCACACATCTTTCCTTGCAAGTGCCCAGTGAATCTTGTGTAGAGTACAGTCATTTTTATTAGTCTTGCCATCTCAAATCTCTAATAGGCCCTGAACCTGAGAGTTTTTTTCTAACAACAAAACAATGTACTTTCTCAGCTTAAGAGTGGAAATATTTTTATGTGCATGGAACTAGTTATTAGTGATGGTAGCACAATCAGATCACAAAAGCTGCCTAACCATAGAAGTAGACATCTTGGATTCATGGTCACAGACCTCTGAGCTGTGAATAATCTATTCTAGGTTCAAGTAGGGCAAGAGATGGAAATGACTGCTGTCATCAGCATTAGCAAACAAAGATTGGTAACAGTCTATGCAGCTGGCCAATATAAGGAATCACTTATACTTCACATTCACTCCATCTCTCAGACAAAAACCTTGATGACTGAAGCCAACTGCTAATTCCAGATAGGTTAACTATTCAGAGTAAATAACTGAAGTAAAGAGACTTACATTTTTTCTTAGTCTACATTTGACTTTTTTGCATGAACATATTTCAGTGTTTAACTCACAAGGTGTGTTGGTTGTGAGGGTTTCATATTCTAGATTAACTGATAGACCTTGTGTAAGTAGTCACTTAAATAACATTCTTGTTTCTGTTCTAATTGGATAACCAGGAAGAAGGACTCAGTAAATTAATGGGGGTTTAAATCTCCCATGGGGAAACAGGGAGCAATTTACACAGAGATGGAGTGAAAGGTAGAATGACAGAACTTTAGGACTTAATATATTTTCCTTTTCTGAGCCACACTAGCCTTGCCTAATATCACTGCTAGAAAAATTGGGCTATTGTAATATTAATGGCTGGGATGACATCTAGAGTTTCCATTTGGTTACCATCACTTGAATTGTTTGTGGCATGCTTGGCATTATCTAAACTATGAAACAGGGAGACAGACTCTTATATGTGAGTCTAATTTCTGTTAGAGCAGAGCCTATCCTATTCTCCTCCATCAATTAATTGTATTAACAGCAGGGCTTTTTATCACTGGTAATTAGGAGACAGTTTCTATCACGTGGCTTTTTTTAGGCTTGATACATCCCATATGCAGCAATATTTCTAATAATGCCTTGGTATTATTTACTGGTCATCCACTTTCTAGCACTTAATGTTATTCACCCCAGTAATAGCCATACGCAGCTTAGTAATTGCTTGCTTTGTCCCAGCTGTCAAGAGTGCAGCCACATCTTTTTTTTAGCCTATTTAATTAATTGTCTCTGTACTAGTTGACTAGCTAGCAGCTTCAGAACATTATACACTGCTGTGTTAAGTGTTCCAATCCACATAGAACATTCCTGTGTTGTAGCATCATTCATCGTCACAGTTGGTATCATCTGCAAACTTAATAAGCGTTCTCTCTATGCCAATTTCTAAATCGTTGATGAAGATATTGAACAGAACCAGTCCCAAAACAGACCCCTGTGAAACCTCAATTGTTATGTCCTTCCAGCAGGATTATGAACTATTAATAACTACTTTCTGAGAATGGTTATCTAGCCAGTTATGCACCCACCTTATAGTAGCCTCATCTAAGTTATATTTGCCTAATTTATTGATAAGAAAATCATGCGAATCCCTATCAAATGCCTTACTAAAGTCTAGGTATGCCACATCCACCACTTCCTCCATTATCCAAAAGCCTAGTTATCCTATCAAAGATAGCTATCAGATTGGTTTGACATGATTTATTCTTTACAAATCCATGCTGGCTGTTACCTATCTCCCTATTATCTTCCAGGTGTTTGCAGATGAATTCCTTAATTATTTGCTCCATTATCTTTCCAGGCACAGATGTTAAATTGACTGGTCTGCAGTTTCTTGGGTTGTTCTTATTTTCCTTTTTATGGATGGACATATTTGCCCTTTTCCCGTCTTCTGGTCTCTTGTTGCCGGCAAGAGTAAGTCTTAGGTTTGACACTGGGTTCTCAAAGTACAAAGACATGCTACAGAGGTATCTGTCAAACAAAAGGGCTATGACTAGACTGGCATGATTTTCCAGAAATACTTTTAATGGAAAAGTTTTTCCGTTAAAATATTTCCGCAAAAGTGCATCTACATTGGCGGGACTCTTTTGCACAAAAAAAGAAGCCCGGAACCATTTTGCAGAGGGCAAAAGGGCACCAGCCCTTTCCGGGGGCAGGGTCTGGAGCTCCTTTGAGACACGTTCTTAAAGGGATCTCCCTGGACAGCCGTTTCTCTCCTGCTGCGTGCTATAGGACCTCTTGCAGGGACTGTCTGCCATGGCAGTTCTGGTGGTTGCCCTCTGCCTTTTTGGTCACCACTGCCTTTTTTGTCATTTAGTGCCTTTGCTTGTTTTTTTTTTTGTTTGTTTTTTTATCTCCATTTTGGAGTGCCTGCAGCTGGTGCTCCAGGCTGCTGCCCTCCTGTTCCAGGACATGGAGGCGCAGATCGCTTTGGACTCCCTCACCACAGAGGCCATGGCGTCCCTGTGGCATCCCCACCCCAGGGTGGAGAGGCCACTGTGGAGACTGGACACCAATACCAACTGGTGGGACCAGCTGGTCCGGGGGCAATGGGAAGACCAGCAATGACTCCAGAACTTTCACATGCGAAAGCGGATGTTCCTGGAGCTGTGTGCCTGGCTCACCCCCATGCTCGAGAGAGCCACCACCCGGCTGTGGGCATCCATCCCCGTCGACAAGAGGGTCGCCATCGCACCATGGAAGCTGGCCACCCTGGACAGCTACCGATAGGTAGCACACTAGTTCGGGGTGGGCAGATCCACCGTCGGTGTCGTCATGATGGAGGTAAGTCCCGTGGGGAGTGGGGTGGGAAGAGGGTGTTGCACTCCATGCCCAGGGCAGCCAAGACTCCAGGCTGGGTCACGCGGGGGTTTGGGCCATCTCTCCCTTGCAAAGGCCCGCTGGGGGGGGGGGGGCGGGCCGTGGGGTGAGGGGGCCCTGGTGTGTGTGTGTGTGTGTGTGTGTGAGCACAGAGGGCATCATGGGGGGGGGTCAAGGGAGCACACACTCACCCTGCCTTATGTGATGTGTTCCCCTGTGTTTCTCTGCACCCTCCTGCAGGTCGTCCACGCCATCAACAACATCCTGCTCCCAAGAGTCATCAGCCTGCACGATGTGGATGCTACCGTGGCCAGATTCGCTGCCCTCAGGTTCCCCAACTGCGGGGAGCCCTGGATGCAACCCTCATCCCCATCCAGGCCCTGGAACATCGAGCGGCCCATTTTATGAACAGGAAGGGGTGCTGCTCAATTGTCTTCCAGGCCCTCGTGGACCTCCATGGCCACTTCTTAGACGTTTATGTGGGCTGGTCCGGCAGGGCACATGACTCCCGCATCCTCCAGAACTCCAGCCTGTTTTGCAGGCTGGAGGCGGGCACCTACTTCCCCCGGCAGGAGCTGACTGTCGGGGATGTGCCTATGCCCATATGTGTCGTCAGGGACGTGGCCTACCCCCTGCTGCTCTGGCTAATTTGGCCCTACACGGGGCGGCCGGACCAGAACCGGGCCCGGTTCAATGACCACCTCAACCGGGCCCGCAATCATGTGGAGTGCGCCTTTGGCCGCTTGAAAGCCCGCTTCCGTTGTTTGCTCACCTGTCTCGAGATGGGTGAGCAGAATGCCATGGAGATAGTGGCTGCGTGCTCCACAATCTTGTGGAATGGGGAGGCCCTGCATGGATGACAGCCGAGGGCCAGGGCTACGAACAGCCCCACATAGCTGCTATACGCCAGGCGCACCAGGATGAGGTGCGCATCCGGGAGGCCCTAATGGACATGTTCACCCAGGTCCCATAGTAGGGTCACCTCAGTCTCCCTTTACAACTCCCTCCCATCCCCTCTCCTTCCCCCTCTGCTCCCCTTACCTCCCAATAAACACCAAAAACAAGTTTTTGTTTTGAACAGAAAAAATGTATTTTTTTATTTACAAGGGGGAGAGGCGGAGGAGATCTTGAACCGGGACGGGGAGGAGCTACTCCTTGGAGGGGTGGCCCCTGCAAGCGCTCCTTCGGGGGTGGACCTGCACATGGGGGGCAGGCCTGGGGGGCAGGCTGCACAGGAAGGTGGGCAGGAGTAGAAGGGGCAGGGACAGGAGCAGGAGGGGCCATTGCAGGAGGGGGCGGGGGCAGGGGCAGTGCTAGGGGAGGGATGGCGGGGGCATGTGCCATGCCATAATAGATGACATGGCCAATGTGGGCGGTGAGGGTGGCAATTGAATCGGCCATGCGGACGCACTGGGCCTGGAAGGCGCTCCTGGCACCACTGCAGGTCTGTCTCCACGCGTCAAGTGATGGCTGCCTCGACGCGCTCGATGGCCTGCATGTGGCACCGAAGGAGCTGGTCCCGGTGGCGGAGCCGCTGCCTCGGTGGTTGAGTGGCTGGGGGTGCTCCCCCCCCCCCCGTTAGCCCTCACTCATGTAGCCCAGGGACATGTGTCCCCGCAGTGGGGATTTCCCTCGGAGAGCCAGCCAAGGCACCGTGAGCAGGCGAGGGGCTCAGTGGGGGCCACGCTCACAGGGCTGTGACACTGCAGTTTTCCCACAAGCAGCTGACTGTGCCTCACAGCCAGGCATGGGACACTGTGCCATTCTCCGTGCTGCACCCTTGCAGAGGTGCAGGCTCTGACCTGAGTCCCTGAGACCCTGGCTGGTTCCAGCCGGCATCCACCCTTCCCCCCTAGTCCTGTTGGATGTGTGTGAGCAGCACGGTCCCAGGCGAGCCCTGCAGCTGCTTGCCATGGCCACATCCTGCTCAGTCACCAGGCTGCATGTGTTGCTTCCTGCCTAAAGCTACACAGTGTGCAGCTCACGTGGCCTGAGTGACGTGCTGTCCCCCTCCCTCCTCCGGGTGCCTGGCTCCCCCTCCTCCCCTGCCTTTGTGAGTACAAAGTGTAACACTCACCGGTGGATCCTTCCCCAGCCTCTGAGGATGCGCGGGAGACATCGGGGCTGCCAGAGGGGGCCTGCAGGGTGGCAGTGCTGGCCTCGTCCTCTGACACACTGCTGTTTCCTTCCCCTGCCTCAGTGGTCCTGGTGACAGGGGGGTGCATGCTGCTGTCCATGGGGACGTCCGGTGCCTCTGGTGCTGGCTGCCCCAGGATAGTGTGGAGCTGCTGGTAATGGGGGCAGGTGTCGGCTCCTGCCCCTTGGCCCTCGCTGGACCGGACGTAGCCCAGGCACAGCTCCTTGACTTTAGCCCAGACTTGCTCCAGGGTCTGGGCTGGATGGCCCTGCTGGGCGAGCGCCTTGGCCATGTGGGAAAAGATCTCCGCTTTCCGGTGCCAGGACTGGGTCTCGTGCAGGGGTCCAGGAGGGTTCCAGCTCCCCCGGGGACCAGGATGGGGCCCTTTTTCTGGCCCTGGGGGCCTTCTGTGCTGGGGGTGCGGGTGGCTGATCCCCACCTGGAGCTGCCATCGTGCTTGGGGGGAGGGGGGTCTGCTGGACAGCAGGGGCCACATGGCAGAGTTGTGGCCAGAGGTTGAGAAGGGCTCCTGCCTCAGCAGCCTGCGTCTGTTTTAAGGAGGCTCGGGGTACCAGAAAGTCCGAGAGCTGATTGTGGCTACGAAGCTTCCGAGCATCCACTAGGGGTTTTTTCCGTTTAGCCTGCTTTTGCGCAAAATGTCTTAGCTGCCTGTCTACACTGGCCCTTTTCCGCAAAAACATTTCTACAAGAGGGCTTTTTCCCGAATGGGAATGTCAAAGCATTTGCGCAAGAAGCACTGATTTTGAACAGTAGAAAGTCAGTGCTTTTGCACAAAAGCAAGCGGCCAGTGTAGATAGCTGGCAAGTTTTCGCGCAAAAGCAACTGCTTTTGCACAAAATCTTGCCAGTCTAGACGCACCCAAGCAGTTTATTTTTTAACAGCTATCAGCTGCGCTCCTTAACTAAAAGAACAACATGATAGGAAAGGTGACATTCTTACATCCCTTCTGCAAGCCCGGAACCTCATTTCGGCTGTGGATGAAGTGGGAGACTGTCTCTGCTTCCGAGGCACCAGTACCCAAAGCCCATCAGTGAGGTTCAATTTGCTGTGCTCTGGTGCAGCTTTAAATACAGTGTCTCTACCTTGTTTGGCAGTTTGGAAATTTCCAGGAGTTACTCATCGCTTGTTACAGTATGGCTCAGCTGTACTGCTTGTCCTTTGACTTTGTTTACGTGATCAGTACATTTAGGTAAACAAGATTGTTATGTTCCCGCCTTTAACTACAATTTGTTCTTGCTACAATGACACATGTTCCTAGAGGCTTGCTTCTGGCTCATCAGTAATAGGAGGGTGAGGGAAGGAATGGGAAGAGGGGGGAATGCAGGCCTCACCACCCTTATACTTCACACATACAGAGTTCTTCCGCAATTAACCCCTACAACTCTCTCCCTTCTTTCATGATTTTTCAAAGATGATAGCTAAAGGCTCAGATACATCCTCTATCAGCTCCTTGAGTATTCTAGGATGCATTTTAATCAGGCCCTGGTGCCTTGCAGACATCTAACTTTTCTAAGTGATTTTTAAGTTGTTCTTGTTAAAAATGTTATATTCTAAACCTACCCCATTCCCACTAGCATTCATTGTGTTAGGCATTCCTTCATCATCAGACCTCTTGGTGCAGAGCGAAACAAAGAAGTCATTAAGCACCTCTGCCATTTCCAAATTTCCAGTTACTGTTTCTCCCTCCTCATTGAGCAGTGGGCCTATCCTGTCCTTGATCTTCCTCTTGCTTCTAATATATTTATAGAAAGTCTTCTTGTTTCCCTTTATGTCTGTAGCTAGTTTGAGCTTCCTTTGTGAGTAGTGAAAGTGCAAGTATATAGTATGAGCCCTAGAATGTACATTTAGTTTAAAGAAAATTAAAAATACTGTCTGCTCTGTTGTGGTTCTGGTAGGTATCCTGTCCTGATATACCATATTATTATGCAATTACAATGACATTTATCCCATATTATGTCAGTAGGTAGTCTTTCAAAATCTGATAACCATATTTGTATAGGTTGTAAAAATGGCACATGGGAAGAAAATTAAACTTTTTATAGATGTGAACAAACACATAAGGAAAATATTGCAAAGTAATTTAACATGTATCAAATGCAGAGGCTGAACCAGAGCTCATTCAGATCGATGGAAGACGAGAAGGATAAGGACAGGCTGAAAATATGGAGCAGAAGGATTTATAACCATTAGTGTATAGTGTTCCCCACAGGCCAACAGCAATTCTGGGCCCCAGGACAGAACAATCAATGGACCCCTCCTCCCTTGACTAGAGGATCTCCTGGCCAGTCACAACCACATCCCCCACCACTGCTCAGAGGACTCCAGGGGCTGCCAAAGCCCCTCCTCTGCCTTCCCCAGACCCAGCTCAGCAGTATTTGTTACTTAGCTGCTCTGGAACCTGCATAGAGCATATCAAAAGCATCGCTGAAGAGAACTTTTCCCTAAATCAGGTTGGGTTGGGGAAATGAGGAAAGGCATGGCTGTGGCTGGCCTGGAGCTCCTCTGGTGCGGAGAGACACTCAGGGCTTCTCTGGATGGAGGGCTGTGGCCAGCTTGGGGCTTCTCTGGGTAGGCTTGTGGCTCCAGCTAAGGGAGGGGTCACAGAGGATCTCAAGCTTCTAGTGGCTGTTCCACACAGTTCTACTACAACTTACTCTGTTAGCTCAGATGGTGGAGATCTCTTCTATAGATGTAAAAATCCAAAACCCACTAATGACCAAGTTTGGAATCAATGATTCTAGACAGAATTTCCCCCCCCCCTTTCTTAGTAGACATATATTTTAAAATAGAAAATTGCATTCAAAATATATTCACAAGGAGCTGAATTAAGACAAGGGGAAATTCAGTTTTGGTATTTCCTCACTCTTAAATATTCTGCTTTTTTGAATTTTTTATGTATATGAAATTGAACTTGGTCTTATTTAGCGCCAACAATGTCATACATCACTACTACTAGGCACTCTTTGCTTAAGGGATAGCCAAAGCAATAATTTGTAGGATAAAATTAAGTTCCGCTAACAGAAATACATGGTTAACCTTGTTCAAGGACTATGGAAGCTGTGTTAGGTGTGACTCATTTCAACAGGAACTCTGATGAAATGGCCCCTTTATTTGAGGGCCTAAATGTAGATTGAGGCTATGTCTACGCTACACTGTTCTTCTGGAAAAAGCTATGCAAATTGCAAACCGCAATTTGCGTAGCTTTTTCCGCTTCTTTTTTTGGAAGAGGCTTTTCTGACATTTGGTACATCTACGCTGGGCCAAATGTCAGGAAAAACCCTTTTTTTAGAACATCCCTTCTTTCTCGTAAAACAAGGTTTACAGGGATGCCAAAAAAATGTGTCTGCTCTTCCAAAAAGAATTTCAGAAGAGCAGATGTGTTCTCTGGACATGGCAGAGTTTTTTCCAGGATATCCCGGAAAAACACTGTAGTGTAGACATAGCCTGTGGGGCCTAACTTTAGGTAACAAAGTTTAAATATTCTCCAGTCCATTTTTCTCTTTTTTTTTGTTTGTGTAAATATGCCCTCTGTGACTGACATGGTGAAACAGCTTCGCAGAATCTAAGGATTTTAATATTCTCTTTAGGATCTGTCTGCTAATATTTTTTTTAATTTACACTTTCAAAAATTTAATAGGCTTCTAGTTTTAGCAGATTTCTTTTTCCCAAGGATAATAAACTTAATTGTACTGTGGTCGCTGTTATTCCATGGCTAATCTATCGCTAATACTTGAGCCACTTCCTAAATATTACTTTGGTACCCACTCCTCTTGTGTCCTAGAACTATCTTGCTAAGTTATTTATATGAACCCTATTGCTTTAATATTTGAGTGTCTTACAATCCTTATGTTTATCCAGGTGTGGTTAATTAGCTTGTCTCAGATTGCTCATGTAAAATACCAAGAAATTTCTGGACACTTAACTAGATCATATGTTGGTGATTAAAAACTACTACTTCTGTAGTATTAGTTTCTTTGATGTACCAATATTTCACTTCTGATCAGGAGAGCCAATAGTAAAATGGTACTAGAATGTTTGTATTTCAGTTGGCTAATAAAGTTATCCAACACTGAAGTTAACTTACATTCTAAAGCTATATTTAATTAACATTTAAAGAAGGAGAAAAATAACAAATTCAGTATCAATATTGGAACATCAGCATCAAAAGGCTTTTACCATTTTCATAGGCTGATTGTCCCCAAACTGAACTTCTGAAACTTAGCTCATCACTAATTTTAAACATTTCTGGAAAAGAATATGGGTATAATTCCCTGAAAAGTTGAATTTTCAGGGTGTGATTGTATATTCTTTTTAAATTAGGTAGCTGCATGATTTCTATATAGGTGAATAACGGTCGGACATCAAATAGCAATTTAGCATACAAGCAGCCTGATTCTACAATCACTCACACAATTAAATAGTGTTGTTAGTTTGAATGGGACTTATTTCATAAGAAGTGGTTTTCAGGATTAGGTCCTTTAATGGTCATTGCCTGTAGGTATTTTAAGATACTCCAGGGCTATGTCTAGACTGGCATGATTTTCCGCAAATGCTTTTAACAGAAAAGTTTTTCCGTTAAAAGCATTTTTGGAAAAGTGTCTAGATTGGCACGGACGCTTTTCCACAAAATCTAGATGTGATTTTGTGCAAGAAAGCCCTGATCGCCATTTTCGCCATCGGGGCTTTTATGCACAAAACAGTTTTCAGACGTCTACATTGGCCCTTTTGTGCAAAAGCATTTCCGGAAAAGGGCTTTTGCCCGAACGGGAACAGCTTAGTATTTCCGCAAGAACACGGACAATCTTACATGAGATCGTCAGTGTTCTTGCAGAAATTCAAGCGGCCACTGTACACAGCTGGCAAGTTTTTCTGCAAAAGCAGCTGCTTTTGCAGAAAAACTTGCCAGTCTAGATACAGCCCAGCTGTTTTCCAATACCTGTTCTATTTCTTCCCTCTCTAGCATCCTTTCCCTACTTCACTGCTATTTCTCACATCTACACTCTGACCTTCCATTCCCTGAAACCATCCAATAAGATTTGAATTCAGAAATCACCAAATTAGTTATCAAAACAATTCAAAACTCATGTTTCACAAGAAAAATATGGATCTGTGTAAAATTTTTGTACCGCTTTTTTTTTTTTTTTTTGCAATGAAGTACAGTAGCAAGGAAATGTCTTTTCTGAAACTACTGTATACAAATTAAATAAATGAATAGGACTTTTTTTTCATTTATTTGTTCCAGCTGTCTAATACACTCTACTATATAGGCACAGATACTTATCTTTTATGACTTACTCCAACAATTCATCTGAAAATCGAGCTTTCCAGATAAGAAACATAATCCCAGAAATGAATTATGCTACAAAATAGAATGCCATGACTCTTACAGTATGTGTTATCATCGTATGCCTTGCAAGCAACATTTAAAACGATGTAAACAGGTGATTGCAATGACTGTATTAGAGCTCAACTATTCATGGAGCAATTTTAGCAGAGGGGGGGGTGCTAATTGACGCACCATTTCACTACTAGAAATTGAACTAGTGATTAAATGTTAAATCACAAAACTCAGAAGCTACCTAATTATAGATAGTGGTCCTCTCTCTGAAGGACTTCAGACTCAATAATTTTGTTCCATCCTGATGTAAGTCACATAGAACAGCCATGGTAATTGCTATTGATGCCTAATCACATTAACTCTAATTAATGCCACTGTGTATATAATTATGTTGCCCTCACCATCAGATGTCTCTTTATTTCTAATGTGACCATCTCCATAACTAGGAACTAAAACACTCTTGAGTAGCTTTACACAGCATCATTGTTTAACACCTGTATCTTGTTTAATACACTAATACACAGTGTGACAGCAAACAAGTACAATGCTACTTGAATATATAGATTCCTGGCACTTTCTCCTTGTCTTTCCAAACTCAATGTCTAGTTTTGGATCAAAAGAACAGAGAGTTTTATTCAAAGTAGCCCAAGAAAATGTGTGGTGCATAGATAGTATTACTAACATCCATTATTTGCAAAGAAGCATTTGTTGCAATAGAATCTCCTCCACATGTAACCAGTCACCTATTTACATGGCAGGATACAAGTTCTGTATTTCTTCAAAGGGGAGACTGTAAACCACTTAATCAATCCTAATTCCTTTGTTTTATGTTTAGGATTGTATCCATATTTCCACTAAGACTCCAATTGTGCATTGTGATCCTTATGAGGGCATTTCTGCATCTGTACAAGTGTCCATTGATTACAGTGGGTCATTATGCTACCCCAGTCCAAAGCCTCCCACCCCCCAAACATCCTTTAGAGAAGGTAGGGGTGGAGGCTGAAGTGCCCCCGCTTGGCACAGGAACATTGGTGTCTGATCCCTTTCATCAAGCAGTGAGGGGAAAGTGCACAGTTTGCTGCATTCCTAATTCCCTCTCGGAGTGCAGGGGACCTGTACCCCTCCCCTGCCGGTGCCTGCTGGAGCTGCAGCAACCATGGAGAGGTACTTCTCACCTGGCCCCAAGCTGCTGTGGTGAGAGAGGGCTGGAGTAGTCCTCTCTCTGGGGCAGCCCCATTCTGAACTAGAGATGTTAAAATGCGATTAATTGACTAGTCAAATAGTTGATGGGCACTTCTGCATTCCTCCTTTGAAATGTACAAGAGTCCCCAGTGGGGACTCAGAGTCCCCCACTGACCTTGGGCTCCATGCTATGCTGCATGCTGGGTTCTGGGGGAATGCTCCTGGGCTCCACGGCTGCCACTTTGAAACAACTGCCTCAGAGGCAGCAAGGGGGAGGATCGACTAGTCGACAGACTATCCAATAAGCAAATGCTTATCTGAGAGTTGACTAGTCAACTAGACCTTAACACCCCTAAACTGAAACCCTCATCCCCAGTTCTACCCCAGAGCAATGATTTAAAAGAAGCATCTACATTTTCATTTTATTTTCCACAAACAAAATTTAAGAACCCATGCAACACTGGTTGAATCTTCTAGTAAAATATATTGGAAGCAACAAGGAAAATAAACTGTAGAAACAATCACCGCCAATCTAAAAATAACATCATGTGGTTTTATCATTAGTCCCCAACTTAACCATTACTATCCCTAATACGTGTCTCTTTCTATGTATTCATTATGTAATTAAATCATTACCTATTTGACTAGAAAGGCTCCTAAAAAGGAGTTAATATGCTAATGAAATTATAGAAAAATTAACTGGCTTGCCAACAGCTGGAATAGCCTATTGGAATCAAATGGAAAAACTTTCAGTGACTTCAGTGGGCTTTGTCTCATGTTAATGGAAATTCATAAACTATAAATAATTATTAATTATAAATTATTACAATTAGTGATATTCTGATTTTTCAGTATCTGGTTAGTCATCCTGCTTTTTTAATCAGATTTCCAGGCACTCATTTACATTGACATCTTCAAAATCTGTAATGCAAATTGTAATGCATCACTGTAATATCTAGAAATCATATACGTAGTTCATATTCACAGCAAATTAAGATTTAAAACCTCGATGCTGACAGTACTTCAGCTGTTTGTGGCTGTCTTGCTGGCCCTTTATCCTTCTCCTATAGGAGGAAACCTACATAGTCCCATAAACATGGCTTTCAAATCTCAAGTGTAGAAGGCTCTAGCTCAGGGTCTAGGATACATGGCAATATCAGATTTCACACTTGCACAAGGTCTCAGAATCTTTCTCTAAGTTGGAATTTTCACCCAAGTTGGAACATTAATTTTTACTCATACAGACATTGTCAAGAGCATTTTAATGAGTCCAGTGGATCTAGAATTCTGTGGCACATACTAGCCAAAACATGCCACTCCTTCAGCAACACAGTAATGCCAAATTCTATGTTGGAGAGTTGACTATTAACTGAGTTAAAAGTGCTGCTTCTTAACATACCTTCCTACTATTTCCTACTTTCCTACTTCCTACAGATTGGACGTCCCTGACCCGGCACCCTTGGAGCCTAATCGGACCTGAATGAGGGAGTTTCCTGGACCAGGGACGGTGAAGTTCATCCTCACTGCCTGGCTCTGCTCCCAGCCCCTGCTGTTGGCCCCCTAGCTACTCCTCCTCCATTAGCCTGGCTAAACCACTAGCCCCACTTTGGCTGCCCACCCCAGCCAGGTTCTCAGCCACCTACCTTGGCAGGGCTGCCAGCTCCCTAGCTGTTGGCCCCAGCCAGACTCCCAACCTTGGCAGGCACTCCTTCCATTTGATTCCTGGACACTGGAGCTCTCTGGTCCAGAACCACAGATGTTGCTGGACCAGAGCCTTCCAGTTTAGAGAGGTTCAGCCTGTATCTAGATACTAGTAGTTTCAGGGCATATACAAACACATTGGGTATGTCTAGATTACATGGCTCCAACGACAGAGCCATGTAGATGAGTTTACTAGACATAGGAAAATGAAGCGACAATTTATATAATCACCGCTTCATTTACATCAAAATGGCCACCGCACTGTGCCGATCAGCTGTTTGGCGGCACAGCGAGGCAGTCTGGATGCGCCGCGGTCGACAAGGGAAGCCTTTGTTGACCGCTCTGATAAACCTCATTGCACGAGGCATACCGGGGCGGTCGACAGAGGCTTCCCTTGTCAACCGTGGTGCATCCAGACTGCCCCGCTGTGCCGCCAAACAGCTGATCGGCACAGTGCGGTGGCCATTTTGATGTAAATGAAGCGGCGATTATTTAAATCTAATTTAAATGTCTAGTAAACTCATGTACATGGCTCTGTCGACGGAGCCATGTAGTTTAGACATACCCATTGACAGTACTCCTGTACCCACTGGATTCAACAAATGATATTCTGTAGTTCATATACATAAACTATTGTATATGACACTTGTGTACCTTCATTAAAGCTGTGTTGGGATTTTCATTGAAAGACCCTTTTAAAGGAGTTGATAACTCTCAGTTCCTGTCTAACATATTTTGGTTTTATGCTACTAGAGTCTATTTTTAAGCAAATTAGATGTATACTTTGCTGGCTCTTTGTGAGTTGGAGAAATACCAAAATATTGTATATTAGTTAGCTAAGTGGTAAAAATACCAAAGTAAGATGCTGTGCTCTCCTTTGAGATTAGTATCCTCATATGAAATCATGGCCTTACACAGGTCAACTGCAAAATTCTCATTAACTTCACTGGAATGTCACCCCTCCATTCTAAGGAATTCCATGAAAGCTGAGGCCTCTGAGCAGGATTAGACCAGAGGTAGGGAACCATTTTTGGGTCAGGTGCCACTGACCCACAGAAAAAATCAGTCACACAAGTGGAAAAACAATCCCTCCCCCCCCTCACCCTTCAGTAGCAGGAGCTCCCCCGTGCTGGGGGAGGACCCCGGAGCCTCAGAGGCTGAATTCATGGAAACCAGGGGCTGCATCCAGCCCCCAGGCTTAAGGTTCCCTCCCCCTCCTCCCTGGATTAGACCTTACAGAAAGAATGTTTTTCTACTTTTAAAGATAATATTTTAGGTCACCAGAGCCTAGATTTTTGACTCACTTTAAACTTTATATGAAAAGGAATGTTGTTAATGCTAGCAAATGGCAGCACTTATTGCTTTTCATAAAGTAGCTTGACATTTATTGTACATTATGAATATATTACAATGGTAATACCCTAGATCCTATGGATTTCAGTATGGATTATTAGCATAATGGCTCTATAATATGAAACACATTGGCATTCTAACAGTGCCATGATAGACTGTGTCAATGATCAACATATTAATGGAATAATAAATAATGAAATGATGCATCATTTCAATTATCCACACACTATTTGCTTTACTTCAGGCGATGCTAGAGTATATACTTTGATAAAGTATCAAGGTGTACTGAGAAATACTAGGAGTTCAGTGTCATGGGGTGTTAGAGACCTTCAGATCTTGCTTTCATTGGTGTTAAAAGCTACGTTATGAAGCAAAGCTTAAAACCCAAACCTACACACAGAATCATGGAGCCAGAGTCTTTTCTACTGAATGGTCTCAGTGATGTTACACTAGAACATCTAGTCTTTGGTGTATTGTTTTTAAAACAAATCCAAAGGAAATGCAATGCAAACACGTTATTAAAATATTCAAGGTTGTGGTATTGAAATAAGAAAGGCTAGTAAGTTCTCAGTGGAGACTCCCTCACAATCCTTAAGCAATAACATGTACCTTAATGTAAACAGATGTAACTAAGCTGAGTTCAACTCCCCTGAGCTGCACCTCTCTCTCCAGGGCGGAATTTGGGTCCTGGTGCCTAGCTGTTTCAGAATCTAATAATAATGTACATGTTTTGACATCATTTAAGCAAACTAGAAAAGAAAGGAAGAGGAAAGGCATTATCTCATCAAAATAGAGGAAGAAAAAATGATCTATATGCATTTGTATAATTGTGTATTAGAAAAAAATTGAGAGCACTCATTAGCATTTTAAAAAATAATCAAATAATATTTGAGAGATGTTTATGTGTTTGTGAGTCCATAAACTTCATATTCTGTGTTCACACCACATGTGGTTTTGACAGCCATAAATTAAGCTGTAGAACTAATGCAATTTAGTGCTTTATTCTGCATCTCCCTGCCCTATGCCCACAAACTCATCTCCTTGGGATTTGTTTCAAGTCCACTCAACCATCACTTTGAAAAC